>NC_081548.1:23204137-23209330 GCF_901000735.1 Corylus avellana | reverse complement strand
CCTTTAGAGGGAGCTCGCCAGCTGCATGTATGTGCAGAGAGAGAAGAGGGAGATTGAGATCGAGAGAGAGCTCATTAGTCTGGAAAGAAAATAAAAGAGAGAGCTCATGCGTCTGGAAAGAAGAATAAATAAAGAATATAAAGGGAATAAAGAATAATAAAAGAATAAATTAAGGGAAAAGAAGAGGGAAAATGAGGGAATAATTTGAAAATCCCACCCAATTTTTTAGTGACGTGCCAACATTTAGCACGTCAGAAATAAACCAGATTTAAAAAAAAAAAAAAAAGAATGAAGCGAGGAAATGGACCATATATATATATATATACGATAAAAAAAAAAAAACTATAGCAGTGCTGGTTTTAGCACGTCAGAAATTTCTGACGTGCGAAAACTAGCACATCAGAAATATATAATATAAATATTTAAATAAAATTTTTAAAAATTAAATTGAATTTAAATTTCCTGACGTGTCAAATATTGACACGTCAGGAAATGCTGACGTGTTGAATGTAGCACATCAATAAATATTGACGTGTCATATTCAACACGTCAACAAATTTTATGTTGACGTGTCACTTTTGACATGTCAATAATTACTAACGTGGCAAAATTTGGTTAATGTTTACCACGTCAGTAACCATCCTGTTTTTTGTAGTGGAGGAATCCCTCTAAAGCATGGTTACTTTGTGTATCCACCCATGTTAGGTAAATTTCGGACACATATAAAGTGTATCCTTCACACAGATTGAGAATACTTCAACTTTGCCGGCTTGCTGGCTCTAAGAAATTGTTTGCACTCAAAAAAAATTGAACCTTAAACCTCATAGACTACCACAAAAACCATTATTATATAACATAAATTTTTAATATAGAACAATAATTGAAATTGATTGATAGATTAAAACTTTACATTACAAGTTTTTAAAGTTAAAAAAAAAAAATACAAATTAAGTGATAGTCAGTCTAATACAAATTAAGTTATATATATATATATACAAATTAAGAGATAAGTGAAGTTTTCAAAAAAAAAAAAAAAAAAAAAATTAGGAATAAACCCATGGGTTGAGTCGACCAGATATATAGACTGAATAATGTATGTTTTCATCTGGGATGGGTTTTGCTTTGGAGCTGGGCTTTAATCTACCATTTGGGACCACCCAAATGAAAACCGACTATTTCGGGCCCAAAGGCCATGATTAGGTCTGGTTTGACTAAAGCTAGAATGCTAACATGGGTACACTCATTCAAAAACGACATCGATAGTTACCAAAGGCAAAACAAATGCCGTTTGTTTTCAAGAGCGAGATAGGGGAGAGGCAGTTCCAAGTTCATACTTTAGATCCTTCGTGCTGACTCTGATCAGATTCTCAGTATGTCAAACGTTGTCGGCGTTTAATCACTTTAGTCCCACCGTCCATTCTATGACAACCCAACGCCTGCTACACGTGCTTAACATGCACAAATAGCAAAGCTTTCCAATTCCAACTGAGATAGTTTCCAAGTATTGCTACTATAAAGATAGTAGTCTTTGTGAGCTAATTTTCATGCCCAATTTCTCTCAACACTACTTCAAGGGTTATTGTTGGGTCATAGATCAACCCATTAAATGCCCGGCAATCCTCGGGACCAGTCTAATCGTGGAAAGGTCCAAGCCCAGTAAGGATTCGGGTAACCAAGCCCAAGACCCCGAGATCCGAGATCCGAGATCTTCATGACCGAGACCCATGAGATCCGAGATCCTTAAGCCGAGACTGTTAAGTCCGAGACTGACTCAGGACACACAGGTCTTGGCAACATGGATAACTCGGATATCTTGGGAGATACAACTATTAATGGATAAGTGACCTTGTTTATTCAAAAGCTGCCATATCTATCTAAAATGCAAATCAGATATATTATCCAATGATCGCATACAAATATTCAAATTAAGTGATACATGCAACCACTAAATCCTACGATCTTAATTCCTTAAGAGCTCGGTGAGGATGATCACTCAAATCCCTTGTCAGTAATTGCATCGCAGAAACTTAGGGAGAGTTGAAGCTCTTAGTATCTCCTCAAAAAATGCCATGGGCCCATGGTCTTGGTAAAAATCTACTGCAGAAGATTATGTGCAGTGTGCTAAAGGGCTCCTCAGCCCATTTCATTGGCCTTAGGGTCATCCCACATTGCATCAAACAGTTTCTTGAGGTGCTTCTTGGATTCAAATGGGCATCAAACACGTGGTTCTTGGATTCAAAATGACAGATGACATGGCCCCTAATGGTTGAAGGGGTGAGTGTGCTAATGAGTTAATATAAATTGGTTTAAAAGTAAGGTAACGATAATATTTTAATTTCTAAAAAATACACCTCTTGAATTGCAGTCTTGAATTGATCTTTTGCATGCATAGCTTCACCAAAGAAGACCCCCATGTCTCCTCTCCTCTCACGTCTTGGACTGCCTACTTCATTTTTACATGAATTCCACACTGAATCAAAAAATACTCTTTCTTCCCTTGATGACATTTCTCTGTCTTCCTCACCTAGAGGAGGAGAAGGGTCCCTTAATGAGATTTCTTTGGCTTCACTAGACAGACGTGGGAATTCTTCCATTGATAAGGCTGGAGAAGGAGGAACTAGAGGAGGAGGAGGGCCTCCCAATGATGAGGCTTCACCAACTAATGAGATTTCTTTGGCTTCACCAGACATATGTGGGAATTCTTCCATTGATAAGGCTGGAGAAGGAGGACCTAGAGGAGTAGGAGGGCCTCCCATTGATGAGGCTTCACCAACTAGAGGAGGAGGTGGGTGGAAATTGTTTTGGATGACATTAATAGTTCTCTTTTCTATCTTGTTGCTCTCATCTTTGATAGCTTTTGGGAACCAACATATCCCCACTAGTTTCTTAGCCGGGATGCTAAGTGGCATAGGCTTGACCCTATTGGCCCTAGCAGCCAGCAGGTATAAAGATTAGGAAGCTTCCTATTATTGGCGTTTCTAGCCTAAACCATTACTCAGATAGTCTATCCAAGAGAGTAAAAGTGGGCATAAAAAATATGTTTTCTTGCTTCATTTTACTCTCTTTGTAACATGATTGGGTCGAGAATGTTTGCCTTTTCATATTTGTGTTCTGTATGTGGCATCAAACTGTGCTTCTGTGAAGACTCTTCTGGTATCACAGAAGAGTTTCTTGCCAACTTTTTTCACCTCATCCTTGACTTTGCTTGGCCAAAACATGAAAGCTTTTGGGAACCAACATATCCCCACTAGTTTCTTAGCTGGGATGCTAAGTGGCATAGGCTTGACCCTATTGGCCCTAGCAGGTATAAAGATTAGGAAGCCTCCTATTATTGACGTTTCTAGCCTAAACCATTACTCAGATAGTCTATCCAAGAGAGTAAAAGTGGGCATAAAACTATGTTTTATTGCTTCATTTTACTCTCTTTGTAACGTGATTGGGTCAAGAATGTTGGCCTTTTCATGCTTGTGTTCTGTATGTGGCATCATAATTTGTGGCATCAAACTATGCTTCTATGAAGATTCTTCTGGTATCACGGAAGAGTATCTTGTCAACTTTTTCCACCTCATCCTTGACTTTGCTTGGCCAAAACGTGAAAGTGGCAGCCATCAAATGTTTCGGGCTATCATCATCACCATTGTGGCCCTAATGGCATCTGTAAGTTAAATTTTATGTTTTTTTTTTTCTTTATTTTTTTTTGATTAATTTATCTTTTTAATTAAGTGTTTCTTTTTATTTTCAGATCCTTCCTTCCCTCCCCCCAGAGATTCTGCCACCCATCGCCCTAGAGGGAATTAGAGTGGCAGCCAGACAATAGCCTGAGTGCATCATTGTGTAAGGTTATTTTGACTTTGGTGCCTTATCAAGGCAATGGTGTTTGTAAGTGTAAGTTCTAGAACCACATTTTGCAGAAAAAAAGTCTACTTCTCACCTGCTTTGCTTTATTCATATGTTTGCCAAGAGTTTTAGGCCCTTTTGATTGTAGCATTACTCTTTATTTTCTAATACTGTTTGATTTGTGCATATATCACTCTAATGGCTTGTATTTCATGTTAAAGTATATTTGAATGACCCTAAAGTTAGGAATTTGATTATGATTGATGAAAATTAGATTAGCCTAATTTAGGGGTTTGATTATGATTTGATCACCCTAAATTAGGGGATTTGATTAAGATTACATTTATGTGTAAGCTCTATAAATAGAACATTATGTATTGTAAACAATCCATTCAATAAGAGTTTAATGTAGCCCTATGGACTTTATCTGTGGATGTAGGTCGTTGACCGAACCAAGTAAAAATCTATGTCTCTTTTATTTAAATTCTGCTATTATTTTATTTTTCCATTTGATTATGAATTTCTACATGGTATCAAAGCGATAGGCTAACGCCATTATACGATCCAATGGTCCTGTGTATTTTTTTTTTCTCAATTTATTTTTGCTTCTTGCGAAGAAAAAAAGAAAAAGAAAATCAGCGTATTCAGCAACGCCGTTCTCTGCAAGGTCGAACATGCACCATCCAGCCACTGTCCACCTCATCTCACGGACAAATCCATCACCGTGAACCTCTGTGCCGTTCAAAACATACGATCTCATCCTAGCACCGGCGCCGGCAGCGTTTTCTCTCAGCTTCAGCCTCCTGTTTCAACGGATTTCTTCACCGGCGATTCACCAGCGTTGAGTCCAACCGGGTTAGATTTCTCTGTTGTCGTCCTCATTCCATCTGCTTCCAGCCTTCCAAGCGCCGACTTCTGTCGCTCTCAGCGTTGTTCGCGTCTTAGATCTGCAGCCGCCTCCATTGGTTGTCCAAAGCCCATCGCCAGAGGTGTTGTGCGTGTGTTGAGAAGATTTTGTAGAAGAAGACGTGTGTTTGGCTACAAGTTTCATTTAGCCTTATTTGAGTTTGCAGATTCTCTTATTCTAGTTTTAGGAATATGTTATCCTGGTGTAGGTTTTTAACCTAGTTCAGTTTGGTTACGGGATTAAGGTATTCCGTATCCTTGTTTATGTAATCTGTGAACAGGATATTCTTGAAAAAAAAAAAAAAAAAAAAAGTGAAACCGAGGAAAAAAAAAAAAAAAAGAAAGAAAGAAAGAAATGAAATGAAAAGAATCTCGGTTGAAGAAAAAAAAAAAATCAAAAGAGGCCAAGTTGCCCAGCAAAATTCAAAAGAGGCCAATCTACCCATAAAA
>NC_081548.1:23009592-23203878 GCF_901000735.1 Corylus avellana | reverse complement strand
AAAAAAAAAAAGGTAGTCAAACTCAAGGTTTCAGGATCTTCCACCTTGAGTTTGAGGGAGGATGTTAGAGTATATTTGAATGACCCTAAAGTTAGGGATTTGATTATGATTGATGAAGATTAGATTAGCCTAATTTAAGGGTTTGATTATGATTTGATCACCCTAAATTAAGGGATTTGATTAAGATTACATTTATGTGTAAGCTCTACAAATAGAGCATTATATATGTATTGTAAACAATTCATTTCAATAAGAGCTTAATGTAGCCCTATGGGCTTTATCTGTGGATGTAGGTCGTTGACCGAACCACGTAAAAATCTGTGTCTCTTTTATTTAAATTCCGCTATTATTTTATTTTTCCATTTGATTATGAATTTCTATATTTCCTACCCAGAATGAAAGTTAACTTGCAAAACTTTAAAGTTTCTGTAAGTTTGTTCATGGAGAGTGAAGGGCCTCCTCATTCATGTAGTTTATAAACTTTCCTTCAACTATCAACTAACATGCCTGATTTTGGTTACCCAATCTAAAAGTTTAGACTTTGAAATAAAGAGAACAGACATGCATAAACTTGTGATTAAGTCTATAGACTACACTTTACAAATGAAAGAGTTATTCTTTGACAAGCTCTAAATTTAGCCGAAGCACTGGCCCTCTATGCGCTGTGAAATATGACTGGCTTTCATAAAATAACATATTCAAGTTGGTTAATTCGGAAGCAGTTTATTGCTAGATCAAAAATTCTGCTGATCACTTTTGTTGAAAAACTAGTGCCATCTTGACATTATCAGCAGAGCCTTATCTCCAGCTCTTCTATTCTAATGATTTCAAGATGTGAGTGGTTTTGTTCTCTTCCATTCTGTCTGTATCAAGTCCCCCTCCCCCTCCAAAAGAAAAAAAAAAGAGTTAAAATAAATATGATAAAAAGATATTGTCATGTAGAAACCAAGGAAATATATTTAGGCTTATTCAAGCTCAGTGAACCTATACGAGACAAGCAGTGAAGGTTTACTTCAGGTTTGCTGCACAGGTCTATATATAGCTACAATAGTATACTGGTTTAATGTTGTAAGTTGGGATGGGGAACTATGTTTCTAGATCATTATTTTCTGTCTTAACTTTACACTCAATTGTACAGAATTGAATACTTGATAATTGATAGTGGAAGTTGTAGATACTGGTAAACTTTCAAGTCTGATATCACTTCATACTTGGTGGGTTTCAAATTCATGTATGAATCTATGGAATGCTCATTTATAAAGTTATTCTATGGCCTCATTGTTGGCATCATCCTCTCTTCCCGAGCTGGCCAGTCAAGAGCTGACTAAACGTACGAGTCTGGCTCGTACGTTTATATATATATGTACAGCGTGAAAGTTGTAGCAAAAGCAGAAAATTCAATATCCGTATGAGTCTGGCTCGCATTCGGTGGTCAAAGGGAATGGCGGAGGAGATCAGGAACGCTGAGATGGGATCGTCTGCTGCGGCCACCGTGACATCAGCAAAATCGAGGTCGTTGTGGCTCACTGTCCTCCGCTGGATTCCCACCTCCACCGATCACATCATCTCCCCTTGATCAATTCTATTTGGAGCTGGGGTGGATCAAACAGGCCGGACTTTAAATGCAAAAACACTGAAGGTAGTATTATGTCATGACTATGTATCAATTTTTATACAGCCCTCAGGTCTATTTTACATTTAAAGCAGAATCCACTATGTACTGCTTATTTTTAAAGATGAGATAAGATAGTACATAAACAATGCAATCTATATTGATTTTGTCTTAAACTTGCAATTGGTAATGCAGAAACTGACGCATGGTTCATTGATTCTTATGAGGAATGGCGAAAAGCCGAAAACCTCAGCAACTTTATATTGCTTGGACATTCATTTGGAGGGTATGTTGCAGCTAAATATGCTCTTAAGGTGATCATTTCTCCAGTAAGCGTTTGAATTCCAGGATTAGTATAATAGTACCATTTCTGATGTCATTTTTTTCTTCATATGTATAGCATCCGAAGCACGTTCAACACTTGATTTTAGTTGGACCTGCTGGATTTCAAGCAGAGTCAACCATGTCTGAGTCGCTTGTCCAGTTCAGAGCATCATGAAAAGCAGCAATTCTGAACCATTTGTGGGAATCTAATTTTACTCCTCAGAAAATTATAAGGTGAAATATGGTTTATCTTTTTTCGTGAATACACTCTTTGGAACCATACTATAAACAATAGCCTTGTCCATTGATTTTTCTTCTTACCCTGTGCATGAGCTGCTTAAAATCCTGTCCCACGGCTTTGCCTTTCTGAGGTAATGAGTTATTGAGGTCGTGCCATTTGCCCATTAAGATTTTAAAATTGAGCATATAATCTACATAAAATGTTCAACCTGCAATGATTTCGAGAGCCAATTATCATCACCTCGAACTATTTTTACTTTTTATCTGTCGAATAATGATCGCTGGTTATGCTGTTTGTGGTAGCTTTGACAGATACCCCTGTTATTCCTGAGAGATTTAATACAGTTGCACCTTCTGTCATGATAATTTTACTTCTTTAGCTGTCTAAATTTGTTGAATCTCGTTCTTTTATTCATAGGAAACAAGGGTATGGCCTTGAGGCTTCAAGGGGTTTTTTATGTTAAACCAGACACTTCGAGTAATGTGAGAGGAGACAGAGCTATTATGTGCTGTCCTGCAGAATTAATATCTACTAGAGTCCTTTCAGTGAATGTGTTTCACCACACAGCTGTTCTTGATAGAAGCTTTGTGGTTAGTCGTAGTCTTTGTTCACAGGCAGATGCAACAAGTAGTGGTGAGAACCCGGATGTGGAGTACGGGTTTTTGGAATCTGATGTAATTGAGGAAAATAATGCTGAGGAAGAAGATGGGGAAGAAGTAGGTTCAGAACCGGGATTTCTTGATGATGATTTATCTGATTCTGAGAAAGTTGTGGGTGGTAAAGATTCTGACAAGGAAAAGGATTTAGGGTTGTGCAAGGCTATAATGGATGCTCCAAGCCACTCTGTTGCCAGTGTTCTTAATAAGTGGACTGAGGAAGGGAATGATTTGGATCCATTAAGGGTTTCTAGAATTATAATTGACCTTCGGAAGTGTTGGATGCATGGCAAGGCATTACAGGTACCTATTCTTAATATTTCCTCGAATAAAAATTTACACTGTTTAGCATTTTTTGTTTTCACATAGATTATGTAAATACTTGTCTCATGGTTTTGTTAAAATGCATATGTTTGCTTGCACTTTGCCTGCACTTTGCCTGTGACATTTTTGTACATCTAAAGTTGAAATGAAGATGTCTTTTATAAGTTTGTCAATGTTTATCGTAATGATGTCTATCAACTTGGTAGGTAGTATGCTAGCATTGATTCAAATTAGATATTTTATAAACTGTGTAATGAATGTGAGGCCTCTCTCTTGTTGGTCCCTATATGTGATGCAAATACTCTTTCTCTCATTCATTTGTTTCATTAATCCAATCATCATTTGGACCCACATTTGAAAAGTTTGAGTTGGATTATTACCCTGGGTGTAAAATATATTGCACCGCGGAAGTTGTAGATACACCTTGTTAAGTGCACTTATGATAAGAGAGAGTATATTGAAATTTAAGGCCAGATATGGTGGAAAAAGATTCATATAGCTGACCCTGTCCTGTGTAGTTGGGATTAATGTTTGATTGCAATTCAGACTTTAAATCAAAATATAATTTGTTGTGCAGTTCTCAGAGTGGTTGGATGCTACTAAGAAAGTCGACCTTACTGAAACGTACACCATGCTCGTCGCCTTGATTTGATTGTTAAAATGCAAGGTATCCAAAGGGCAGAGAGTTACATTGAAGATATTCCAAAGTCCTTTAGAAGTGAACTAGTATACGGAGCCCTCCTAGCTGGCTTTGTCCATGTTCGTAACATGAGGAAAGCAGATCGAGGCCCTGTTCAAGAAAATGAGGGATCTGGGGTTTCCCTTCACAGTTTATGCCTGCAATCAAATGATCACTCTCTACAAGAAGCTTGACAAGAAAAGGGTACGTAGCCGATATCTTGTTGTTAACGGGGAAAGAAAATGTCAAGCCATCTCTTCTTACATATAGGCTCCTAATAGACATCAAAGGTGCATCCAATGACATTGTAGGGATGAAGCAATTGTTTGAGACTATGAAGGCTGAAGGAGTGCTACCTGACATGATCAATGTTCTGGCTACAATGGCTAGACACTATATATATATATATAGGGGGGTTAAAAGATAAAGCTCTAACTGTCCTAAAGGAAATTGAAGAAGGAGAGTTGAATGAAAGTAAGCATTGCTTCTTTTCTATGCTTCTCTCGGTCATTCTGATAATGAAGCTAGAATTTGGAAGGAATGCGAATTGGATCCATCGTTGAGGGAGTGCTCTGCTGGTATACAAAGTAGAAAACGCAGAAGCAATCTTTGAAATGATGCTTCAGAAGTGGAAGAAACTGTCTTCAAGGCATTACTATGTACTTCTGGAAGTTTATGTTAACCATAATTAAGCCTGTGACCAAGGGGAAGGATTTGGTGAAGCAGATGGGAGATAGCGGGTGTTGGATCGGCCCCTTCACTTGGGATGCACTAGCTAGTGAGGCTCTATTTGGCATCAGGGGACGTGGAAAAAGCCAACTCCATTTTGCACAAGGCAGCTCAGCAGAACCAGGTGAGACCGCTGTTCAACACATGCATGGTTATTATGGAATAGTATGCAAAGCGGGGGTGATATACATATATAATACTGAGAAATGGTTCCACAAAATGAAGCAGTTAGGGTATACTGGCCGACTCAAGCCGTTTGATATTGATCTGATCCACGCGCGCGTATATCATAGCCAAATCTGGGTTAAATACTCTTTTGCATCTTAGCTAGGGTTTAAACATTTTATTTTTTTCCCCTTACAACCAAGATTTTGGTTCAGGGGTCAAGTTTAAAAAATAAAATTAAACAAAAATTGATTGAAAAATTAATCAATTTTTTAAACAATTATAAACAATTAAATTATTGTTTAAAACATATTAATGTAATTTACAATTTTTTTTTCTTTTTCTAAATTAAGAAAAGGGCTAAAGGGGGATCTTCCCAATTCTTGATCTGAATGGAAAAAAGAATGGGAGACCAATTAAATATAAATTATAATTTATTTTGTCATACCTAACATTAATCTATTAAGTTATCTTCAACTAGTCTGCATATTTTAAAATCCATGCAATTATATATTTTATCCAATTAAAATATGTAACAACAACTATATATATATATATATATATAGAGAGAGAGAGAGAGAGAGAGAGCAATTTAAGTATATATAAAAGTTTACATAGAAATTTTTTTATTTAATAATAAATCAATTTAAAAATTTTATTAGATACTTGAAACTTTGTAAGAAAGCAAAAATGTCCAAAAAAAAAAAAAAAGTCTTTTGACTATGTACCTCTCAATTGTTAGACCACTTTAAGGAGATAAATTTAAGGGATAAATGCAAAATTGATCCATTGGCCTAATTTATAAATTACTGCTTGTGGTATAAAAAACAATTTATAGGTCCCTAGGGTAAGCTAAAATAACATTTTACTCACTGAACTCATTTTCCGTTAAATGTCTTAACGAAACCGTTTCATTGCCACATCATACCAAATAAAAATTTTTTTTTTTTTTTTTTTTTCTGATTTTAAAAAATGATAGGTAACCTTTTTCATATCATCTTGAGGCGCCAACACACACTCTCCACGTCAATTCTACAATAAATAAACCTAAGCCCTATAAACTTCAAACATTTGAAGTTTCAAATAAAGATATTACTCTAAAATGATATTTGATGTTCATCATTGTGCCTACCAGTGAATAGCACAATTGTGCTTGCCAATGGACAGTGAATTTTTTTTAAAAAAATCTTTAGGGGTGTCGTGGCAAATTTGGACAAAGTTTTTCTCCATTAAATTGATATGTATTCTCCATTAAATTGATATGTATTTTTAGAGCATGTGATTTTCACATGAATTTTAAAGAATTAGATGCTCTATTAAATTGTTTATAAAGACCAAAAAATACATGTGAGAATTACATATCAATTTAATAAAAATGCATGTGAAAATCACATACCGAAAAGATGAGTTTGTCAAAAGCAAATTTTGGGTAGATAATTACCATGTCTTTCCTCGACAAGATTCATCAAAAGGGAAGAGATGGGTTTCAATTTTTTTCTTCTTCGCAATAAAAGGGTTAAGTATTAATGAGTAGGGAGGCTGGATGAGATTAGAATTCACGTCAATTGGAAACGGATTATCTCCGGTCAATTTTAACCGAAAAAAATCCAAATACACCATAGCTTTTCAAATTATTAGCAATTAATGTGAAAATGTATATATATATATAGACTTATTTTTTTAAAATAAATATTTGAGGGAGTGGATCTAAATTTCGGAGATGGGTTTTTAATTTGGAGCTAAAAAACAGACGGGGGTAGCAGAGAAGAGAAGTGAACCATAATAATGTCTCCGAAAACATTGAAAATGACAAGTCTTGTAGTATAACACTGTAGCTTGTCGATTGCCATGACAGTATTTAATTTACAACGACCCAGTACGCCACTCACAACTGCTCACTTAGCTAACACTGACAAAAAAACTACTGTCACCCTCAGTCCCTCATCTATTTCCTTTTCAGAATTTAAATTTTATGCTGATACAGTAGGACCCACGCCCCCACTCAACCTCCGTGCCGCCCTATTATTGCTTCACGTACAACTACTGAAATCCTTTGGGGGAGTAAAAGTCAGGCACCACGTGCCGGTCAAATGCAGCGTGGCAAGTCCTCCAAAAAAAGAAAATTCCGGCCTCCGACACCATTCACGGGATCCTCTGACAACCCATCTCCTCTTTTGCTGATGATATATGAGCGCTTGGGGTCTTGACCAGGTCACGTTAACGGCTACTTTTCCCTCCCTTCAGAATCCTCCACGTGGCTTCCCCCGATTATAGCTTCTCTATTTGGCGCGAATGACTCCTGGGGCCCTCATCCATGGAAGCACGGAATCCTAGCTTGACTGGTGGGGTATAGCTGTATAGAGCCCACCAAGGTGTGTATTATGTGTATATAGATAAAAAATGCTTTTCGTACTACGGATATATTTGTTAATATTTTGTTTTGAGAGGATAAAATAAATTACGAAAAATCAAAAAAATATAACAAATAAATTAAATTATTTAGTGACTAATGCAATTACAATGGACTTCAGTCGTATAGAAATAAAGAAAGGTGAGCAAAATGTGGAATAAAGACACAATCAGAGATTAAGATATTGCTGATTGGGGATTAAAAAAAAAAAAAAAAATTACATTCACAAAATCATAAACAAATTTCAAAGAATGACTTCTTTGGAGAAAGCAATTCTGCTTTAAACATAAAAAAAAAAAAAAATTAAAAAAAAAAAAAGGTTTCTCAAACTGGTGAGGGCAGCGAGGTGGGATCAGCTGAGGAAGGAATTTCGGGTCCGACCCGGCAGCCTTCAAGCATGAAAACAATGTCGGCCATTGATGGTCTATCAAGTGGGTCAGGTGCTGTGCAAAGCAATGCCACTTTCACTCCCAACAGGAACTCTTCCCACTCAGACGACTCCGGGTCAAGCTCGAGCAAACCGGGTTCAAGTAGTTCCGAGATTTGTCCCCTTTGTAATTGCCTTTTCACCCACTTCACGATGTCTTCATCTTGTGTGAACATAACCGGTTTTCTACCGGTTAATATCTCTAGCAACACGATGCCAAAGCTATACACGTCCGCTTCTCTTGTGGGTTGCCCGGTTAACGCCGCTTCCGGTGATACATACCCCAAGGAGCCGATTGGGGTGGACGAGGAGGATGCTTCCGCCGGAGTTGCTATGGTTAGCCGGTCTAGCCCGAATTCCGACAAATGGGCTTCGAAATCAGCATCGAAGAGGACGTTTTGCGGCTTCACATCGCCGTGGACGATTGAGACCGAGTGCAAGAAAGCTAGCCCGCGAGCAATGCCAAGTGCAATGAGGTGGCGCATTGGCCAGTTGAGCACGTGCCCTTCTTGGTGAGACGACGCCTCTTGGAGAAGCGTCCCAAGGTTCCCATTAGGCATGTAGTCGTATACAAGGAGCCTCACGTCCGGCGGACCTGTCAAAATATAAATTAAAATTATTAATTTTTATAAAGTTTTTATAAAATTATTATTATAATTCAAAGATTTTGAGCGAGATGAATTTTTACGGACCTGCGTAATAGCCGCGTAGAACAGTTAGGTTCCTGTGCTTGACTTTGCCGAGCAACTCTGCTTCTTTCCGGAAAGTGTTTTCGGCGATGGAGCCGTCGGGAAGGCGACGTATTGCTAGCACCATTCCATCTTGGAACAATGCCTTGAATAGAAGGCCGTATCTTCCCCTGCTCAGGACATTTTCCTCGTCAAATTGTCTTGTTGCTTCCAATGTCTCTGCGACTGTTATCTTGTTATTGAACATGACAAGTTTTGGTCCTCCTCCGTTTTCCCCACTTCCACGACTACCCCTTTCCGCTCCTGAGCTTGCGGGGCTCCGCTTCTTCTCCCCAGATGCCGCTTCTCGAAGCTTCTTGCGCCAACGCAAGAGGCTGTATATATAGCCGCAACAGCATAATGTCAAAAGGCATGCTCCAGCTACAGCCACGCAAATGAATAGAATCAGCCTCTTCCTCTTTCTCCTCCTTACATTTGCGCATTCTCTCATCAAGGGCTTTCCACATAGTTTCCTATTCATCGCAAACAAGGAAGGATCATTGAACTGAGAACCCACCATTTCTGGGATTTCGCCTTCAAGGTCATTACTAGACAAATTCAAGTATCTCAAACCAGAAATTCGTGAAAGATCTGCGGGAATGGCTCCGCTCAAGGTGTTTGAGGAAAGATTTAATTTTGTCAGGTTTGATAATTTTGACAATGGGTCTGGTATGTGACCTGAAAGGTGATTTGCATCCAATAACAGAGAAGTCAAAGACGAGCATTTGGAGAGCTCATCTGGGATTTCCCCTGTTAATCTATTCTCACCCAAATCAAGCTCCTTCAAACGAGATAGACGAGAAAAATCACCTGGGATTTGTCCCTCCAAACGATTAGACCGAAAATCAAGGATTTCAAGATCAGAACAATTAGCAAGTTCTGCCGGGACTCTACCGGAAATACCATTGTGCGATGCGGAGAGAATAACTAAGGACTGAAGAAATCCATAGGTTGCAGGAATCTCACCAGTGAAGGCATTGGAGGTGAGGTTCAGATATTGTAGACTAACCAAGCTGCTGAAACCTTCTGGAACATTCCCAGATAAGTGGTTATCTTCTAGAGCAACGACTTGCAGGCTTGGTAATCCAAAAAGCTCAATCGGCAACTCCCCAGATAGCTTTTGCTTACTCAAATCAAGAACTGTCAACTTCATCAAACTCCCAATGCTCGCCGGAACACTCCCTGAAAACCCACAACGACTCAGGTTCAGAACATGCAAGTTGCTTGAATTCCCGATATTGAACAAAACTCCACCGGAGAATCTGTTATTACTGAGATTCAAAGCACTCAAGTTGCTCAGATGCATTATCTCTTCCGGTACATTGCCGGTGAGAATATTGTTGCTCAAGTTCAATATTTCGAGCTCGGAGAGCCTTCCAAGCTCCACCGGAATCGAACCGGAGAACAGATTTCTACCCAGAGATAACACCTTCAAGCTACTCAGTCGGTCCAAAAACCCAGGAACCGAACCGGAAAACCGGTTCCCTTCAAGATCAAGTACCCGTAACGAACTACATTTCACAATCTCACCAGGAATCCGACCAATGAGTGAATTATTCGCCGTTCTGAGCTCTTCTAACCTCAAAAGACCACCAATCTCAACCGGTAATTTACCCGAAAAGAAGTTTCCAGAAAGATCCATAACCCTCAGCGTAGTCACGTTGGTCAACCACGTCGGAAACACACCATGTACGTGATTCTCTTTAAGGTCGAAAACCTCCAAAATGCTGAAACATTTTCCGCTTGGCGGCTTAACCATGCCCGTGATCGCATTAAACCCAAGCTGAACAATCGTAACCATATTACTGCAGAGCAGAGATGTGGGGACCGAACCGGAGAGATCGTTGTGGGACAACGACAGCACCTGAAGCTTCGGAATCGCTCCAATGGTCGCCGGGATGAGACCTCTTAGCTCATTGTCTTCGGCGCTGAGTTGTACGAGCGAGGAACAGTTTGCGATAGCCGAGGGAAGAGTGCCGTACAGCTGGTTCGAGTCCAGCCAGAGATACTCAAGCTCCTGAAGCTCTCCGATTCTCGCTGGAACCTGACCCGAAAACCTGTTGTACGAGAAGTTGATGAGCTGGAGCTGAGACTTCACAGAGAAGTTTGACGGCATCTCGCCGGAGAAACCGTTCGACGATAAATCCAGATACCTGAGGCTCTGCGCGCGCGACACGTCGTCCGGGACCTTCCCGGAGAGAAAGTTGTGAGCGACGTTGAGGATTTGTAGATTGGTGAGGTTGAAGATGGAGGGTGGGAGATTGCCGGAGAGCGAGTTGTAGTGAAGGTAAATAGCGCGTAGGAGAGCGCATTGTGAGAGGGCGGAAGGTATAGAGCCGTTGAGGTCGTTGGTGTGGAGGCTGAGCTTTCTCAGCTCCCGTAAGTCACCGAGTCGGTCACTGAGTCGGCCGCCGAGTTTAAGACGTGGCAACCGGAGCTCGCGGACATGGTTTTCGTAACACACAATGCCGCGCCAGTCACACGGCGCTGCCGGCGTGGACGCATCCCATCCGTCCAATGCGCCCAGCGGGTCATGCACGCTGGCCTTGAATGCCGTCAGCGCTTGGATCTCTGATAGAGTCTGGGCGCAGGTCAAGACGGCGTCGTTGAAGCACGCCACAGTGAAGAAGACGAAGAAAAGGACGAAAGTAGCCGTTGCCACTGCCATAGAGAAAAGAATAAGATGAGCGAGACCGAGAGTGAACGTGAGGGTTTTAGGCGTTGTTGGGTTGTACTTGGGGAGCGTGTGTTGTTGATTGTGCTAGCAGAGATGGACTGGAAAGAGTGCTCGGCAGAAACGACGCCATATATGCGTTGATTTGTGTGTGAGTGTGTGAGCTTCTCTGTGCCTTTTCTCTCGCTTTTAGTCGCTTCGGTTTCCTTCCCTCTTCCCCAAAAGTTTTTTCCCAAAAGAAAAACAAAAAACAAGAGAAGGCTCTTTTGCTCTTTCTGCGCTCTTTAACAGACAACATTAACTCTTGTGAATTCCCAATGTCACGAGGGGTTGATAGTCTCACCTGACAGACAGGATGGTGACTTAATTCGGATGAGTTGGTTGGTTTGCATGACATGGGGTTCTAGTGAATAATTAATGGTGTAAAATAATGATATGGTTCTTAAACTATTATTATGGCCTTAATGATACTTTGAATAAACTATATTATTGTTCGTGGATTTCATCAAATTTCCTAACAAGAAATAGTTGTTGAACGACAGAACGGGGGTCCAATACAATTTACTTTTGAAATTAAGCATTATAATAGCAAAAGATAGATCCTAATCCTTTTGTTAAAGCTAAAAAAAGGGTATAGCTTTATCAAAATTGAGGTAAACATGTGCAAATCATAATGCCCATTTATTTGATTTGTTGCTCAAGTGTTGTGACAGTTTTTATTTTTGGGAAAAATCAAATTTAGTTTCTAGGTTTTTATGTGATTACAAGTTCGACAATTATGTCTTAGAATTTCTTCTACTTTCAAATAGGTTAATTCATCAACTTACCATCTAATTAATAAATGATACATCACGCTAAATAAAAAAAATTAAAAAAATTAAAATCATGTGGCACTTGTTTGATATGTCATGTTAACTCTACCTGTCATATATCATAGTTATTATTTACTTTAAAATGCAAATATACTATAAACAAAACAAAATAACCAATTTAAAATTAGAAAGAAAAAAAAAACCTAAAAACTTAATTATTGAAATTGAAAATTTAAGGAAGGATTGAGATCCCCTCCAATCGGGGAGAAATTGAAGATTCTCCAATTGTTAATCGCAATCCTTCATTTTGAATCCAATGGTCCATAAAATGCTAACTGTTTTTGTATAACCGAGGCATTAAATACTGACTTTTGTTTTACCGAGATTTAAATAATTTTATAGACCATTATATTTCAAATGAAAAGGTCATGATTAACAATTGAAAAATCTCTAATTTCTCAAATTGGATGGAATCCAAATCCAGCATTAGATATTGAACTAAAATTTGAAAGCCCACCCAATGTCCATTGACCTATTTACTGTTTAGTTGTAAGAGTTTTTGTTCCCGTACTCGATGGCATGGAACTAAATATAGTTGTCAATGCACCACTTTATTGTGGTTGTTGCCTTTATTGTTTGGAGCTCTTTATTGAGTTCTTTTTGCCATTTATTACCTCTTTGTGCAGCTCTTAAAGATGACTGGCTTGTTTATGGTTCATTTAGAATTTCTGAATAAAACTATTGAATATTGTTTTTCTTTTTGTATGTTTGTACTGTCTTTTTCGTTTGGGCTCTGTTGTTGCCTGTTGGGGGTGCCCGCTATTTTTTTTCAATATATGAATAGAAAAAAATAAAATAAAATAGAGTTGTAAATGCAGTCACTATGAGATCTCTATTCTCTCTTTATCCAACCTTTCGCATTGACGTCCATTGGTAGTAATTATAGCATCATCTGAATATGATACTCCGAGGAGAGTTGAAATAGAAGGAAAAAAAATAGTGCATAAATTCCGTTGCCGGGACTTGAACCCGGGTCTTTCGGGTGAGAGCCGAATATCCTGACCAACTAGACTACAACGGATTTGTTGTCTTTCTCCTAGAGTTATAGTAATTAATACGTACAACTCGAAAATTTAATGCGTTTCCACGGATAGAACTCTGCACTCTGCAGCTGCGCAGGGACAGAAAGGAAAGAGGGTTTAAGCACAGCAGTAGTCTCTGACTCTCTGGTGCTTCAATGGAAGCCTTGAGACCCCTTGGCCTTGGCCTCTATACCACTCCAAGCCTCCTACTCTCATTGCCCCATCCTCGCAAACTCCACAAGTTCAGCCCCTCCTCTGGCGCCGGCGGTGCTTGTAGTAGTGGTAGTAGTAGCCTCTCCACCACCTGTTCCGCCAGCAAATGGGCCGACCGCCTCATCGCCGACTTCCAATTCCTTGCCGACCCCTCATCCGATCAATCTCTCTCCTCATCCACGGCCACTCTCCCTCCTCCACCAACACCACCTCTCGCTCCTCCGGACGACCGCCACGTGTCCATCCCCCTCGACTTCTACCGCGTCCTCGGCGCCGAGTCGCATTTCCTCGGCGATGGCATTAGGAGAGCTTACGAAGCGAGGGTTTCGAAGCCCCCGCCGTACGGGTTCAGCGACGACGCTCTGATTAGTAGAAGGCAAATCCTCCAAGCCGCTTGCGAAACCCTAACGAACCCTAGCTCACGACGAGATTACAATCGAGGCCTCGTGGAAGATGAGCTTGGAACCATTTTCACACAAGTCCCATGGGACAAGGTACTCGCATTTCCAATTTCTCTTGTGCTCTGTTTGGTTTAGAATATGTACAAGATTAATCGGAATTGATAAATTATCACTTACCAAAAAGCCTAAACCGGTGGAAAATGATGAATTTAATCATTTAACCATTACTTTAAAGCTGCTATTTATTGAAGTCGGTGCTTGAACTAGAACCACTGCTCCGATGCATGATATATTACCCCCAAAGGCTGATGAAAAATAGTGAATTAAATCATCTAACCATTACTTTAACAGAAATTTAGCCTATTATGAGGGTGGCATTGATGGATTTGTAGGTTCCTGGGGCTTTGAGCGTGTTGCTAGAGGCTGGAGAGACTGAGCTAGTTATTCAAATTGGGGAGGATTTGCTTAGAGAGAGGCTGCCCAAATCGTTCAAGCAAGATGTCGTCTTGGTGTTGGCACTGGCATATGTTGACATGTCGAGGGACGCAATGGCATTGGCTCCACCGGATTTCATTCGGGGTTGCGAGGTGCTAGGGAGGGCTTTGAAGCTCTTGCAGGTATATCTCTGAATCACTTGTTTTAATGCAATTTAATATATATATTTTTTTTTTTTGGTTTTGCCGTTTCATCTTTCTTTAAACTTTGATTATGTGCCTTTTTGTTCTTCTATTTGAAAATTCCTTACCCTCTAGAGGTTTATTAAAATTGCTTGAATATTCACTATTGGTTTTGCCATTGCATTACATGCTGATAATTGATGAGATTTCCTTTTAAAATTGTTTCAATAGAAAACTATGTAAGGGCACACCAGACATATTTTCAATCATAACAGGTCGCCTTTAGAGGATGCACTTAATAAATGCTGCAATTTTTGTACCTGAAATGCATATAAGGGATAAAAAAAGAAAAAAAGAAAAAAAGTAGGAATAAAAGAGGTAGAAAAACAACAGAACGGAAGAGAAATCTTGCAAATATCAGGTCTCAGTATGGTGACATAAAGGATCAGAAATTCAGAATTCAATCTTCACTAAATGCTAAGAATTGTTATTTTGATAGAATATGATGTATTTATCTTGACTGCTGTATAGGAGGAAGGGGCCAGTAGTCTTGCACCAGATTTACAAGCACAGATTGATGAGACATTGGAAGAGATCACCCCACGTTGTGTTCTGGAACTGCTAGCTTTACCTCTTGGTGATGAGTACCGGTCGAGAAGGGAAGAGGGTCTCCGTGGTGTACGTAACATTTTGTGGGCTGTTGGAGGAGGGGGAGCTGCTGTTATTGCTGGGGGATTCACGCGTGAAGATTTCCTGAGTGAGGCATTCTTGCGTATGACAACATCTGAGCAGGTAGAACCATAGATTATTTTTTCAATTCCTGCCAGTGAAATTTTATCCTTGCCACTCAATTGTCTTAATCTCAATTTGAATGTTTTTTTAAAATATTTTTTCCTTGAAAGGTCGATTTATATGCAGCCACACCACCTACTGTGCCAGCAGAATGTTTTGAAGTTTATGGAGTGGCACTTGCACTTGTTGCACAAGCCTTTTTTGGGAAAAAACCTCATCTCATAAAAGATGCTGATAACCTGTTCGAGAAACTTCAGCAGGCTCAGGTAACAGCTCTTGATAATGCTGTCCTTGCCTATTCTCCCAGAGGAAACCCTGAGGTAGACTTTGCGTTGGAGAGGGGCCTTTGTTCACTACTTGTAGGGGAGCTTGATGAGTGTCGTTCATGGTTGGGCTTGGACAGTGATAATTCACCTTACAGGAATCCATCTGTTGTAGACTTTATCTTGGAGAACTCAAAGGATGATTATGACAAGGATCTTCCTGGGCTTTGTAAACTGTTGGAGACATGGTTGATGGAGGTGGTTTTTCCCAGATTTAGAGACACTAAAGCTATACAGTTCAAGCTTGGTGATTACTATGATGATCCTAAAGTCCTTAGATATTTAGAAAGGCTGGAGGGTGTTGGTGGTTCACCCTTAGCTGCAGCAGCAGCCATAGTGAGGATTGGCGCTGAGGCTACTGCAGTTCTTGATCATGTTAAGGTTAGTGCGATTCAGGCATTGCAGAAGGTGTTTCCTCTAGGTCAAAGGGACCAGAATACTGAACATCAAGAAGATGGTGACTTGAATTACTCTGTTCCTGCCATAGAAAGTGAAGAGCCTCAGGGAGAACCTGATCAAGGTGATTCTGCCAATATAGCTGAGATTTCTGGAAGTAATAGCTCTGGTGAAATACTTGAGGAAGAATTGATGACTGACAAAATTAAAGATGCAAGTGTGAAGATTATGTGTGCTGGTGTGGTCATTGGGCTAATGACTTTGGTTGGCTTGAGGTATTTACCGGCTAGGAACAGCTCATCCATTCTACGTAAAGAAGTTCCTTCAACGATGGCATCGGATGTCAGTGTAGGTATGATATAATGATACATTGACAGTGTGTCTCAATCTAACAAAGCCTTTAACAGTGAACTACATGTAATTTTTAGGCAATTTTGCTCTATCTAGAGAATATCTCTAACAATATATTCTCAATTGGATGTCAGTGTCAGTGTAGGTATGATATAATGATACATTGACAGTGTATCTCAATCTAACAAAGCCTTTAACAGTGAACTATATGTAATTTTTAGGCAATTTTGCTCTATCTAGAGAATATCTCTAACAATATATGCCACTTTCACTTGCAAATTATGGGAGTTAACTGTTGCGTGTTTCACATTTAAAAGAATTTTGTGCTTGAATTTCTTGTGCTAATTTTTCATTTAACCATTTTTTGGTGAGTCTTTCTGATGGAACCTTTTTAGTTTTCAAATAAATCCCACATTTGTTTGTGGGGATACTCAGAAAGTCATTTTTGGTTCCCCAAATAGAACTAATTTTAATTAGTCCTGAGGATTGATGGCAGCAAAATAGATGGCATCTTTGTTTACACATCTTAGATGTGGTATATTATTCATGAAATTGTGAATTTTCTTGTCTTCTTTTCCCCCTCAAATTGTGGCTTTACATTTTTTTTTACCTATCTCTGTGGTGTAAACCAATTAATTGTTAGAATTTTGCTGTTATTTATGAATTACACGTTTTGATCCACTTGTTAACTGTCAGAGCTAGCCATTGACAAATGTAGCATTCAATTTTTATGCATGTAGTGGACTTCTGGTTAATCACATACTTTTGTTGTTGATTAGCTCTAGTTCAAGTGATACTTCCTCCTCCCTTAAAAGTGGGATGGAGGGTAGGTTGTGGGTTCAAAACCCAATGGATGCATGTGTGACTTACCTAATTTACGAAGTAATTTCCTTGTTGTAGTGTTCTTAATTTGCGCATCATGGAACCATAGTAGTATATCTTACGGCTATCCAGTCTCCTCTTCCTTTTCATATAATGATGTACTAGGAAAATTTGAGATTCCAGGATCTGATTGTGCCCTCTTATTCTGAACCAAAATCTCACTTAATTGGCGTCACTTCTTGACTACCATTGGCCTCAAATTATGACACTTACCCAAGTTGGACAACTTAGAAATTTTTTTCTTATTGAAATGTGTATCAAATTGACTCCCAAAGACCTTGACACCTATTGGTTTTGCATATTTAGATTCAATGTGTAACCTCTAATATAACAAAATATTTGATATCATGAGATGCACAGAGATGTGATCTCAGGCATTTCCATTGCATCGTGCTCTAAATTTCACATTCAATTATGCAGGGGTCTCAGGAGATGAAAAGGCTGGGGAGGAATTACCCAAAATGGATGCAAGGATTGCAGAAGGTCTAGTTCGCAAATGGCAGAACATTAAATCTCAGGCCTTTGGACCTGATCATTGCCTAGAAAGATTGCCAGAGGTAACACAATTTCCTTGTTTTCTGTGTTAATTAGCAGGGATCATTTCCATGAGCTAGCCACCAGATGTTGACACTGCTTATAAATTAAAAATTCTTGGCCACGTGAGAAAAGCTTGAAAGGGGGGTTAAAAAGAAAAAAAGAGAAGAAAAACCACCCATCCAGTGCCCTCAGAAATTGGCAACCGTGGTTTCGTCAACCACAAGCGGGGGTGTATTGTTTCCTGGGCATGGCAGAAATTCTTTCTTCTTTTCTTATCCTTTTTATAATGCTTCACAACAAAGATTTCCCATCGATGTATATGAGCATTACAAAAAGATTCGACTTAGAAATGTAAAAAATTAATGGCTGGGACTAATTCTGCACCAACAGTTTTAAATGTACCAAAGCATCCCGGAACCCATGCTTGCTTTTTTGCAATGCATACATGTGCACACAGACTGCTGTTTTATTAGTTTCAGCTTCTTTGTCTGGGCTAGTGTTAACCCAGTTTACAATCGGGTATATTCTCGACATGTTCTGTCTGTTGTTATGGGTGCTTTTTGTTGTTTGAATATCAAGCGTATATTGCATCAAGGTAGGCACTAAGATTGTTTATACTATGCCTAAAGTGAAGTTCATCACTAGATTTTATGTGTCAGCCTGGCATGATTACAGATTATGCATTTTTCTTTGAGGATTTCTAATTAGTCGTCAATGTAATGGTTAATATCTTTCTTAACCTTCCAATGATGCCAGGTTTTGGATGGTGAGATGTTGAAGATATGGACAGATCGTGCCGCTGAAATTGCCCAACTGGGTTGGTTCTATGACTATGGTCTGTTGAACCTCACTATTGACAGCGTCACCGTGTCACTAGATGGGCGGCGTGCTGTGGTTGAAGCAACTCTCAAAGAGTCAGCCTACCTAACTGTTGTGGACCGTCCGGAGCAGAATGCCTCCAACACCAGAACCTACACGACAAGGTATGAGATGTCTTGCTCCAATTCGGGATGGAAAATTACCGAAGGAGCCGTCCTCGAACCATAATGAGATGACACAAAACAGAATGAGGTTCAGTGTATATAGTATATACCATCACTGTTTTTGTTGGTATCATTCTTAGATTGTTATCTATCGTATTGTTAAGGTTTTTTTTTATTTTTTTTTATTTTTAATTTTTAATTACATATTTAGTAAGAATTAATCCACCCACCCACCCAAAAAAAGAAAAAAGAAAAAAAAAAAAAAAGAAGAAGGTAAAAATTGTTGTTGATAATGCCGATATCCTGTATTGCATGTTATGTTGTCTACTCTTCTGACCGGAAGGGTAAAACACCGCGGCGTGCACCGAGCTAAAGCCGTGGTAGAGTATTGAGTGGTGGGCTGTGTCCTGCAGTAAAAAAGGAATTTATTCAGTTAATTTAGTGTTCTCTTAAGAAATCAAAACCCGGGCTCTATTGTTCAGTGAGACAAAATATCCATTTCATCTCGAGTCAAATTTCGCTGACAACAACTCGAAACAAGAAAGAAAAGGAAACAAATAAAAAAGGGGAAGGGGAGAGAGAGAAAATAATAGATGGAAGAGAGGAAATGAAAAATGCTTCCAATTTAGTAAGTGGAGGGGGTTTATATGGTAAGAATCAGAAGGAGATATTTCAACATAGGTACCGTACCTTTCTAGTTCCAAAAAGCTTATGAGAGAAGAGACAAACTACTGTGTTTCCATCTAAAGGTTTTCCGGTTTAGCGGCCAGGAGGATAAGAAGCTGAGTCCAAATATCTCCTTCGGGGCTTGGCCTGTTTCCACAAAGCCCACCAGCTTCGCAACAAGGACAGCACTCTCCTGCACATGGTGCATGTCCTTTGGTACCTTCCATAAGTGGTGTACCAATTGAAGGCTCCTTCTTTTGGTTTTCAACCCAATACCCCATTTTTGATAAAGGCGTTTTCGTTCCTTCTCTGAGAACTTCTTCACTCTCTTGCTCAACATTTTTCTCTCGCGATTGAGAGCCTTCTCACTGTTCACCAACCAAAAAAAAATGATGTTAGATTAGACATTTCTTGTTGGCACATAAAAAACAAATTAAATAAACCTTTTCTTCTACTTCTAACAAACGAGGACCTGATATTACAACAACAACTTGTAACGTTGCCCATATAGAATTTGAATCCCCTACAATCTGCTGCACAAAGAAGGATAGAGAAAATTGTAAGCGGCCAAGAGAGGGGTCCCTACCCAAACAGCCCCAACTCAGGCAGGTGAGCCTCCTCTCACAGACATGAATTATCAATTATAAGAGATCCCAGTCCATCTAAATACGACTACTTCGTCTCAAAGCTATATCTTGGCCCTATCAGAAAATAGTTTCTTTTACATTCACATTTAAAAAAAAAAAAAAATCAAAAAGATTACAAAGTTCTGTTAATTTCATCATTGTTGATGTTGAGCTCATGATTTGGTGCTTCGATTGCATGTTTGTTACGTGCATGTGCATGTGTCTAAGATGAATCCCTTCACATGGAAGAGAGAGACTATACCTTGAAGCTGGTGTTAGAGTTCGATTCTCTTTGCTACTTCCTTTTGAAAATATAACCTTGAGAAAGGACAACCGTCTGAGCTCTATTTCCAAGTACACTGCGTCCGATGGTTCACCTTTGAAGAGAAGAAAGAAAAAGGTTCTGTGAACCAATGGCACATTGCAAGCATCCCAGAGTTGAATTATTTCTCTCCGCTGCCTTTCAAAATCGAAGGGCCAATTAGAACCAGGCAGCAAGGCACCATGCACGCCAGCATCTTTTACGCTGTTCCTGTGCTCATAGGTCCTTATTGCGGCATCTCGTTCCTATCACACACAACAATCCCATGATAAAACACGGAGAACTATGTATTAAATACTGGAACTGGATATCGCGGCCCATACTTTCTGTTATATATGTTTTCTAATTGTTAATCAAAAATGTTATTTCTCTATCTCCCATCCATCTCTTTTTCAAATCCACCATTGGATCCAATGTGGAATATTTGAAAAAAGAGATGAATGGGAAATGGAAGAATAGCAGGTCTCATTGTTAATACCAATGATGTGGTTTAAGTGAGATAAAACCAAAAGAATCACAAGAGACCTAAACGTAATGTGTGTGTGTGTGTGTAAGAGAGAGAGAGAGTGAGAGAGAGAGAGAGAGAGAGAGGTCTGGCTTCGCACCAAATCATTAAATAGTCTCTTGGACTGAGGTTTGGCCGCTTCACTCTGTCTTGCAGTAAAATTGGGGGTGCTTTTCGCATCCTCTGTATCAGACTTCCTGCTGTTCTGTTCTTCTGTGGAAACGCTCTTAACATAATTTTGAGAAGCTTTTCTCAAAAAATTTCCACTTCTGGCACCAAGCTTCATTGCAGAAAGACTTCTCTGAGGGCCTTCTTTAATGCTGGGGAAGTACTCCTTCTCAGACCCAGCAGGTGGCGTGTTTTCATTCTGTTCTGCCTTCTCGAACCAATGAGCAGATTGCATAATTGCCCTACAACTTTTGCTTCTAGCGAATTTCGAGCTTCTAGTGCTAGACAAAAAATATGCTTCAGAGGATGGAGATCGGTCTGAAGGACAGAAACTGATCAGACGGTTGATGGCCTTTTGCATGCTCTGAATTCTTTGCTTCAGATCATTGTAAGTGTTGTCGTCATCAACACCATTCATATCCTTAGCTACCTTCTCTGGGGATGATACTGCTTCTTCATTCATAACCTCCTCAGATCGCTTCTGTGGATATGACACTGCATCTTCATCCATAGCCTCCTCAGATCCCTTCTGTGAGGGTGTTGCAGCATCTTCATTTGTCGCCTTCGTAGACCCCTTCTGTTGGGATGTTACAGCATCTTCATTTGTTGCCTCCTCAGGTCCCTTCTGTTGGGATGTTACAGCATCTCCATTTGTTGCCTCCTTAGGTCCCTTCTGTGGGGATGTTACAACATCTTCATTCAGGGGCTCTCTCAAGGGGAATTGTCCAACTTGTTCTATAGGACCAGGTAAGGGAAGAACGGATTCAATATTTTGATCTCCTGGAGATTCCTCCACTTCAATACATCGAACTTCCTTGCAGTTATCTTCAGAGGCTGCATCAGCTCTTTCAGCAATCTCCTCCCCAGACCGATATAGATCAGGGTCAACAAACTTAGGAGTACTGACATCCAGCAGTAAGTTGTCCACTGAATTACCAGAAAATTGTTGGTGATCCTTGTTGGAATTATGCACACTGGATCCGTGAAGATCTTTAGACGTACTGCATGTTCTGGGACCTAGATCAAGACAAAGAGGATTTGCTGGACCTGATGACTCTGATATAGAATATTCATCAATTCTTAAAAACTGGTCTCCTCCAACTGACTGCTGACTATTCTTAATGCGAGACTCAGTAAGCTGAGATTGCTGAGTCAATTCTTTAATCTCTTGGCCCATCTGCATGGAAAGGCAGCGTGTGCCACACTTGAACATGTGAGCAAACAGTGTATAACAGATATTTGTAGAGACTGGATTCTAGATATTCATCTCATCATACCTTTTCAATCAGAAGATCTTTCTCCTTCAGTAAGGCAGCAAAATCGTACGTGATGGAATTCGACACCAAGCTCTTCAACTCATTCTCTAGTCTAGACAACTCTCTTTGCAGTTGCTTTACCATTGCTTTATCAGACACCACCACATTGACCCGTGCATTAGTAGTCACCTCTTTAGCACAACTTGCAAACAAGAGTGTGTTTCTTGATTGCTCAACGTGACAGTGCGCAGGGCTCATGGTGCAAATAATCGCTGTTCTGGCATTGCCTACCAGAGAGTTCTGCAGAATGCGTGTTAGCTTAGAGTCCCTATAAGGAACATGCCCAGTTCTTCCCTTGCTGCATCCAACCATGACAGTAGATTGACAAGGAACAAATGATTAAGTTATGTTACAATAAATACAGTAATAAGAAGGTCAATTAAAGGGGGAACAAACAGGAGTTTTCAAGAAGAAAAGATACAAAAATTTCAAAATTTCCAGCCCCAGGCCCCCCCGAATGAGAAACAAGGTACTACTACGTCAGCAATTGACATAAAAGGCGCGCAGCATATTCTACAGAATAAATACTGCTGTAGAAACCCTCCAACATGCTACTATAGAACATGATCTAGATTGTTGCTCAAGGCTTGAGCAGGATTAAACAGATAAAAAAAACCCAAGGAGGAGACACAAACGATGCTGCAGTCAACACAACATAACAAGGGAATGAAAGCGAAGACAACCAGACTAGCCACTAAGACAAAACTTTATGTTGCATATAAAAAGACTTAGATGCTCGATTCCTAGCTCTGTCACCTTAAACTCTTTCCTACAATATATTTTCTTCAAAAGTAGCAAGTCCTACCCAATAAGGTTAAAAAAAAAAAAAAGAAGACAAGAAAGAAAAAAAGATATCTGCATTCACTAACCAGCGACCTAATGTTACCATTAAGACAAAACTTTATGTTGCATATAAAAAGACTTAGATGCTCGATTCCTAGCTCTGTCACCTTAAACTCTTTCCTACAATATATTTTCTTCAAAAGTAGCAAGTCCTAGCCAATAAGGTTTAAAAATAAAAAATAAAAAATAAAAAAATAAAAAAAATAAAAAATAAAAAAGAAGAAAAAAGGATATCTGCATACACTAACCAGCAACCTAATGTTACCATTTAACTTCAAGTGCAGTTACATGTATTAATTTATAAGGACACAATTTTAGGAATATGATTGATAGAAGGATTTCAATCACAAACGTAGAAAGCGAGAATGAAAATTATATAGTAGAGTTTACAATCTGTAGACATGCTTTTATGAGGGTTCTGTGAAGAAAACTCAGTTTGGCAAGCCGTTAATGAACATGGTTCTTCTATGAAAACAGAGGAGGTAAGATTAGTTGACTTCTAGGTTTTTTTCAGGACTTTGGCATCTTAAAAAAAAATCAAAGCATTATAACCATATTTGAGATCACGCAATCTAGCTGCATATTCTAGCTGCCAGTTGACAAATGAATTGAAAAGAATTAACTGTTAAAGACGAAAATTATAAGACCTTAATTTGCGGATTACAGTTCCAAGTGTCAGTAAACTGCGATTTATATGGGAACCTTCTTTCAATCTTGCACCAGCTGATGATGTCTGAGAAGCACGCTCACTACCGGCAAGATCAACAAAATCCTGCACAAATAAGCCAACTTCAGTTCTCATTTTCCTTTGTAATGAAATCATTCCAACAGAACCTTATGAAGAAATTTATTGTTAATCACTCATGAACAATAACATACCACTGTAGCCATAAGAGTGCTTGGAGCGCCTATATATTCATGAGCAGAACTTTCAATTGTCTGTGGAATACATGTGGGATCCAACAATTTATAAGAAGAGTAACAATATAAGAAAATAACTACTTTGTAATTTGATGTTTCATACCAGTCGCAAAATTTGATGAGATCTGGAGCTAGTTTCATTCAGAGAGGTCTCTCCTATCTTCCTTTCAGCTGCAAGCATGAAACACCCAGATAACAACATAAACGTCAACACGGTGAAAACAAATGTGAGATAGATATAATGTCATTTTGTGAAGCAAACTCCAACACAAGTTCCTTTACCATGGCAGATGGAAAGTAGCTTTTGCAGATGGTCCCAGTCCCTCAGAGTCACCTCCGTAAGTCTCTCAACAACAGTACCTTTCTGTAGAAGTGAAATAACATTATTGAAGATGTTCTTGATCATTAAATTACAACAATGAACTATCTTTAAAGAACACTATGACAAAAAGAACAAAGAAAAGAAGAAGAATGCACACTATTAACCTCTGGGTCATCTAGAAGTCTAAGTGGAACATTGTCTGAGCTGAGGAGGTCTCTCACAGCTTCGTTATAAATCTCCATGGCAGAGAACTTCAACACAAATTCCCTTTCTTTATGCTAAAAGATGAAATAAAACATGTCAAACTTATGCTACTGTGCCAAGGAACAACATAGAATACGTTGTAAATATGAGATGTTTAAGTTTGTACATACCATATCTACGTATTCATATATATCTGCTACTGCATATTCAGTAATTCCACTCATGGTGTACGTCTTTCCACTGCTGGTTTGCCCATATGCAAAAATGCTTGCTGTACGCATATTTCACCTTCAGTCGTCTACCATCGTACTCGAATATCAGGAAACAGAAAATGAGGTCAAGAAAATTACTCACAGTTAATACCGTTGACTGCTGAAAGGGCAACGTCCCTTGCTCCTTCTTTATACACCCGCTTTGTGGGGCAGTTACTACCAAATACTCTATCTATCCCCAGTTCATTGATTGCCAAAAAAAACGGGGGGAGGGGGGTGGGGTGGTGAAACAAAGTTATTATGAGAGATTCTCTAATCTGATATGAAAATTTGATGTTATTATAGAAGCGTAAAGTCATGGGAAAAAATGCAAAAAGAAAAAAGACCAAAAAAGAAAGTTATAACAGGTTCTATAAACTGAAATAAAAAGTTGATGTTATTATAAAAGCGTAAATTTTGTTGAGATCAAGTTCAAGTTCTTGCCTGAGTTTGAACAACCTTTTAACTTATTGAATTGGCGAAATTAAAAAAGAAAAACAATTCCAAGATTAGTTATTGTATATGGAAAATGATACCATTCAATCCAAAATCTTAAATCTATGGGTTTGAGCGCCCAATAATGTTATATTAACTGTTGATTCTTATAATCATTGACGCATATTACACATATGATTCATTTAGAGGAATCTTGAGAGTTTTGACATTTTAAGAAATTGGACACGACAAACTTTATGAGACTACAACCATTAATCAAAAGAAATGAAGAGATAATAAAGCAAGAACATGCTTGATTACCATATGTATAGGAGGAGGGAAACATGGCACGGTCCGGCAGGTTGTGCTTGAACTTGATTGAGTTTCCATTGATGCATTCCCAATCGGACGCATCGTTCCTCAAAATCTCTTTCTCATTCAAAGGCCTCACCCTAACCGAAACGAAAATCCTCTCTTCTTGGCCATTCGATCCCGGTGTGCCCCCTTGCATCATCTGCTCCTCTCCACTCATTGTGGAGGCATTCACCGCAGAGTTTCCTCTTCAAGATCAGAAACAAATAAATTGTAACCTAAACGTTGAATCTGAATGTAAATGAAAGCAAGAAACAGAGAAAGATTACTCAAACCAAACAATTTAGCTCACCTTCTGATCTCCAAACCAAGAAGAGAAATCGAATGGCACTGGAACTACATACTTCAATGCGAAGATACAAATCAATTTACGCAAGGAACAGAAAGAAAATAGAAATTGGCGAAAACGTTGGATCCAACCTGGAAATAGAGAGAAATGTGGCCAAAAGGCCCCAAAACCACGAGACAGAGTGGGAAATAGAACCGACCGTTGAAACGAAACCGCCAATTGATGAAATTATCGTTTTAACCTCCACTTGGCAGTATATTAACACGATCGCCACCCATTTTTCTTTCGTTTTCTCTTTTTTTAGTAGCCTTCACTCTCCACCGCCTGTCGGCAAATCAAACTTTTGTTAGTCACGTGTGAAAAACCAAGTTTTTCTTTGGCTATAAATAGACATTTCGGTCACTTTATTGTCCAATTAATTGATAATATATTTACTATATTTATTTATTTTTGTTTTATTTAGTTAGGTGCATGCTACATATTATTCGTTCAATCATCTCTTTTTACAAATTTAATAGATCAACAATTAGATTTATTAAAAAAAAAATGATTAAAATATAATTGAGAGAATGATTTTTATTATTTTTCTTTAGCTAATTTAATTTTTAATATCAGTCCAACAACAAATCTTTTGTGATTTTTTGTTATACCTCCGTAATTCCCTATACCCTATCTCTTTTTTCTTTTAGAAATGGTTGTAATTAGACGACCAAAATAGATTTGAATTTCATACAGCAGAGATAATGGTACTCAACTTCGCCATTTTCCTTCATCTTGTGCGGACATATAATATATATATATATATATATATATATATAATAAAAAAACTTTTAATAAGAAGTTGGGTACCATTATCATTTGACTTATATTAACTAAAAAAAATGTTTGACTTGTTCTTCTTCTAAATGTGTAACTAAAAGAAATGGATCTCTACGATTGAAATTTTCCCCAATTATTTCTCACCTTTTCTACTCTTTTTTGGGCAGGAGTATGTAAAGGAATTTTCCTTATACGAACATGAGACCACGCTTGTAGGGCCCTTTGAGCGCACACCTCTCACAATTCTCATGTTATCAATTTTTTCCTTTCTCTTTAAATAGGAAATAATCTGAATCAATTTCCTTACCCGAACATGAGGCCACGCTCATAGGGCCCTTTGCGCGCACAATTCTCAGGTTATCACTTCATTTCTTTCTCTTTTAAGTAGGAAATAATCTGAATCCGTAACTCAAAAGATTGACACGCAGTTTCATTTTTTTTTAGTAATGCTACAAGTCCGTCTTTCTTATATCCTTTCAAGAATAATGTAACTCTTATGGTGCGTTTGAGATTGTAATTTCGCAAGAATAATTTACATTTTTAAAAGATATCTCAAAACGTAAGACGCTTAACACTGCGATTTAAAACAAAAAAAAAATGCGATTTCTAAAAGCAGGCTATGAGTGCTTATTTGAAAATGCACGAATTTAAACCAAAATTACGATTTCTCATAACAAATATTTAATAAAAAAATATTTTTTTTAACATGTTTTACCAAACACCTTTGTGATTTTAAAAAGTAACAATTTAACAAACACAATTTTTAAAAACGCAATTTTTAAAATCACACTTATTGAAATCGCAATTCCAAACGGACCCTTAAAATCACTATTGTAATTGATTATTATTAAATTTTGATCAAATAACGATTTTAAAAGTCACATCATTCTTGAAGGGACACAAGAAAGACTTTTAAAATTACTCAATTTTTTCCGGTTACTACAATCTTACTCCAATTTCTGCACACACTAATTGGGAGCAAAAAACTATTTAAATGTAACGATTGCTGTAATTCTTGTATTAGGATAGTTTGTTCAATTTGTAATTTTTTTTTTATCAAAGATAGTAATGGGTGGTATAACATGATCACTTTAATTTTAGCATTTGATTGAATTTGATTTGGACTGAGCCCTATAATTTGGACTGATTTTCCAAAAAAGGAGGAGACGATTTTGCAGACTCCGTTCTTCCTGGTGCCATATATATATGCATATTTTACAAAAAAATAAATAAAATAATAATAAAAAATAAAAAATTCAAATAGTTTGGCATTAGTTTTGAAAACACTTATTTTTTCAAAACAAAAGAAAACACTTTTTCTTTTCTTTTTTTTTTCCTTTCAAAACTAATAACAAACAATTCAAAGCACTTTTCAAATGTGGACCTAAAAAAACACTTTTCGCTTTTATATCACGTTAAAATATTTTTTTCCAAAAAAAGAAAAGAGAAGCACTTCTTAAAACCATTATCAAACACATCCTCAAGAAATTGTTCTATAATCAGATTCTAGGAATGTGATCCTCAGAGACTTCATCAGCATCATAGGCATGCCCTATGTGAAAGAAACTAAAAAATGGGATAACGTTTTATCAACTAAGATATATTCTTTAAAACCCAATGAAGTTGGTAAGCCATCCTTTAATTCTATGTGAATTAAATCCTTAAGGGTGCAAAAAACATGCCCTAATTAGATTTTTCATGAGGAAGTTTTATCGATGGTTGCAGAAAGTACATTGCTGGATCAACAATGTAAAAATCCAAGAAAATTTAGTTCGCTATACGTAAACAACGAACTAAAGATGCCCATGTTATTTAACAAGTATTACAGAAACATAGAAACTATTGTCAAATGCTGCTAATTGTTCTACGAAGTAAAATAATAAATCACCTATTCAAGGAAATAATGTTTTAGACTTACAATTATTTTACAACTTGTTGACTCGTCGTATTAGCACTTGATTGATTGGAGGGTGTTAAAAAACAAACAGTGGTTGATATGGCTCCAATCACGTCAACAAGTTATAAAAGAGTTTTTAGGTGTAGCAGTACTCGTCAACAATATTAGAGATTATAAAGAATATTCTTTGTTGAGATTCAATACCTTCTGTTGAAAAAATCCAGAGGAAAGTGAAAAACTCATGCATGCACCTTTGGCGAGACTTTGGGAAGTCCTTGAGAGTGACTGTATGTTTCGGTAGTTGAATCCATAATTGGCGAATTATTGGCGTGGCTCTGCAGTGTACAAATTCCCACACTTGTGGGCAATAAATAGGAAAATGAGATGGGGTTTTCTACCTTTGACATTAACCTTCTCCAATAGATAATCGGCTGACGAATATTCTGCCTACCAATAATTGCCACAAGAGCAGTCACCATTCCTAAAATGATGAAACCTCTTCACATCTCTCACAACTATCTCTCTGCCCACCACTTTTGACATGAACTTGAATGCATTATGGCAATCCCCACAGATCCTAAGGTTCTTGAAAACCCTAATAGTGGCTCCTAGAGGAAGCTTCATGAGCCCAAAAACAACTGCAAGCTTCTCACTATGAGTAGACAAGGCAGACTCCTTATGCTCAGACTCCATATCATGCAGAACATATTTTGTGTCGGGGACGTATCCAAGTTTTCTCAATTCAAGTATCAATTGCTCTAGATAATCGTACACCGCTTGCACCTCGGGGTGCCGAGTGTCATCAACCAAGAACACATGAACCTTGTTTTCAACCTCAACCCAACTACATGCAGGTTCTTTCTTAATCCCCCGATCCCTCATTAATTTCCGCACCTTAGCCACATCATTCCACCTTCCTGCAGTGGCATACATGTTTGACAAAAGTACATAGGTCCCATCATGTTGTGGCATCAGTTCAAAGAGTTGATCAGCAGCTTGAATCCCTAAATCCATGTTCCCATGGAGCCGGCAACCAGCAAGAAGAGCCTCCCAAATTGTTGCACTTGGCTCAGAAGGCATTGATTCGATCACATCCTTTGCTTCTGAGAACTTCCCAGCTCGACACAACAAATCAATCAATCGAGCATAATGATCTACACCTGGGTTTATACCGTAAAAACACATTGAGTCAAAATACTGACGCCCTTCTTTGACTAAACCAGCATGGCTACAAGCAGAGAGAACTGTAAGAAAAGTTATCCTATCAGGTACTATATCTTCCTTCAACATCTGCTCATAAAGTTCTATTGCTTGGAGACCTTGTCCATGTTGCCCTAAAGCTGCAATCATAGCATTCCAAGATACTGAATCCAAATAAGGCATTGTAAGGAACACAAGATTTGCAGCCTCAACAATGCCACATCTTGCATACATTGTAATAAGTGCATTTCCAGCTGAGAGGCTTGAATCATGCCCCAACTGAAGTAGCTGAGCATGGAGCTGGCGTCCATGCTCCAATGCTCCTAGCACTGCACTAGATGTAATTGCTCCTGCAAATGCATAATCGCACGGCTCAAAACCCTCCATTCTCATTTGGTTGAACAGCTTCAAACCTTCTTCTCCAAACCCATTCTGTGCAAAACCAGATATCATCATAGTCCATGTTAGAAGGCTCCTCTCAGGCATCATCTTAAAGAATAACTTGGCTTCCTCAACGCGCCCTGCGTTCACATATGCAGACAAGATTGCATTCCACGAAACAAGATCTCTTACAAGCATCTTATTAAAAATCCCCCGAGCCTCGTCAACTCTACCACATTTCGAGTATAGTGTAACCAATGCATTATTCACAGAGAGTGAAAACTCCGGTTCAGGTTTCCCTTCTGTTCTCAAAATATTAGCATGCACTTGCTTTCCATGTTTGAACAATCCAACATTAGCACAAGCACTGATTACGCTCGTATAAGTAAACTCATCTCGCTGAATCCCCATTGCATGCATCTTCCTAAACATGTCCAATGCCTCGTGAATAAAACCATGGTGCACATAACCAGAAATCATTGCATTCCATGCAACCCCCAACTTTTCAGTCATCCCATCAAGCATTTCACGGGCTGCATCAAGATCATCATTCCTCACATACCCTGTAATCATTGTCGTCCATGTTAACTCATCCTTCTCAGGCATCTCATCAAACAACTTCTTAGCTGCACCCATCAATGACGATGTCGATGCTAATGGTGAAGACGCGCACTTTACATAAGCAGATATAAGCGCATTCAACACTGAAGTAACAAAACCTGTTCCTGATTTTAGCATAGCACTATGCATCTGCTGGCACTGTTTTTCCTCATCAGCTATGAGTGCCAAAGCTCCTAGTACACTGGTGAGCGTAAAATTATCTGGCCTAAACCCGTGTCTCCTCATGTCGCGAAAGAGTTCAATGGCAGTGTGGCCATCATTATTATGGGAATAGCATGTGATCATCGCATTGTAGAAAACCGTGTCTCTGATACTCAATGGGGTACCACAAAATACTTCCCGAGCCAGCTTCAGATTCCTTGCAGCAGAGTATGCAGCAATCAACGTTGTTCTTGCAACTATATCTTGTTCAGGATTATTGTTGAACAGGTGGCAGGCATAGCCAATGTTGGATGATTTGCAGTAAACATCGATGAGACGGTTGAGAATGTGGCCCCGTGGCCTGAACCCAAAAGTTATCATATGAGCATGGATAGTTCGAGCTAGGGAGTACGAAGGGGGGCTTCGGGAGCAGCATAGTTGCAGTAGGGCAGCATAACGGTTGGCAACTGCACGGACGTCCAATGCATTCCTCATGTTGGAAACGCTGGGAAGTCATTGTTTTGTCTAATAGTAGCTTTTTCTGTCAATACATTAACATAAACATATGGCCCTAGTCAAAGTAAATCCTACTAGCTTTTTATGTCACTACATTAACATACGCATAGAACTAATAGTAGCTAATATTGTCTTCTTTAGATACCATAGGAAAATCCACTTAAGTATACATTTTTTTAACGGTTTATTTCTATAAAATTGCAAGTTAATAATGAGATAAAGGATAAAGGAAGAAACCATACCTGCCATGCTGCCTTGGTGACCCAAAGGTCAGACAAATATTCAACATAACCAAGTGGAAGTTCCAAGCAGACGAAAACTATTGATCAGTATTGAAACACTTGGAGATAAGACTCCACCTGATCCTGATAAGGATCAACGTCGTATCCGTAACAAGAGCAACAAGAATGAAACTGAAGATAAATCATCCGAAGCCGAAGATTCAAATGACAGTAGTTTGAATTCAAGTATTGTAGACAAGATGAGATAATCACTTTGTATTTGAAACACCAGACGACACGTTGTGAATGGTTTATAAATATCAATACAGAACACCCATAGCAATTATGGGATTCAATCCAAAACTGAGTCTTATCTTCAAGCGTTTCAATAATCAGTCTTGTCTGCCACCATAATGAGGACAATTCATAAAACTCACTAAGCATTTCAAGAATTTATGGGAAATTTTGATTGTTAATTGAATATATAAAACTACATGGATGAGCTGGATGGGTCAAAAATCTCTATTAGAACGACAGTTTTACCAGGTGACGACATATCAATTTTATTATTGTTGCTATTGCTTTGCTGTTATAATATATTAATATTCATACCACAGTTGTTTTTCGTACATACAATTTTCTTTTGATCTTTTAATGTCTTCTTTTTCCCCTGCTTTGGACAAGTGATCCAATATATCACACTAAAAAAACACACACACACGCACACACACACACAAACTCTCCCTTTCCTCAAGCAGCAACCTAGACAACTCTACATAAAAAACTAAAAAAAAAAAAACTACAAACCAAAGCCACCGATGGCTTCCTCCTCTGGGAAAGCCCAAAACGCCAAAAACCAACAAAATACAAACGCAAAAGCCAATCAACCAGCCATCCCCCATCATCAAATCTCTTAATCTCCCACAACCAAACACCACGATTCTTGAATCAAAACAGAGAAGAGAGAAACCAGACTTAAGCGGAAAAAAACGAGAGAGAGTGAGAAGGTTACCTTGAGCGACTGAGAGAAAGAGAAGCGGAGAGGCAGACTTCGTTGAAGGCGGAGAGACAGACTTCCTGGTTTGAGCAACTGAGAGAGAGAAGCGGAGAGGCAGAAATGGACGGATTAGCTACTGAGAGAGAGAGAGAGAGAGAGAGAGAGAGAGAGAGAGAGAGAGGCGGGAGAGGCAGTTTTCGTTGAGAAAAGTACTGAAGAAAAAGGGGGGAAAAGAATGACATAATAAACAAAAGATGAGAAAATTTTAGTGATTTGGCCATTTTACCTAAAATGACAAAATTGCTGAGCCTTGGGACTCTGGAAGTGCTGCTCTGAAAGATGACAGTCGGAAGAACCAACCCAACATGCGCCTCCACGAGGGTTTTAGGAGAACTAGACCGATATATACGAGGGTTTTAGGATAGCTAGACCGATATATGTATTTTTTTCCTTTTCTAAAATAATTATTTTTTTGTATAAAAAATCAAGAGAAAAGTAAATGAGACTTAGCAAACAATATAAAGAAAATAATGGATTTGGTTCCGGCTTTGTTTCATGTTTGGAACATGTATCATGTCATGTCACACTCGGACATATAGTCTAGTGACTCCAGTTTTAACCAAAATTAAAGCTAAACTAAACTCAAAAAGTATGTATTAGAGTTTTTAATGTTTTGCTCTTTCTTTCTTTTTTTCTTTTAGAATTACTTTTAGGAAAAAACGTAAAATCAGTCTCAATAATTGCATTGATTTGCAATATGTTTCTTAAAGTTAAAAAAGTTACTTAAAAGTTAATGTGGTCAGCATAAATAGCAAATTAAGTCCCCCCTCTAAACTTCCGTTTAAAAATTTAATACAAACTGCAAGAGTATCATATTAGTGCCACACCTTTGGTCAATAAGAGTAGTCAGACTACTCCAAAAGCTTGAAGATGATTCAGCTACTCCCTCTAACCAAAGTTGGAGATAGTCGAACCACCGCTTAAACCATAGAGGTAGTTCAGCCACCTCCAATTTCGCTCAAACAAGATGACCTAACCATCCACAAAATTTGGGAGTAGTTTAGTCAAGCCCTTTGCCCAATCTTGGGGTGGTCCAACCCCCCTAATACATATATTGTTTTTTTCTTTTTATATATATCTTTACATATTTTATATATTTTTTTTATGTAAAACATATTATGATCGGCACTTTTTGAAATTACAAACCAAAACAGACTTTTAGTCTGTCGGCAATAAGCTACTAAACTAGATATTTATTTATTTTATTTGGCATGGTACTATCAACTCTATTGAAGAGGTTTTAGGATTTTAGTATGATCAAGTCGATGAAACTTAATAATACTTTTTTTTTTAAAAAAAAAAAAAGGGAAAATCCTGGCGTTGAATAGGCTAAAATACTTAGATTAGAAGTGAACCGACGGTTCAGCTAATATCGGCAGTTGGACTCGAATCATAATAATTTCTTTATCGCAAAGTGGACGTTTGGTACGGTAATTAGCACGACGCAATTAGTTCTAAAAGCCCCACTAATCTAATATTAAGCCAGCTGGCCAAAAGTCTCTACTGTGACCTTTTTCAAATACAAGCCAATTGTCTAATAGCCAAGCCTCGCACAGCCTACTCAGCCGAAATAAAATAAAATAACGAAAAGTAAAACGACGTTGCTTTATCGTGGGGCTGCCACCACACCAATCATCACAGCCAACGAAGTGAGAGAGAGAGAGAGAGAGAAAGGAAACGGATAGAGAGAAAAAGAGAGAGGAGTCTCTCTTTCTTTCCCTCTCTAGCTCCTCCTTTTTTCTTTAGCTTTCCTTCTAGATCCAATGAGAGGAAGCGAACACTCCCCCCACGAACCCATAATTTTGCTTAGCCCTTAGCCCCTATCTCTATCATCTTTGTGGGTTTTCTTTTAGAGACCCTCTCCGTCTCAGTGCGAAGCGAGAGGGAGAAAAATGGCGACGAGAGGTAGCAGATCGGAGAAGGTGAAGAGGATTTTCCAGCAATTCGATGTGAACCGCGATGGAGGGCTCAACAGAGAGGAAATGTCGGCGCTTGTGGTGGCGGTGAACCCGAGGGTCAAGTTCAGCGACGAGCAAATCAACGCCATTCTCGACGAGGTGTTCCGGACCTATGGCGAGTTCATCGACGGCGAGAAGGGCCTGACCTACGAGGGACTGTTGCGGACCTACGACGACGGCGCCGGCGACGTAGACCGTGACTTTGACGCGCTGGAGCTCGAGCTCAGTTTGGATGAGAACATCAAGGGAATCTCGGAAGCGTCGTCGTCTTCGATTGCCGACGAGCGCGCAATCGACGCCCAGAAGAAGCAGAGGACCGCTGCGTGGGCGGTCTCGCCCAACCACGGGATCGTCTTCGACGACACGTGGAAGATCGTCGACGACTTGGAGATTCTGATCAAGAGGCTCAAGGCAAAGCAAGCGAAAGATGGGAAATTGAAAGGAGACAATTTCGACGCGTACTCAGACGCTGGGTGGTCGAGGGAATTGGGACCGTCAACGGAGATTTCTGACAAAAGGGTGTTCTGGGAAGAGTCCGGACACGACTACGCGGCGTTCGTGAAGGAATTGGGGGTTCTCAGGAGCCGAGCCGACGGGGCGAGGTCCAGAGAGGAGGCCTTTGATGGGCACATGGCGATCGGTAGGGTCTTGTACGAGCACCAGTTGTTTAAGGAGGCTTTGGTGAGCTTCAAGAGGGCTTGTGAGTTGCAACCCGTGGATGTGAGACCGCATTTCAGAGCTGGGAATTGCCACTATGTGCTTGGGAAGTACAAGGAGGCCAAGGAGGAGTTCTTGTTGGCTCTGGAGGCGGCCGAGGCTGGTGGGAATCAGTGGGGCTACTTGCTGCCACAGATTTATGTCAATCTTGGGATTGCGCTGGAAGGCGAAGGTATGGTTCTTAGTGCTTGTGAGTACTATAGAGAGGCTGCAATTCTTTGTCCTACGCATTTTAGAGCTTTGAAGCTTTTGGGTAGTGCTCTGTTTGGGGTTGGGGAATATAGGGCGGCCGTGAAGGCCTTAGAAGAGGCCATATTCATGAAACCGGATTATGCCGACGCACATTGCGATTTGGCGTCGGCTTTGCATGCCATGGATGAGGATGAGAGGGCGATTGAGGTGTTTCAGAAGGCTATTGATTTGAAACCCGGTCATGTTGACGCTTTGTACAATTTGGGTGGGCTGTATATGGACTTGGGTAGGTTTCCGAGAGCCTCGGAGATGTATACTAGGGTTTTAGCTGTGTGGCCGAATCATTGGCGGGCACAGCTCAACAAGGCTGTGTCCTTGTTGGGGGCTGGGGAAACTGAGGAGGCTAAGAAAGCTTTGAAGGAAGCGTTGAAGATGACAAACAGGGTTGAATTGCATGATGCTATATCACATTTGAAGCAGTTGCAGAAGAAGAAGGTGAAGTCTAATGGGGGTGCCAATGGGGAAGGGGCATTTGTCACTGTGGAATTCTCGAGATTTAAGACTGTTGGGGACAAGACTACCTTGAGACAGGACTTGGCCAATGCTCTTCAAATTAGAGCTTTCCAGAGGATTACCAGGTTGAGTCGTTGTGATGTAGACCTTCTGAAGAGGGAGATGATTGATCGTGATGTGCCGGTGTCCTATTCCGGTACTGGCGCTCCCCAGAAAACCATACGTAAGCCTAACTTGGAAGAAATTCTCCGTCGCTTGCTCAATTTCCTAAAGCCTGAAACATTCCAAGGAGCCGTCAAAGCCATAAACGAGAGGATACTCTCTGTCCTGGATGAAGCAGGCTCAGGCAGGGTGGATTTGGGCATGTTCTATGCTGTCCTTGCCCCCATTTGCAGCGGCCCTCTAGAGAAGCGCAAGCGTGTGGCGTTTGATGCGCTTGTGTGGCGTCCTGTGAATGAAGGCATTTCGCAGATTAGAAAGGCCGATGCTGTTAGATACATCAAATTGTTGAGGGCTATCTATGTCCCTTCTCATGGGGTTAGTGAGATGCTGGAACTCCATGGAGACTCCGATGCTTCACTGGTGTCTTACTCTGAGTTTCTTGTCATGTTTGATGATTCCGATTGGGGTTTTGGTATCATGTCCACACTATTGAAGCTTGAAACTGGGGATAGGAACCGCCATGGCCGCTATGTTTGTGCAGTTTGCCGCTATCCGGTTATTGGATCCCGCTTCAAGGAAATAAAATCTCATTTTAGTCTCTGTAATCAATGTTACAGTGAGGGAAAGGTGCCTTCTACCTACAAGCAAGAAGAGTTCAGATTCAAAGAGTACGGAAGTGAGGCTGAAGCGATGAAAGACAAGTGCATGTGCTTTAATGTGCAATCCCATAATGATCCGTAGCTTAGAAGGCTTAGAAGTTTTTTTTTTTTTTTTTTTTTGTTCTTCCATCATGTTATTCTAGTTGTTAAGTCAAGTGTGAGATATATAGTTCATCGATGTGTTTAGCGAGCTTCATGCCATTGTATAATAAAATTTGTCAAGTTGTTGCTCTGATGCTCTTGTTTTCTAGCTGTAGAATTGACATGCTGTATATTTCCTTCATAATTTCTCATTCTTTATGTAGAGTTTATTTTCAATTGATGAGTCCAGATCTGCAGTAGGGGCCAGTGGCTTTCTATTTAGAGTACTATTTTATGAGTTTAAGCTCTACTTAAAGGTGCTAAACGTCAAAATATCTGTTTTTCAGTGATAACTTCTTTGCATTTGAAAATAACTTGACATGATTTGAGTGTCAGTTTTTATCTATATATATATATATATATATATATATATATAGGAACCAAATTTGAGCTTTGAACTGTGAAAATTGGCAGTTTCTAGATTGATGATCCTGCTCTGTAGTAGAGAACTTGGAAATGTTCCTTCTTGTTGCAGCAGTTTTTTTGGCAATATTATTGACCCTTTCCAATTAGTAGCAGAAAGATTCAATAGCAATGAAAGTCTAGTCACATAAAATGATTCCATTGATATGAAACCAGCCAGAAAAAAACAAAAGAAAAAGGTTACAGAGAAAATGGCTTGTTGGAAAATATTTCCTGCTTACTGTCGGCATGTGAGAGCAACAATGTCATGATGATTCACAAGTTGGAAAAACACCGAGGATAATGATGCGAGAGTTGAAAAGCTAGAAGTCTTACTGTTATAAGGCAATCGAATGCTGTGTTAAAGCCCCTGATTTACAATTTTATGTCTCTTGCGACTGGGGCAGTCAACAGGGGACCAACTAGTGCATGTGCCAAACACCCCCCAAGAAATGCTAATAACTTTTATTTGGCTCATTTGCTTGTTGGTAAGACTTTGGAAATAGGGAGGACAGGCGTAATCATTGCCTAAACACAACCATCTTGCCTGACCAATTTATAGAAAGGATAAAAATTTCTTTCTACCTATTATAATAAGTGATAAATATTATTTAATATTTTTAAGTTTTTAAAAAATTAATATTTAGGATTAAGATCTATTGAAATTTTTTAAAGAATTTCAGTTTATGAAATTTTAAATTTAGGCCGCTCATTTTTCATCCAATATTTATTGTTCTGCTACGTGTCCCACTACTAATAAAATAATAAATTATTAGTAGTGGGACACGTGGCATAACAATGATCATTGAATGAAAAATAGACGGCTTACATATGAAATTCTAAAAATTGAAATTCCCTTAGGAATTTCAATGGATCCAGATCCAGATGACACCTATTGAAGTCGGTTGAATAAAATATTGAAAAATTTTTGTCCTTTATTTATAGAAAATAGACAAATGTTATTCGCATTTTCAAGTACATACTTTTTAATGTAACAGCAAAAATTATCATTAAATTTTGAATTCATTTATTTTTCTTGAAAATACTGCACCTTAGTAGGATAAGGACAAAGTTTTCTTGTAAATTAAATTAGAGCATATAATTCTCATGTGTTTTTAATAGATTTTTTTTTTAAAAAAAAAAAAAAAAAAAAAAAAGAAGAAAGAGAAAAAGGTGTGATTCTTATGTGCATTTTATTTGTTTTAACTTTTTAATGACAAATTTTAATTAAAAGAAGTCCTTCAATCTTGAGAAAATCTTTGTCCATTTAATAATGACTTACGTAAGCTATGATTATGGCAAGGCCTATCACTCCCGGATTAATAGCAAATGATTATGGCAATCCAAATCCTCCACCATGTGGAGGACTTGAAGGTGGGCTCTTCTACACTTCCTCTTATAATCTCTGATGTCATGGCTTCATCACTGATAATCTCATTGAATATGTACAGCCAAATGTGAATTATCCATGACACTTAAAACCTTTACATTGAAATTGTTTTCTATTTTATTTTAATATGACATAGTTATTTTATTTTGGGGCTCATAGCTGGCTGACTCGTTTTTCAAACGTTTGAAAAATCTATACTTTCACCTTAAATATAAACGAAATTAGCTCGTTAAACTTGATAAGTGATCAGTGTAACTTTAAGGTTAAAGTACTAATTTCCTTGACATACATAAAACAATATTGCCGTTCTGTACTTAAAGCATCCACCAAAAAGACATCAGAGCAGAAATGAAAAGCTTATCTTCTAGCAATGGAGGTATGTTAATATCTTATACTTGATCTACACATGCTATGGAAAAAGAGCAAGTTTATTTAGTTTAAATCTAACTGATGCGGCATTTCAATGCAAATTAGACAGTTCTAAAACATTGATAATCCACCTAGGTATGCCAAAGCCTTGAGTTCAGGGATGTAGGGTGAGTTGGGAGTTCAATTTGATTACTATAGACCTGAAATATAAATCAACAAAGCAAATTTTATCATAGATTTCGCATCAAATTCATTTCATTTTGTATATCTGAATCTTAGTTTAGTTTACAAAAGTAGCTGCTTTGCTTCATTTTTCAACTCTCTTGTTTTTTATCACCAATGTGGTAGTTGAGTTAGTAAAGCAGCAAGGGATAAGGTTCAATTCCCCCCCTCCTCTTTTCCTAATGGTTACGGGTTCGAACTCGCTTGCGATAGTAGTCCGCGAACTAAATGCTACTAAAAAGGGGTTTTACCAACTTGTACTTTGGTGGGGTTGTGGTGACGGACTCGCCATCTTAGGCAATAGCTATGGCTCAAACTGAACATTCCACAACGGGCGAGGACCTCGATGATCACGCCCAAGGAGAAAAATCACACTGGTCACCTCTTCCCGCCTTTTTGAATAGGAAAAAAAAAAAAAAAAAAAAACCCTCTTGTTTTTAAAGAAATAAATGTGCTAATTCTATTATATTCTATTAAATGGGCATTCATCACGTGTTCAAAAATTGGCCCCCAACTCATAATGATCCTAAGAAAAATGGTCACACTATCAAAGTTTAGAGTAAAAAAGAAAGGATTAAGTGGATGAAAATACTCGATAGGTATGTGCAAGGAAAGTGAGATTATTGTTAACCCATCACTCTTGAAAAACTCTAAAGACTCAACTTTTCAAACACAAAATGAACTCACTAGGTTTAGTCATTGCTTATGGACTTTACCCAACAGCAATTATATGATAAGACAAAAGAGTTAAATCCATAAAAGCACTATTTTTTTTATAGCTTATTTTGAAGGACAATTTTTAAGAAAGTATATACTTTACTCTCAAATATCACGCAATTATGATATGATCAATTTGAAATTACGTCTTTCCTACTTTGGGCCTCCACTATCAATATCTTGCTTGTATTGTAAAAATAATTATAGAAATATTAGAGAAGCATCAGCTCCGTTGTAGTCTAGTTGGTCAGGATACTCGGCTCTCACCCGAGAGACCCGGGTTCAAGTCCCGGCAACGGAAATTATTTTTTTGACCTCCCAACCTCTTTTGGACCGAAAACGAACCAATCATATGTGGTATAAAATTATATTTAAAATTCATTTATCTAATTTAATATTTGAACCAATCATATTTTGGCAAAAAAACAGCTGAGAAAAGAAAGGAATGCTTGTTGTTAAGTTTTGCTGTGTTCTATATTGGGATGAAAAAAGAGAGAATGGGTTACAAATTGAACCAATTGGATGTGGTCTGTCTTTTTTGGTGAGCTAATTCACGGGAATTTTAGTTCAGTTCAAGTCATGTATGCAAGTAGAAATTCCAAACATATGTGGAATTTAAAATCAAATCATTTTGGTTCCTAATGTTTGGATTGGACTAAATAAATTTAGATTCAATACATTGCCAATTCATGGATTTCCAAACAAGGGCTAGTTTCTACAAAAATTATAATAACTTTATTACAAAGTTAGGTTGCAGTCCACATCAATGTCACGTGTCACCATATGAGTGAAATAAAAATAAAAATTAAGCAACTAATATGTAAATTTAATTGTTTAGTAACTAACGTGGTAAGTGTTACGTAAATTGCCATGACAATTTATGAATGACTTACATAGGTTGACTCAACAACATTTTAAGATGCTCAAACGAAGGCTAATCAACCTAAGTGCTTATTCGTCATTTGCATTAAAGAAGTTCCTTTAAATCAGTTTGAAAGAAAATTTTGTCCTTTATTTTGTGCTCACTCTGCCACCTCCCAAATGCATGCAAGATACATGCTGTATCATCCACCGGGTGTGAAAAGAAAGATCAATCAACTTAAACGCTGCTTTTAGTTTATACACCACAAGTGGAACTCAATTATCATAAATAAGCTATAAATTAGGATTAAGCAATTGAATTAGTTGCTAAATGCCTTTCAAGAGAACAAGGTTAGATACGCAGCCAAAAATCATGCCAACCGGACCTCTAGGGTTGGTTATGTGCATGTTATGCGTGATAATGGTTGTTATGATGCCCATGGCAGTAACAGCATCATCGTCATTATTGCCATTATCCCCATCACCACCAGCAACATCTACTCTGTTTGACCCCCTAGAGAATCAGGTGCAGAGAGGCGAGCAACAGTACCAGGTCCAACAAGAAATTCTGCAAGAAGACTATGGCAATTGGAATCCGGCGCCCAACTCCGGTGATGACAGCTCGTCTCCTATTCCACACTGAGAAGAATTTAGCTGTGATTCTAGAGTCCAGATTTCATTTTCTAACCCAAGAAGATCCAGAGTATCATGATATGCTCTCTATGATGTACTTGTATACCTTATTATCATGTATTCCTAGTCAGTCGCTTATATATGGTATGAATTTCGTATAGTTATTAAGTAGACATTTGTAATCTGTGTGTCAGTGTGTGTATCACCTTCTTTTTGGCCACAAGTTCATATCAAGTTGTTCTTCAGAAGGAAAAACAGATCATTGTCGTCATCCTACACGTAAGGAGAAGGTCTACCATGATTGCGTCCAAGTTTATAGCAGAGATTCTCATGTTTCTTTGTTTTGCAAGCAAAAACAACAACTAAAGAAATATAAATTTAACTTTACTGCGTACAGTAGAACATGCAGGCTTCAGCCAGAAAGGCTCAGTAGCAAAAACCCCACCCCATCCCTACAAGAAGAAGAAAACGACTACAATAAATAGTAAACTCTGATAATCTAACCAAATCATGGCAATCAAGAACTAGCTGAGCATACGCCCCTTCTCTTGTAGAAGATTGACTGTGGATAACATCAATTACTTTACTTCCTTGTACTTCAGAACTGCAGAATTACCCCAATGGAAGGCCACAGAGTCTTAGGCAACAATCTGGTATTATCTTTACCTATTTGACAAAAGAAAAATCAGAGTTATTAGACCACAAGGTTAAGGAAAACTAGGAAGGGTACCCGCATGCACCATGGCAAATGAGAACTTCATTGAATTTTTAGCAAGATTTGAGATGAGAACATTATGCTATCTATGGTTCAGCGTATAAGTTAGAAGATAAAACAGAAGCAGATCTGAGGAAAATATGTGAGCGTCCATTTAGACCCACAAAATTTCTCTCCACTAACTTTATCCTTTCTTCTATGAAGAGACTAAATACTCAACAAGTATGAGAATGTTGCTTCAACTTCAGAAATAATACTTATGCAATGTACCTTGGTTGGAGACTTGCAGTTGGTATGCCAGTCTAATGTGTTTTTTTAAAGGGGAGATTACAGATTGAGTTCAAAACTGAGGATTGCCATTGCCTATCATAAATAGTTGAATGAAGATTTTTAGGTCCATCTAGTTGTTCATTATCATTTTTCTATTTTCTATCTTCTAGAGATTCTTCCCCAACTACTGCATCTCTTCCCTTTGTATGATAATGGATAATAAAACTTCAAATCCAAAATTGCATACATCTAAATTCCTAAAAACTACACAGCAATTCCAACTAACTGAAACATAATTCAATGCTTACCACACTTACATAAGATGTATAGAAGATGGGCCACAAATGGCAGCAACTTTTTGAGCACGCTGTGCTTCACCCCGGTAAAGCTCCTTCATTTCTTTTTTAGCACGCCGTGCTTCACGCCTTTCCTCCTTTACAGCAGCCTGCAAGCAGAAACCTTCAACATCAATATCGAAGACAAAAGTAGAGCAGACCAACAAAGCAATAAATGCTCAAACTAGTTACTTATCAGATAACTAACAGCAACTTATTTCCTTTGGCATCATGCTTAGTAATGGCAGTTAGCAAAGAGGCAAAGGACTGTATTTGATCTTCTATGAGTAAAAGATGGCAGAATAATTCTATGGTTGAAGACACTGACTGTTCAAGAAATGTAATAAGCTGAAACAGGCAGCAAGTAGATACCTTCCGTTCTTTCTTCTCCTCTTTTGACTCCTGACCATGTTGTTTCCTCTTCTGCTGCTCAGCCATTTTACTATCCACATCCTTTACCTTTTCCGCAACAGGTTTTATACTATGAGGTAGAAAGTCCACAGGTAGCTTCTCTTTTCCTCGTAGGGATATTACATGACTCGTGGCACTCGAGGCTCCAAATAAAGTTTCAGCCAACTTCTTTTTCCTAGTTATTTCTGGAGCCCCAATCTTACCAGGGTGGTTATCGATATTTGAATACGTAGAAACAATGGTCTCACAATCCCACACTTCTGATTCATCACTGCTTTCTTCTACAAGAACCACGTGTTTGTCTTCATTTTCATTTTCCTTTTCATACTTCTCACCATATTCCACACAGCGACGAATCACAACAACAGCAGTGTCAAATTGCTCCTTACTTTTTGGTCTCTCATTATCGTGCAATAAATCTGCAGGAGCCTTATATTTGTCACTGAGTTCCAAGTCATCGATCACATGGTCACCTAGGGCATGTTTTAGCTTCTCTGCCAGGTGTTCATCTTCTTCAGCTACATTACCATATTCATCATCATCATCATCATCAGTGCAATATTCTTGACGCTCAAGCTGCAAAAGATAAACAACCGTTGGACAGAGGAAACTTAATGTGACAAGAAAAGGGCCATCGAACAAAGAAAGATAGTGGTTCAACTGTATGATGCAAGTTACAAGGGTAGAAAGTTTTCCCTTAATTTTGGAATCAAACAATATAGCAAACAATTAATCGGCTGCATTGGCAAGCACAACAAAAACTGCGGTAGAATGGTCAAAAGTGCAACAAAAATTCTTTGATACTTGGTGTACAAGATCAAGTAGAAATTGGATACCAATGACTCAATGACAACAAATGTTTTTGCAGTCAATGTAGAACAAGAAGGGAAATCAAAAGAATTCTTGAAAAGGAAATACATAGGTAGTTGAAACTCAAGTAAATTAGCTTGCGATATATTAAAGGCTTAAAGCTTAAAACCTAAAGTAAGCAAATTGACAGCGTGGACGTCATCTTGAATAATAAGCTAGGTGTCAATACACTTAATGTAATGCATATTCTTTACAATCAAGGATAAGACAACAACACAGAAGGTGCATGATTTCTGTAACCAAGTATTGATAAGAAGTCAATTTCCAAAATAATGCACTAGATTAGCACACACCAAAAAGGCTTTAAAATATACAATAAGACGTGGTGGTCCTATTAATATAAGTATAGCCACATAATATACACCCACCACCTCAGTCAATCAGAATCAGGCATCATTATGTTATAATTTATATAATGCTTTCAAATTCATCATCAAGCTAAAAAGAAGTCCTATATATAGACTTATAACAATGCACTTATAGACAATTTTTTTAAAAAATAAAAAATGAATAATTAAGGTAGGAAAGAACAGGAATTAAAAGAGCATAGCACATAGGAATTAATTCCCAAAAAAAACTTCACCCAATTGGGTTCAAAAAATCAAATCTAAGAACTACCTTAGGGTTGGGAAACTTAGGTTAGGAGACTATTTTGTACGACAGCTACACAAAGAGTTTCTTAATTGAAGTCTAAGCTCTATACCATATATTAAAAAAGGCCTAAAACTAACAGAACTAGATGAAATTTAACATTCGAACATGATATAATTATTGAAGCATATTTAGGAAAAATAAAGAATAATTGAAATTACAATAAAAAAAGAGGAAAAGAAACTCACTAAATCAAATTGCTCATCCAGAAGACGCCGAACCCGCAGCTTCTCACCAACACATTCATCTCCTCCTACAACCAGATGATTTCCAATTCCAATTCCATTCTGAAAGACAAGGCCATCCAAATTTTGTTGTTGGTCAGAATTATCCACCTCCACATCTTCCTCCTCTTCTTCAGGAATGTTTGCCTGAAGAACGAAATCCTCTTCCAAGTCCTCGACATCAGAACCAAATCGCGACAGATCGCTATCATCAAGCAGTGCAGCCACATCAGGATCAACCGCTTTCTGAACTCTCACACCAACACTCTTCGATGCAACACTAAAAATCGAATTCCCATTGGGATCACCATCCCCTATCCGTACTCTCGAAGCATCATATGCCTAAAGAAAGCCATCGATACAACCATTTGAGTCCCATATAGACAACCAAAACCAGAATCCTAACACATTCGCTCATCCTAATTGCATAGAAATTATGTTTTTGGAAAACATTTCATTGAAAATTTCATTATCCTCGTGTATATTCCAAGAAATTTTATCAGCAACCAAACAGATAACATAAATCAAAAGCTAACCAACCAACCTTAACGTCACGGGGAAGCTGATCAAGCCTCGCCTTCGGATTATCATAAAACGCAGAGCCAGCTCCAGCGTTCTTGATCTCCCTCAAGTGAAGCAAATAGTTATAACCGTCGTCTGGAAACCCTAGCTCCAAAATCTCCTTCCTCAACTGCTGTGGCAAAGCATTCGCCTCCGGCGCCGAGTTCCCGAAAACTAGATCATCGTTTCCCTCGTCGTTGTCCTCGAGAGCATCGGCAAATACGGATGCGGAGTTGTTGTCGACGCGGACAAAGACTCGGTCGCCACCCGGTGAGTCGTCGTAGTTGGGATCGGACGAGTCGCGGGCGAGTAATTGGAACGTCGCCGATTTCTTCTTGTCGATGAATTTCTTCTTTCCCATTCTGTAGAAACTCTAGGGAGCTGCAATAAGTTGATTGATAGCTATGGATTAAGATTTCCACATAAACCCCAAACCAACCAGATATGTTTCTGTGTGGAGATAAACCCTAGCAGAGCTGGTCCAGCTAAAATGTAAAAACCCTAGGATAGTCAGCACGTGCCACTTTAGATCGCAAAAGTAGAAAAAAAAAAATCACTAAACACCATTCCGTTGCCGGGACTTGAACCCGGGTCTCTCGGGTGAGAGCCGAGTATCCTGACCAACTAGACTACAACGGATTTGATAAGAACAATGAAAATAAAGTTATATATTCTTTTTTAGTTTAGACCAAAATTTTCCTTTTGCATAATATTTTCACCAAAATTAATTTTCGACATTTAATTTATACGAAAAATCAGAAACGGCAATGGTGGCCAGCGTGATAGTGGGAAACAACCTAAAATTTTCAAGGAATTTTGGTGGCGGCTTTGCCCTCTAATGATAGTAATTAGCGACCAAGGACTCTGATCGTAGTAGGTGGCAGCTAACAACGACTTTCAGTAGTAGCTCGGTAACCTTCGGTGGCAGCAGCTAGCAACCTCCGACGATAGTAGGGAATGATCTACAAGGGAAAGTGAAAGTGATAACCCCTTTTTTTATTTTTTTTAATGAAACACTTTTATAGGGATTAAAGAAAGTTATTTTGGTTAACCAAAAATGTTTTCAATCCGACAACAATTTTCAGTTGTACTAAATATAAAAAAAATATAAAACATTTTTCAAAAAACATTTTACGTCGAAATAAGCGGAGCCTTAATCAAACTTTAGGAAAAATTACTAAGTAATTTGAGGTTGTTATAAATAGCTCACGCTCACCGAAGTTTTAAAATTAACTAAACACTTTTTGGGGTAAATAATAAAAATATAAAGTTAGTGCCATTAAAAAAGTTGACAAAACTCATCAATGTGCCATATCAACATTAATCATATATATATATATATATATATATATATATATATAGTGATACATGGCACTTTTAAATTTATAATGAAAATGAAAAATATGAAGAAGAAAAAAATTGCAAGGGGCCGAATCACTTAATGGCCCAACTCTCGTTTGATTAAATGGTGTGACTTGACTATCCCTTCTAAATTTGAATTTAAATTTTATTTGACTACCATACAATATGTAACGTCAATAACTTTTTAAATAGCTATTTGTCACGTATTCTATCCTCTTTTGTTGAAATTAACTAGAGGGGAGTTGGTCAATTTTTGTTTTTTTAAAGAGAGTTGGTCAATTTTAAGTGAAGAGCAAAATTAAAATAAATAATAATAATAATAACAATTCTACCCTTAATTTAAAATGGTCCACTCTGATTTCCATTTTTCACGGCCTTAAGGAGACGGACCAATTTAACAAATTTCACCAAAATTTATTGCCGTGAAAATCAGAGATCACGTGTCTATTCTATGTTAAACCACGCTTTACGTTTCCCGCGTGAGCGCGGAGAAATAGCCGTTTTGTGCTTGCAATCATTCGGCGAACTCGGTGCGATTTTGAAAAGGTAAACCAGTGCTTCTCATTTCACCATCAAGAAACTGAACCAGAAATTACTAATTTGATGCGGGAGGGTTTCAATGTTTTTTTAGCCCTAGAGATTATTGATTCATGGAAACCTCGATATTGACGCCCACGCAGCGGTACGCGGCTGCCGCTTTGTTTGCACTCGCTCTTCACCAGTCTCAGGTCCACCAAACGAAGCCTTTGAATAGTTTAGTTCCTCTGGAAGAGGAGCCGATTGGCGAACGTGTAAGCGATGGAAAGAGTGCTTCGGTCTCTGAAGATCCTCTGCTTTGGGTCCACGAAAAATCTGGCTTGCTTTGGCATATTTTCAGGTTTGTAAAGAGATTATGCTTTCTTCGCACAAATGCACAATTGAAGCCGATTTGCCAAATCTTGCTGTATTTGTGATTTTTGTTTTAGAAAGAGGTCCTGGAATGCAAGTTCATTTTTGAAGATTGTCATGTTTTTGTGGTTTACTGATTGGATATTAATTTGATTGTTGTTGTTGTTGCCATTTCTTTGGTTAATTTTATATAAATTCGATGGTAAGGACAGATTTCTTGGAGTGGATAAGCAAGCATGGCATGGTTTGAAGGAAACTGCTGGAAATTCTTCACAAATCCGGCATCACGTTGGAGCGGTTAGTATCTTGTGTTAGAATGTTTGATTAAATGCGGCTAGTACATTTTGTTAGAATATTTGATTAAATGATTACAATTCACCATTTCCTATCTGTATAAGCTTGATTGTGGGGACAAGTGGTAATTCACAAGGTACCAAAGCATATGATTGTAAATTGAGGAGTATTATAATATTTAATTAAATGATTAAGCTTTATATTTTTTCTATAATTTAAGCTTTTGGAATAAGTGATAATGAAGGATCTTGGCATCTTCCTCTCTACTCCACCAGCGCTTCATTGTGACAAAATTGGTATCACCTATCTTATGTTTAATCCTGTCTTTCATGCACGCACAAACCATATTGAAATAGACTATCACTTTGTGTGTGATAAGGTGGCCTCTAAAGCCTTGGAAGTCTGTTTTCTCTCCGGTGAAGGTCTTCTCGCCGACATCCTTACCAAGCCTCTTGTGTCCACCTGGTTCCAGACGCTAAGCTTCAAACTCAACGTTTGTTCCCTTCCGTTGAGTTTGAGGGGGTGTATCAGGACACCATCACCTAATATCACGCACACCAGCTTGGCACTTCTCTCCCAGCAAGGAAAGCCCACCACAGTCTGACCATGACAGAAAATGGAATCCACCGTAGCTCATTTTGGAAAAAATATTACCATTATCTACTGTCTTGTAGAGGTGCCGTATGTAGTGTATATCAAATCCTGTGTATCATGGGATGAGATTGTACCAGCACGTGTTTATATCCCCCATGAATATACGACTGAATGAATGAGAGCAATTCACCAAAATCTCTTTACTTTGTTAATTAGCAGAGAGCAAGACAGGCTGGGAATACTTTCTTAGATCCTCTTATAAAGAGAATTTATGTTTTATAACATAAAAATAAAACTTTTTGCTAATCTATTGTTTCCATTGCATTTTTTCTTCACTTTTGCTATTGGTTCATCTCGTTTTTGTTGAATATTATATTCATTTTATTTCAGTTCTTGACGTTGCTCTCAGAGGATGGGCCTTCTTCAGAAAAAATTGACAAGGAACTTGCTTTGACAAAGACTGTTGATGCAATGGTGCTTAGTATGGAAAGCCTTCCTCTTTCCTCTGAAGACAACAATGAGAGTCATGAATTTGGAATCGGATGCCGTGAGAAATATTCAAATTCTGAGACAGAATCAATCTCTGATGTGGCTGCAGAGCCTTATGGAAGCATACAGAAGACAAGTTCGAAGATATCCTTTGAAGAAGAAGCTTCTAATGGGTCCAGAGGCAAAACTGGCGAGAAACCTGTGGAAGAAGAAGCGCTGCTCAGTTATCAGAGGAAAGTGACAGTTCTTTACTTGCTTCTTTCAGCTTGTGTTACAAACAATACCGAAGATGACATGTGTTCTCGATTAGGAAAGGGCTATGATGCTCGACATCGCGTGGCTTTACGGTTGCTAGCAACATGGCTTGGTGTCAAATGGATAAAAATGGTTAGTCCACTTGAACTATTTATTCACTGTAAGCTCCCTTAACATGTTAGGTTTAGCTTTTTTTTTTTCTCTTTCCTGAAGAGCCCCTCATACTTCAAAAGAATATGTATGCTAGCATATCTGCATGTGTGTGTGCAGCATGCATGAATCGTGTTTTATGGTGCTCGTGAGCTGACACCTAGCAGTTGTCATTTGATTTTGGAAGGTTTATGAAAAATGTTGTCTTTAACAGGAAGCCATGGAGATTATGGTTGCTTTCTCTCTAATGGCTTCAGCAAATGGGGAAGTTGCAGAGGAAGAAAAATCTGAAACTCCAGAAAGCTCTTGGGATACATGGAAGCGAGGAGGTATCATTGGTGCAGCTGCTTTAACTGGAGGTGCCGTGATGGCCATCACTGGTGGTATGGGAATTGTTGATCTTAGTATATAAGAACAAGATATCTCTTCTTCGGCACGAGTTTATGATAGCATGAGGAATTGTAATTTTTCATTGAAATAATTTTATTTTTCACAGGCCTAGCTGCCCCAGCAATTGCACAGGGTATGGGTGTTCTGGCTCCTACATTGGGCAGTATTGTCCCTGCAATTGGAGCTAGTGGATTTGTTGCAGCAGCAAGTGCCACGGGATCTGTTGCTGGTTCTGCTGCTGTTGCTGCATCATTTGGTGGTATGGAAAAGTGGCTTGTTTCCAAGATTCTGTGATTAACTATCAAGTGTTAGTAGAATAAGAGGAAACATTCTATACTTTAGCTCATGTTTGCTATTGGCTTTTTCACCTAAACAGAAAAATGCATTTTGATCAGAAATTTATTGACTCATCTTTATACGACGCCATTGTTATTAATTTACTTGTAAAATGTATAACTACTGTTGCAAATGTACTAAATTATGAAGTAAGAAAATATGAAGTGCCAAATTAACCTTTCCAAGTGCTTTTTAAGACCGTCAGTTTATGGGAAAATTGCCACTGAATGCATGTGTGTGAATGTAAGAGAGAGACAGAGGACTTAATTTGATTCGGGTGAAGTTTGCATCCAGCTGGTCGGGGTCATAGTCCTTAAACAAAAGCAATAAACAGAGTGGTAGCGGTAATCTATGCAATGACTTAATTTTGACTTTTGAAGTTTGCATACAGTCTCGCAGAGTCGTAATCCTATACAAGCAATTTTAGGAACACCATCTTTGCTTTGCTTGTATATCTTAAATTCGAATAGGAAAAATGGTATAACACAGATAACAATTATTATTTTTGCATCGCAGCTGCGGGAGCTGGCCTTTCAGGGTTTAAAATGGCTAGAAGAATTGGAAAGATTGAAGAATTTGAGTTCAAAACAGTTGGAGGAAATTATAACCAAGGCGTGAGTCCATTTACCAATTTATTGGTTTTAAGACATATTTCAAGTAGGGTGCTCATTAGAATGATGATACAGCCAAAAACTTTTTTGAGCGTGGCCTCTCTCTTATAGCATTTTATAAATATGCTTACCAATATTAACAAACCTCTTTTTCTCTTTTTTCCTTTTCCCAGCGGCTAGCAGTTGGGATTTCGGTTTCTGGACTGGTGTTTGAGGAAGAAGATTTTATAAAGCCATGGGAGGGTCACAATGATAACTTGGAAAGGTATGAAAGATATTATTATCACGTTATCTGGAAAATAGAACCTGCATCCTTTACTATGGTTGAAAATTATAATTCCATTTGATGGAGGTTGGCCACTTATGATCAATTGTTATTATATGGTTGTGTATATTGCATCCTCAATGTTGCCCTGATCTAACTTTTAAAAGATCTTTTGATTCTTCACATGAAAATGTCTTTTTTCCCTAGAAGGCTACGCCTTCATTCTTTCTACCAAATAATTCATAGAAATGAAGTGCAATATATAGGTATGCACTCTGGTGGGAGTCCAAGAATTTGATTGCATTGAGCACTGCAATTCAGGACTGGCTAACCTCAAGTACTTTACTGAACCCTATAACTTACTTCTGATGACTGACTACAGTTGGTATTTTAATGACTCACAATATTGTCTCCTGTCACAGGAATTGTATTGCAATTAATGAAAGAAGGTGCCATGATGACTGTACTAAGCACACTTGTAGCATCATTGGCTTTGCCAGCTACATTAGTCACAGCATCCGATCTTATAGACAGCAAATGGGCAATTGCTGTGGACAGGTTAGTTTTCATTTTGTTAGAGGGAAGACCCACTTATCCAGACGGAAGATAATAAGGAAATCTGGAATCGACTTTCATTTACACGCATACAGGCAACAGTGTATTGACTAGTGATCTTCATTTAAGTGCCCAACATGGGAGCCTCATCACCACGTTTGTTTGCTTAGCCAAAATGGCAAATAAAAATACTCACTCTTTTGTTCCAAGAAGAGACGACTTTACTATTGCTATGATGCTCTGGACTGTGTATGAAGTTGTAGAATCTGATGATATTTGTTAGGACATCCTAAAATGGTGAAGAAAGTCATGAACATGCAGAAGTTGTAAAACTGGTAGTTCTGGGATGATCAGATGTGCTTGCCTTTAGAGGTGCACAGAATTAGGCAGATCGGGATATCAGCGCTTACATTAGATGACACTTTTTCCCAATTAGTTTCCAAATGTAGAAACGTAATTCATAGTCTTTTGTACCTTTTTCTTTTTTTAATTAAAAAAAAAAAAAATTCTATTTATGTTTAAGCATTCTTGCAGTTGGAGACATAAATTTGATATATTAGTATTTAGATGATGAGTAATTCATCGGAATTGTAGTTTTTCCTCTCAGTTTAAGTCTAGCCCCTCCTTTCTGTTTGTTCAGGTCAGATAAAGCTGGGCAGCTGCTTGCTGAAGTGTTGTTGGCAGGTTTGCAAGGAAACAGGTAAGACAATCTCTTGTGAATATGAAAATATATTGGTGATATCATCTTTATCCTTCCTATCTTCTCCATGCATGGTTCAGGCCTGTAACACTCATTGGTTTCTCTTTGGGGGCTCGAGTAATTTTTAAATGTCTCCAGTGTTTGGCTGGTACAGAAGGAAATAATGGTAATGATCACTGTCTCATTCGTATTTCTTGATGGACTGGATTGTTGTTTGAGTGAAGTTCTTTTCTGTTATATGTCCGCAGCAGGACTTGTAGAAAGGGTTGTACTTCTTGGGGCACCAATTTCAATTAAAGATGAAAATTGGGAGGTTGCTAGAAAGGTAGTGGATGCCTTTTATAGTCTCTTGTGCAAGCTCTGTGCTGCTGCTGTTTTTCAAGAGGTATGACTAGGTCCTGGTCGTGATTTGCAGATAGTTGCTGGCAGATTTGTGAATGCTTATTCCACAAATGATTGGATGCTTGGCATTATTTTCCGTGGAAGGTATGTAGGTCATTACTTGTAAATTCGGATCATGTTTTCCCAAGGTGATAAAAAAATGTTGTGCTAATTTGTAATGCTTATATATGCAGCCTATTATTTTCACAAAATGTTGGATTAGGCCTCACCATGCTAGTACGGCTTGGGAGGTTTTTTTTTTTTTTTTTTTTACCTGGGGATGACCATAGTAACAATTACCCGATAGAAACCAATGACAAGAGGAGCCAGCTGATGGGAAGACTGCATGTGCTCTCTTAAGTCGGTGCAACGATAGCTTGACGCAACCCCATCAAATGCACTAGTGGACACCTAGCCGTACTAGCAAATTGAATATATAATTGCTTGGAATTTATTAGACCCAATGGTTAGGTGTTAGATGTTAGGATTTAGTGTTGGTAAATTCAGTGTCAAAATTTGTTAAGGTGTAAGATTTAGGTTTTGGGTTTAAGTTAGTTTTAAAGTGTGGTTCAAGACTTGGTTGAAATTGAAGAACAAAAGTTGTTGATTGCAAGCTCGATCGAAGGAGAGTCGTACGAGGTCATGAAGACATTTTAAGTTCAAGTTCTAGAAAGGCTCGATCGCAAGGACGGTCAGATGCCTGGAGTAGGTGTTATTACCTCCAATTCTGCATCTGATCAACTGCTAATTACTTATCTCCTCTACCTTTTTAAATAGCACAAACTTTGAATTCGATACTTCTATAGAACTAAGAGGTTTCACGTGTACAGCTTACTTTGTCAAGGATTAGCTGGTATTCAGCCTGTTGACTTACCCGGGATTGAAAATGTAAGCTCTCTGTTTCCGATCTTTTTCATACTTTTTTGTGTTTCATGCTTGCATTACTTTATACATTACTAATGAACCGTCCATTGTCTTTGCAGGTTGATGTAACACAAATCATAGAAGGCCACTCTTCTTATCTCTGGAAGACAAAACAAATCTTGGAGCAGCTTGAATTAGATTATTTCTACCCCGTTTTCAGCAGCACACATTCCAAATCCCAGGAAGAAAAAGGTCTATAGTCTAGCTCTCACTTCTTCGCTTTGCTCTTACACCTCTACTCCTTTTCCCTTTCTCTGTCTTCCTTCAATGAATTAAACCCTTCTCTCTTTTCCTTCCTTGATATATAATTTATTCTCTCTGTAATTAGCTTAGATGCACCAATATTATCACGGATATATCAAATTATGCCTCTTAATTTGCAACAATTAATTGAGGATCCTGAGAGAAGTGCTGTAGTAAAGCAAATATTGGTGATATATATATATATATATCAGGTGATTAGAAGGATGGGGAAGGATCTTTTGATTATAATCCTTGGTAGATAATTCTCCTTTTAGTGCATATTTTTGGCCAAAGAGTCAAAGAAGGTTCTGGTTTTAACACATCATTCATGATTCTTTTTGTCTCCCTACATAGCCAGCTGGAATTATTACTAACCTCAGTGGATAACCATACCTATATGTGTGGCCAGTGACGTTTAATAGTTCCCATAATCAAGGGGAAGCAACTTCAAACCTTTTTTTTTTTTTTGTTGAAAACCGTCTAATTTTGGATGCTGGGATGATTCAAGGAAACGGGTGTTAAAGTCTTACAACTGGTTTAGTAATTTATGAATGAATTTGACCTTTGTGGCAATTTTTCGTATCTTTCACTATACTTTCTTTTCTTTTCTTTTCGCAAGATTCGATCAATCCTGACCCTACCTCAACCCCCTCTTACAATTCAACTACACCACTTGAAACAATCCAAGCAACCCTACATATATACGGATAAAAGCAGTGATGGTAAGTATATTGCTTGTAGCGTAATCCCCGTATGTATAAATGTTCATTATTCAATCCACATGGAGTAGTTGGGACCATGATGGTTGTATCCAAAAGTAATCACTGTACCATCTGGAATGAATGCATATCACCACACTGCCCCCACCAATCACCATCTTTATCCTGTACTGCTTGCTTGCTGTAAGCCTGTAAGTAACATACCTTCCCAAATTCCCAGACTTCAAGGCCAAGCAAAAGCCATTCAATCGTAGAGGAACTCATATACATATAGAGTGGGCCATCCCTAGGTATTTAGGTAATAAAAAAAAAGATATTTGATCCCTTTCTAAATTTAACATGTTATGAAAACACATGTCGTGAATTTGAACTCTAATTTTATAGTTTATCCCATTTTAGTTAAGTATTTCACATCCATTGAGGAAGAATTTGAGCTTATATATATATATATGAGTGAAAGTGTTAAAATATTAATTAAATAATTAAAATTTACAATTTTCTATCCGATCATGGGTATGCTTTAACATCTTAATAAATACGGGTATGATTTGTTACATTGTGGATTAAAGTTGATACAGAGCATGGGATTTTTTTAAAGAGTCAAGGCTAATGGTCGCCATGTTATTTGCAAGCATTAATATTCTATTGCCAAATTTTTTTTTTCTAGACTGTTGGTTCTTTGCGAGATACGAGGGCTTTTCTCAGATATCTTTGTCACTATGGGGCACATGGTGCCAATTATAGGACATTAATTACCACATAAAGTGAGTTTCACATGAGAGAAGTTTTAACAATTGAACTTTTTTTTTTTTGGAAAGATAGTTTAACAATTGAACTTGAGAAACACTATGAACTTCATTTTTATCACACAATTATTATATATTATTGATGTGACAGTTTCAATAATTATTAAATTTACATCAGTAATATTCAATAGTTGTAGGATAAAAATGTAGTTTTTAAGATTACTCTTTAAACTTTTATCCTTGCTTCCATACTCATTTTATACAAGTTAATATAATGTGGCTTTTCATGTCAAACACTACTAAAATAAAATAAAATAAAAAGACTTAAAACACGTCATACCAATTGATATGAAATGAGTGCGAAGAGTGAGTATCAATCTTCTTTGAATGATATACTTCTTTGACAATAGAGTTTACTCAAACAAATCTCCAAAGCCAAATCCAAGATCAAACAACACTAGGTGGTCCCTTGAGGCTTAACCCATGAGAATTAGAAGGTGTATAGTAGCTGAGACAAAGCAAAGAGGATGCTTGCGCATGTCATGTTAATAGTGGGCGAGGATCGGTGCGCCCAAGGAGTTTCAGAATGGACAAAATCAGCGTGCGTTAATCACTGCAATTGCAGGTGGGGACAAAGTGCAACGTAAGGCATCTCACTCTTGGAGATATGGATCGAGTGGGAGAACCTTAGCTGGCAATGCCACTAAACTTTCCCATATATATATATATATATGTATATATAAACAGTTATATATAGTGATCAAGCTCGTAACCCAAAAGCTGCTTCTTTGGACCTCCAAAGTATCTATGGAGATAAGAAGATTTTCATGGGTTGTCTTGTTTATTGCCATTAACGGTATTGTTGGGCTGAAAGGTGACGAATTAGGAAACGCCACAGCCCATTCTCAAAGCAATACTACTACTTCGTTAGCTCCCTCTAAGCCTCTCCAGAATAAAACCTACAGTACTGAAGTAGTGATCAACAACAAGAATAATAGATATAATAGAGGAGGAGGGGGTGGGGTGGTGGTCGTGGAGGAGGAGGAGGAGGTGGATGGGGATGGGGAGGTGGAGGGGGTGGATGGTACAAATGGGGATGTGGGGGACAACCAAAAGATGGCAAAGGAAAGGGAAGAGGAGGAGGGAGCAATTACAATCATGCATCGAGGAAGAGAGTTTTCAACAAGGAAGATTATAAGGTGGGAGAGTTTGCACAATGCATGGCAAGAGGCAGCCGGTGTAGAGGCATGAGATTGGATTGCCCTCTTCACTGCGGTGGACCTTGCTTGTATGACTGCCAGCATATGTGCAAGGCTCATTGTCGGCGTTCCTGATCATTTGCTACTTTAATTCTCCATCTCCCAACTCTTTCTCGCACTTGCTTTCTTCAAGGTTGCAGAGAACCATGAATGTACGTGTTTTCTATTTATTCATTAAAAAAAAAAAAGAAAAAAAAAAAGAAAGAGAGAGAATGTGTTTTCTATTCCAAGATTGCTGGGTCAGGATGATTTATTTCGATTGTAGATTTCAGTGGAATGTTAAAACTTGGTTGGAATGTGTGCTTGTACGCTTTTTTATTTTTTATTTTTTATTTTATATTGACGGTTTTTTTATGGAGAAAAAGTGAAAACAGGATTGGGCTGCTCTAAAAAAAATAACAATACATTTTTTTTAATATAAGAAATGATTTAAGTCAATATTTTTTTTCATCTTATCCTACAAATTCAAGAGATCAACTATTAGATATTTTTTGGGAAAAACTTCACTTATCCTCCAAACTTTCGCGCTTTTTGCAGATACCCTCAATTGTTCAAAAAATCTCACTTTGATGTATCAAATTTTATTTTCTTTCACTTTGCCCATTCCGTTAAGATTTTCTGCGAAATCGTTACGGACCGGTGTTAAATTCCTAAAATACCCTTATTTTAATTAAAAAATATTTTTTAAAAAACACTCTTGACTCGTGAGTTTACCGGTGGATCTAACCCACCCATATTGTGACCCACACTGGGGTCACCTTGGTGACCTACCGGTGTGTCACAAAGTGACCCACCGGGGTTCACCAAGGTGACCCACCGTGGGTCACCAAGTGAGGGCCACAAGTGACCCATCGGGGTCGGTCACAAAGTGAGCCCCGGTGGGTCTTGTGACCCAATGGAGGGTCACAAGTGACCTACCATGGGTCACTTTGTGACCCACCGGCGGGTCACCAAGTGACCGACTAGTCTTGTGACTAGGGCTGTCAAAACGGGTCCGCGGGTCGACCCGTTTACGACCCGCGGGGACCCGCGACCCGTTTAACCAAGACCCAGACACGACCCGTTTATTAAACGGGTCGGACCCCCCCGACACGACTCGAACCCGGGTTTTTCACGGGTCGCACGACACGACCCGTGAGACCCGTTTAAAATAACGGGTCGTTCCGGGTCGACACAACCCGACACGACCCGTTTACCCGTTTAACTTAAAAAATGATTTTTTTTTTGTTTTTAAATAAAATAATAATATTTTTAGCAATTATCTCTTAAAATTAAACTCCTAGCAGGCTAGCCATACCAAATCACTTAATAGTTAGAAGTTAAGTGGCGTGGGCGGTGGCGTGAGGTCCAGTGAGGCCGAGAGGGAGGAAATTGAGGAATGGCCGAATGGGTTTTTGTTTATAATTCTAGATCTGGACTGGAGGCTTCACGATCTAATCTATGGCTCTTAGCCTCTCTGTGCTGTTTTTACTTTTTCATTTTTTCTTTAATTCTTTTAAGTAAAAAAAAAAAAAAGACAAACGGGTCTGGCGGGTCACCCGCGGGTTGACCCGTGACACGACCCGTTAAGCACTCATAAACGGGTCGACCCGTTTATGACCCAAACCCGTTTAATGTAAACCCAAACCCGCTAATTTCGTGTCGTGTTCGTGTCGGGTTGTCGGGTCGTGTCAAAATTGCCAGCCCTACTTGTGACCCACCGGGGTTCACTTTTTTATTTTTAATTTTTTTAATATAATAATTATAATAATAATTTTTTATTTATAAATAAGGATAAATTTAGAATTTTTAAAAAAAATTAGGGGTATAAAAGACTTTTACTCATTTGATCGTTTGATTTAACTGCAAAATTCTAATGGAAGGGGGGGGCGAGGTATTTGCAAAAAACGCAAAAGTTTGGGGGTAAGTGAAGTTTTCTCATATTTTTTTAATTGATGATTCAAAGATTGGTTAAGACTGTTATTACATCATTATTGTGCGACAGAAATGTTTCTAGCATTACTAATGTGTGGAGTAATGCTAAAATTATAATTTTTATCTTACAACTATCCTACAATGCTGATGTGATAATCTCAACCAACCATTGAATTAATCATTGTAAAAAAAAAAAAAAAAAAAAGATTGATTGAAATTGCAACGTCAGCAATTTTGGATAGTTGTAAGATAAAAAATATAGGTTTATAGCATTTCTCATATATGTATGCACGTGCTCGATGGCTATGATTTAGGATTAGGGTTATTGTAGTAAAATTTTAACTAATTAAAATAATGCTAAATACAAGGGTTTTTTTTTTTTTTTTTTTTTTAATTTTTAATTTTCTTTCTAATATTTTGATATAATATCTTGCATGTAATAGATGCTCATTCTTCACTTTTTTAAAATTGCTCTTTTCTATATGAGTCTACTTGACTTTTGTTACATATCACAAATTAATTACGTAAATAATCTTGTGAAGCTTTTTGTATGTAGCCAAAACATATCACTTGAATCAACATTTGGTTAATTGGAATATTAATATATATTTTAAAAGCCATAATCCTTAAACAACTCTTTTTTAATAAGAGAATTTGTAGGAACAAAGAAGTTGTTCCTAAAGAAAATGCAACATCGGAAATAAAATACCATTTTCACATGGTGTCAAGCAACTCTATTGTGATAATGCTAGGTGGTCTAATCATTATATATTGTTTCTTTTCTCTATTTAACTTTCAAATAAGAAATTTTTTTCAGTAGTACTAGGAAACCGATGGCCAAGAAATCTATACGAAAAGCTATGATTTTGGTTATGGAGTTGGTTATCCTTGCAATGTTTAAAGCTCGGGCCAATGTCCTTACCCCCCTCTCTCTTCGTCCCACTTCACTCCACATTCGTCATCTTCAATCATTTCAACCTGGTAATGATCATAGACGTCATTGTGTTGAAAGCACATTCGAAAAATGTAAAGATATACGAGAACGCTTCAAATGTCGGTTTGTGTGTGTTCTAATTTTGCCCTTTGCATTGATCTGAAAGATTTTCCGAAAGGTATTTTTTCAAGATTGCGATACAATGCCAAACGTATAGGTGTCTCGTGGAAATGCCCAAAGCTTTGCTTCAACGATCTGAAAGGGAATGTTGTTGGCCCCAATCACGCATCTTGTTTGGTAGATTGTTATGATAAGCTCATTTGAGATGCCGTCTCCACGTGGAATCTGGGCATTCTTGGATATGAATGCGTACACCCACGGGGCCACGAGCAAGAGATCTTATGTAATACATGCTTATCAACTTAATTTCTTCAATGCAAAGTTATGTGGATGTTTATTTTAAATAAGCACGTGTGTACGTGCAAATTGTTTTTTTTTTTTAGTAGGCAAATGTTATGCTTAAAAGGGATTTTAACATCCTAAATTTAGTGCTAATATCTCAAATTTGAATTTCCCTTTAATATTTCTCTTCTTCAATTTAAAAAACAAATTTAGAATAAAAAAAAAAAAGAGAGGTCAGATGTCTGACGCTTGCCGGAAATCTCAATTCATTATTAAAGCGTCACATAAAACAGTTCTAGCTTACATGTTGTAGTTCAAGCAGCGATCAAGATTAAATCTCTTAAAATTTAAAAAATTGTCTTAATTTAAAAGTTTTTTCCAGTTATGTTTTTTAACCATGGTTCAAAATAACTCCCCTCCCTCTCTCTGTCCATTTTCCCTCTCAATCGCTCTCGAAGCTCAAGTCTCGCAAGAGGTCGTTGATTGGCTCAGCTTCATCGTTTTAGATGCATATCCATAACCATCTCTCTCTCTCTCTCTCTCTCGTTCTTTTAGAAATTGTCTTAGGATTTTTTCCGTTCTTTATTTTGTGGGTTTCTTTGGGGGTCTTGAGATTCGTCTGATTGAAGAAGAAAATAAGTGTCTTGTGTTGATCGAGCGGGTATGATGAAGGTGTATATAGAATTACAAGGCTTTTCTTGAGATTTTGTTGGGAATTTTTTTCCTTCAGATCCTTCTCGTAATTCCCAAGTCAACAATTTGACGGAAATTGGGGCGCGGTTTATTACAATCAGATTTCTTAAAGAAATTGGTTTTCCATTTGTTACGGTTTCCGATTGGTTAAGAAGCCATATATCGCTTTGGAAAAGGATCCAAAAGTTTGAACGGTTGATTGGTTTGAAGGGTAGTGTTATCTAAAATTTTTAATGATGCAAATGCACAACCCTTTAAAATACACTAAACGAAGGAAATTGAGGGAAAATTTTTGGGTTTCTGTTTGTTTGGACGGAAATTATCAAACTTCTAGGGTTTTTGGGTGTTTTCTCAATGTTCCCTTGCCCTATTTTCGTATTAAATTTTCGAATAAGAGCATCTTCCGTAATCTAGAGAACTCCAGACGCATGAATTTTCATAGAGCCAAAACCTTGAGTATTATATATTGTGCTTTATTTTGTGAACTTTTTTTTTTATTTTTCATTTTTCATTTTGCTTCCACCTCTGCCTGTATTACCTGCCATGTCTATGACTATGTGTTAATCTTCTGGGTGTTCACGTTATAATGAACTGACTGTGATCTGGGCTGCAGGATCCAGTTTTAGCTTCTTACATATCCCTCCAGTCTCCAAGGATTCGACCAATCCCCTCTACAAAAAGCTTTTTGGAAGTAAATTTGAAATAAATTATTTAATTTAAATAAACATTTATTTTATCAAAATAATTTTTGGTTCACTTTCTTAATTATATATGTTGGTTAAACAAAAACCAAATGAAATTTTTGGAGAATACAAAAAGTTTACTATCAAAACTTATTTTTTAATTGCTTGTAACTTTTATGTTAGAGCATTCATGTTAGAGTATTCACATCCTACTCAGCTAAATTACCCACTTTTTTAAAATACTCACATCCTGCTTATAATATTTTAACTTATTATTTTTATTATCTCTTTAAATAATCTTTCTCTATCATTTAAATATTATTTCTCTAAATTTTTTTTTTTTTTTTAAATTCTTTCTATCTTTATTCGTATTTTTCCTTCATACCATTCAAACCGTAGAATAGCATCCAACCATTTGTAGCACATGCATGGAAAGAAGAAAAATTATTTTTAGTATAGGAGAGAAGTTGTAGCATATGATGGGCTAATTGTTTAATATATATCATTCAGCAAACTTATTGAGTACTGTAGCACCTCAACAACCCGTTAGTTATTTTGTTGAGCGTGTTGAGAAGGGTCTTTAGCATTTTAGCTCAACAAAATAGGCCAATTTGAATGCTATCGTCTCAGCTAGCTTGAGAGACATTGTTTTTAAAATACAATCTCTTCAATAAAAATTAAATTTTTTTTTTTAAAAAAAAAAGGTGTGAAATTGAATTTTTCAAAAGGTAGTATTCTGAGACCAATGAATTCTACATCTCTACTTGTTTAAACAAATACCAATTAAAATCTTCGGAGAATTTTCAAGTTTACTGCCAATAATTACTTTTGAATTGCTTAGAGCTTTTATAGGAGCAGGTGACTTAGTTGTACCAATAAATTATAACTCTTCACTTGTTTAAAGAGATACCAATTGAAATCTTTTAAGACTACAAAAGTTTACTGCAAAAATTTACTTCTCAATTACTTAAAAACTTTTATGGGAGCTTGTTTGTTACATAAATCAAGAGACATCGCTTTAAAAAAAAAGCCTCTAGGGTAAAAAAGATGGTCAATTTTTAATTTGCCAAAAATTAGTATTTTTATATCAATGAATTATACCTCTTCACTTGTTTAAATAAATACTCTAGCTAGTGTTACATACTTTCCACTATTTTTTGGACCAATAGTTTATTAAAATTATGATTTAAATAGAGGTTTGATGTAATATCTTTCATGTAATGAATGCTCATTCTTCACGTCTTTAAAATTACTATTTTCTATGAGTCTCTTAACTTTTGTTAAGAATCACAAATTAATTACGTAAATAATTCTGAAAAACCTTTTATGTGTCACCAAAACATATAACTTAAACCAACAGTTGGTTAAATGGAATACTATATATTTCAAAAGCCACAATCATTAAAAAGCTAGCTCTTTTTAAATAAAAGGATTTGTAGGAATAAAGAAGTTTTTCTTAAAAAAATGTCAACATCCAATCTAAAATACAGGGACTAATTCAAATGATGATTAAGACTGCCAAATCAATGTTATGTACGTGATAGTCGTTATAGGATAAAAAATGTGATTTATAGCATTACTTTTTTTCAAATGGTGTCAAGCCACTTAATTCTATTACGTTTAATCCTTATATATATTGTTTCTTTATTTAACTTCCAAACAATAAATTTTTTCAAGTGGTACTAGCAAAACCGATGGCCATGAAATCTCTGGGAAAAGCTTTGATTCTAGTGATAAGGTTGATTATCCTTACAATATGTAAAGCTCAGGTCAATTTCCTTACTCCTCCCTCTCATTGTCCCACTTCACTCCCTATTCGTCTTCTTCTGTCCTCTCGACCTGGCATTAATAACCGACATCATTGTGTTGAAAGCACAATTCAAAAATGTGAACATATAACTAAATCCAATGAAATGATGTCCTGTATTACTGAAGATCTTATCCCTTGCATTTTTAAGATTGAGTTTCATCTCATTAAACCTACCAATCCTACAAAATTTGGTCGGGCTGTGAAAATATTTCTTGCCGAAGTTGGTCATGCTAAAGATGATCGGCTTAAGGAATTTCTTGCCAAAGTTTATCAGGCTATCGAGAAATGCGCAAGGGAATGCTTCATAGATCCAGAAAGTGTCGGACTCGGACCCCTTGGCGGCCATCATGCATATCGTGAAGCAAAAGTTGTCGGCTCCCATAATGCACTTTGTTATGCAAATTGTCTTGATATGCTCATTTGAGATGTCGCCCTTACGTGGAATATCGACCTTCATGGATAAAAATGTGCAATATCTCTTGTGTGCTTATCAATTTTCTCAAGTGCAAATTTATATGGATGTTTCTTTTAATAAACACATGCGTGCAAGTTGTTCTTTTTTTCTTTTAATACGCACGTGTAGTGCTAAAATAAGTGACTTAGTGTCACACAGTGTGGCAAGTTAACCCAATCTATAAAAGCTATCAATGCTCAGAATAAAGAATATAGTAAATTTTACTTTTCTTGTGTGGTGAGACTCCAGTACCAACAATCCTTTTTTCTTTGGGGTTGTGCGAATCGGTCCATTTTATTCTTCTTCCCATAAACACTTGTCTCTGTTATGATTTTTGTGTGTTTGTTTTATGAAACTTGCAGGTTGTCGTGTGCACGTGCATGATGGAGCAATCAATGATACATTTGGAGCAACACATGGAGGAGCAATTTGGTCATAATGTGTTTGAGCGAATCACGCTCCAGTTGACAATCATATTGAGAAACTCATTGAGCAACTTGCCGTCGCAGGGGGTGAATGGTAATTGCCCTCGACCAGGTACGCATTTTGCGGGTGAGCATGACAAGTTTACTTTTAATGAGGAGTTGATTATCCTTGCAATATTTAAAGCTCACGCCAATGTCCTTACCCCTCCCTCTCTTTGACCTACTTCACTCCCCATTCGTCTTCTTCAATTCTCTCAACCTAAAATTGATCACCGACGTTATTACTTTGAAAGTACATTTGAAAAATGTAGACATATACCTGAACCACTTGAAATGGTGTCTTGTGTTACTGATGATTTTATCTCTTGCATTATTAGGATTGAGTTTCCTACTAATCCTACCAAAGTTGTTTGAGCTGTGAAACAATTTTTTTGCCAAAGCTAGTCAGCGTGCGGAGACATGTGCAAAGGCTTTGCTTCCACAATGAGAAAGTTGTTGGCCCTAATCATGCATATTGTTATGTAGATTGTCTTGATGTGCTCAATTGAGATGTCGTTTCGACGTGGAATCTCGGCCTTCATGGATATGAATGCACTCATCCATAAGCAAGATATCTTATGTAATACATGCTTATCAATTTTCTCTAATGCAAAGTTATATGGTTGTTTCTTTCAAATAAGAATGTATTCGCAATTTTATTTTTTATTTTTATTTTATTTAATAGGCAGGTGTAGTGCTAGAATAAGTGACTTAGTGTCACATGATGGCTAGTTAACCTAGTCTATAAAGTTGTAAGTGTTCATAATCAATAATAGAGAGAAAGTCTTGTAAATTTGGCTTTTCTTGTGTGGTGAAACTCCACCGACAACCATTTTCTTCTTCTTCCTATAAACACTCGTCTTTGTTCTGCTTTTGTGTGGTTGTTTCGTGAAATTACAGGTTGTCGTACGTGTGCTACAGTGCTACAATATTCTTTTTTCACAACACTACTTACTTTTTACTTTTGTTCCAATTTAGACACTATGCCTGTCTTACTGCTTGTGTAACATCTCAACCTTAAAAATTATCTTTTAAAAAGCCCTAAAAATTTTCATCCTAGCCGCATAATGCCTGGTTCAACATGAAAACTAATTTCACGTGTTTTATTTTCATTCAAGTCCTATTTCGGCAACATATATAGTTAATAATGTTTCCTTAAAAAAAAAAAGAAAAAAGAAGATAGTTTATTATGTTTATATATAAGAAATATTTTTTTAGAACACTGAACCCTAGCCGCATCCTTTGGGGCAATTTTGTCTAGGTTTTGTTTCTTCATAAAACCAAATCCTAGACTGATTAATTAGGACTTTAAACCCAAATCCTATTTGAAAAAGAAAACAAAACCCTAGACTATAAAAGCCCCACTATAGCCGTGTGCTCCATGTAGCCTCATTCTCTCATTTTTCAAAAAATTAAAATTAAAATTAAGAGACGAAAACACCAAAAAAAAAAATTCGGCCAGCCCTTAGTTTTCTTATAAAATTCACCACTTTTCTTCCAATTTCTACATACCATAACAGTCAAATTTATGATTTGAGAAAATCTGGTTTTCAACTCATACCAGGCTTGCTGTATTCGTCATATGGTTCTCTTTGCCAAAAAAGTCCGAGCCTCCGAGCCAAAAATAAAAAACAACGTACAAAATGAGGCATCAAAAGGAATGACTCAAGAAATAAAGAACACAAACTTCCGAAATTTGCATTGATCCGATTGAAAGACGTAAAGGTTTTATTTCAAGAATGCGATATGATGCCAAAGCTTTTCTTGCCCCGATGAAATGTGGAAAGCTCTGCTTCAACGATCAGAAAGTTGTTGGCCCTCTTTATGCATTTTGTTTGGTAGATTGTCTTGAAACACTCATTTGAGAAGCGTCACCACGTGGAATTACGTCCTTCATGGATACAATTTAAATGTGCATACTCGTGAGCAAGATATCTTATATAATACATGCATGTGTATTCGATTTTCTTGAGTGCAAATTAAAGTTATATGGTTGTTTCCGTTAATAAGTACGTGTGTGTAAGTTATATATATATATTTGTTATTTCTACTAGGCGCGTTTGGTATAAGAATAAATTACTTTTCTTGTAATAGGCACATGTCACGTGAGGGCTAGTTATCATAAGTCTAAAAAAAATAAAAAAATAAATAGTTATCATAAGTCTATAAAAGTTGTAAGCATTCATAATAAAGAATATAGAGAGGTTTTGCAAATTTGATTTTTCTTAGGTGATAAGTTGAGTTATTAAAAATGAGTCAAGTTACTCGCGAACTTGGCTTAACTTGACTTTGGTAATGTTCATGAATACAACCAATATAAGTTCGTTTCAAATCATAATGAATTAAGCGTAAAATCCTAACAGAGGAAGTGAAAGTTCCAAAATACTGAATCCAAATTCAAGGTATTTTCATAATTTTATAACCATCTTAGGAGTATTTTAGAAATTTCACTCATCAACCATTTGATTTAACCATGAATTTTGACATGATGATTGACATTACAAACTTCTGAAAAATGATAACCATAAGACTCTTTTGAAAATTTAAGGCACAACATTTAGTAAAGCATCACATAAAACCTGTAAAATAGGCCGAATGACTTCTAAAAAGCCAAACACAAGTGTATAGACACATTCAACCCTAACTCTCTATAGTCTAGACATACTAACCCTAGTTAGATGTTGACCCTAATTAATAATTAAGACCATTCTTGGCTTTTTCCCCTATAAAATTTTTCATCCTAGAAATAGGCGTTGATGTTGCCAATGCCACAGTGCGCATCAACTTAATTTAATTAACCCATTTTTTTGGAAGAAAATTTGAAATAAATTATTTAATATAAATAAACATTTATTTTATCAAAATAACTTTTAGTGGACTTTCTTAATTATGTTGGTTCAATTGAAATTTTCGGAGAATACAAAAGTTTACTATCAAAAATTATTTTTAATTACTTGTAGCTTTTATGTAAGCCTCTCAGCTAACTTGAGAGACATTGTTTTTAAAAAAAACAATCTCTCCAATAAAAAAAAGAAAAAAAAAAAGAAAAAAAAAGAAGTGTCAAATTGAATTTTTTAAAAGATAGTGTTCTGAGACCAATGAATTCTACATCTTTACTTGTTTAAACAAATACCAATTAAAATCTACGGAGAATTTTCAAGTTTACTGCCAATAATTACTTTTGAGTTGCTTAGAGAGCTAGCTTTTATAGAAGAATATTGTGGCTTAATTCAAGATAAATTATTTACAAAAAAAAAAAAAAAAAAAAAGTACGAATAAATTATAACTCTTCACTTGTTTAAAGAGATACCAATTGAAATCTTTTAAGACTACACAAGTTTACTGCAAAAATTTACTTCTCAATTTCTTAAAAACTTTTATGGGAGCTTGTTACATAAATCAAGAGACATCGCTTTAAAAAAAAAAGCCTCTAGGGTAAAAAAAAATTGTCAATTTTTAATTTGCCAAAAATTAGTATTTTTATATCAATGAATTATACCTCTTTACTTGTTTAAATAAATACTCTAGCTAGTATTACATACTTAATTTCCACTATTTTTTGGACCAATAGTTTATTAAAATTATGATTTAAATAGAGGTTTGATGTAATATCTTTCATGTAATGAATGCTCATTCTTCACGTCTTTAAAATTACTATTTTCTATGAGTCTCTTAACTTTTGTTAAGAATCGATCACAAATTAATTACGTAAATAATTCTGAGAAACCTTTTATGTGTCACCAAAACATATAACTTAAACCAACAGTTAGTTAAATATGGAATACTATATATTTCAAAAGCCACAATCATTAAAAAGCTAGCTCTTTTTAAATAGAAGGATTTGTAGGAATAAAGAAGTTTTTCTTAAAAAATTGTCAACATCCAATCTAAAAATATGGGGACTAATTCAATGGTTGGTTAAGACTGCTAAATCAACATTAATATGTAGGTGATAGTTATAGGATAAAAAATGTGATTTATAGCATTACTCTTTTTCAAATGGTGTCAAGCCACTTAATTCTATAACGTTTAACCCTTATATATATTGTTTATTTATTTAACTTCCAAGCAATAATTTTTTTGAAGTGGTGTTAGCAAAACCGATGGCCATGAAATCTCTGCGAAAAGCTTTGATTCTAGTGATAAGGTTGATTATCCTTGCAATATTTAAAGCCCAAGCCAATGTCATTACCCCTCCTTCTCTTTGTCCCACTTTACTCTCTATTCGTCTTCTTCAATATTCCTCTGCCTTTGAGAACCGACGTCCTTGCGCTAAACACACATATGAAAAATGTGAACATATAGTTAATTCCCATGAAATGGTGTTCTGTATTATAGAAGATTTTATCCCTTGCGTTTTTGGGATTGAGTTTCCTGCCAAACCTACCAATCCTACAAAATTTGGTCGGGCTGTGAAATTATTTCTTGCCAAAGTTGCTCAAGCTAAAGATGATCGAGTTAAGGAATTTCTTGCCAAAGCTAATCGGGTTGTCAAGAAATGCATATGGCATTGCTTCATGGTTCCGAAACGTGTCGGACTCCTTGGCCGCCATCATGCATATCGTGAAGCAAAAGTAGTCGGCTCCCATCACTACAAAAATTGTGAGAATTTCTTACTAGAGGTTTTTGACGTTTAGCAACGGTTAATAGGGAGATGTCAAAAATCCCAGATTTTTGACGTGTCTACAGTGACACGTCAAAAACTTTGGATGTGTTGGGAGCAACACGTCAAAAAAAAATTTTTTGACGTGTCGATTTTGCATCATGCATTTTGTTATGTAAATTGTCTTGATATGCTCATTTAAGATGTCCTCCACACTTGGAATATCCACTTTCGTGGATAAAAATGCATGTGCTCACCCATGAGCAATGTATCAAATTTCCTGGATGTTTCTTTTGATAAGCACATGTGTGCAAATTGTTGTTGTTGTTTTTTTTTTTTTCTTAACAGGCACGTGTACTTTAACCTAGTCTATAAAAGCTATCAGTGCTCAGAATAAAGAATATATATAGTAAATTTTACTTTTCTTGTGTGGTGAGACTCCACCAACAATCCTTTAATTTTTTCTTTGGGGTTGTGCGAATCGGTCCATTTTATTCTTCTTCCCATAAACACTTGTCTCTATTATGATTTTTGTGTGTTTGTTTCGTGAAACTTGCAAGTTGTAGTGTGCACGTGATTGAGCAATCAGTGATACGAATGACTCAAGAAATAAAGAACACAAATTTCCGAAATTTGCTTTAATAAATAACTAGTGTTTTCTCACATGTTTGAATTCCTAAAAAAATCAATGTTTGTATGCTTAAGTTAATAAAAGGGTAATCAATATATAACTGTAAAAATATATGTATAAAATAAAAATATATATATATATATGTGCATCTCACATGTTAGCGGACACTTAGGGAATAGCTATTCATGTGGAATAGCCATTCCTTTGTTTGGTAAGAACCTATTCCTATGAATGGTTATTCCATGGGAATAGCTAATCCCTTCTACAAAGGAGGGGTAGCATTTATTCAAAAATGAGAGGAATACTATTAACTCAGAGTGGAAATAAAGATTCATTTTTATTTATTTATTTTTAGGGTTAAATACCTAATACCCCTGATGTTTCATTACTTTATTTCTTTTCTCTATGGTTTGATTTTTATCACAGGAGGTCTATGTGGTTTTGATAAATGACCAAATTAGTCATTCCATCCGTTGACCGTTAGTTGATTTAACGGAAGTTCACGTGGACCAATTAAAAGTTGACACTTTTCATAAGCGGCCATGTCAGTGATGACGTGGACACCTAATTAAAGTTTTTATTTAATTTTTTTTTTCAAAAATAAAAAATAAAAAAATTGGGGGTGGCCATCTGGCCGGATGGGGGTGGCCGAGCCATTCAGCCACCCCCCCTTGGGCACCAAGGGTGGCTCGGCCATCCCCTTGGAGCCAAGAGCCACCCCCAAATGGCCAAGGGGATGGCCGAAAGCCACTCCAGTTTTTTAAAAATATATTTTTTTAATTTTTTAAATAAAATTAATTTAAGGTCGCCCCATCATCGCGATGGCGTGGTCACGCCTTGCGTCAAAAAATTTTATTGGTCCGTGCGACTGGTTAAATCAGCTCGCGATCAACGAGCTGAAAATGACTAGAGTGTTACATAAAACATGAAAACTCCACCGCGCGATAAAAATAAGAAAAAAAAAAATAAAATAAATGAAGCCTCATGGTATTAGGTATTTAACTTATTTATTATGTTGTCTACATATTTTGGCGAAACAATGCATTCAACGTAATGGGAAGAATTATAAAGTGAGGACAATGAGACTGAGAAATAAATTTTTTATTTATTTATTTTTATAAATAATTTTGTAGCATGACTAAAAAAAAAAAAAAAAAAGCAATATACTTTGACAAAATATAAAAAAATAAAATAAAAATAATAATAATAATAATTATAGTATAGTTGTTAATCAAAAATTAAAAAAAAAGGTCCTTAATAAAAATAAATTATATTTATATCACAAGGGTATTTTTGAAAATTTGATTACATTAGGATTCCATTTACCATCCTATTGAACTGTATCAAACAAAGGAATAGGAATGACTATTTCATTCCACACTCCATTCCAATGTTTCAACCAAATTAAAGAATAAGAATAGTTATTCTATTCCAATGTTTCAACCAATATCTATTTCTTTTCTTGATGGAATAATCATTCCGCGAACCAAACGAGCTTGTAATATTTACTAAAATATATTAAAAAAACTTCCTTCCTTTGAAAAAAATTTATGTAATACAAGAAAAAGACAAAGAAAGAGAGGAGGGGCCTATTAAGCGATATTTATGTCGATCAAAAGCATCCACAAGCAACAATATCCAATGTCTTAATCTTGTAATAATGTACAATTATTATCGGGCTGAATATTGAAAAGATCGTAGGCGATGACGCCTGATTTGATTTGTGCTCAAACACTAACGTGGGAGAATGAACACAGCCTATGATTGAAAAATACCCTTTGCACGGATAATCTTGGTGAAGCTGAAAGGTTTGAAAGGAAGGTTTGGATCGTTCCATTTCACAGTCATTGTTTCGAAACACAAAATACTTAACCTATTGAAGTTTCAGCTACGGGACGCGATGTGAACCCGGCCGGGGCGTTTGTTCTCACACCTGACCCTACAAGAAGTACCATCACCAGCCCTTTTTTTTTTTCCCTGAAAAAAGCATCACTCTCTCAATGGAAGTTCAGTGTGATGTTACTAGTCCTAGAACAAGGCACAATTATGTGAATCTCTGATATAGAACCTTCCTATTTCCAACTATTATCAGACAAATGAACCCTTTTTGTTTACTGTTCTTCCGACCTTATTAAGGTTAGTAAGGTACACTGTATGATGTTTGAAGATCAACTGAGGTAGACACTAACGAAAGAAAAAAGGAAAACCAGCCCTTTTGGCTCCTCTGTACGCATCTCTCTGCCCCAACAGAGGAGCCAAAAGGGCAGGTTTTGCGTGCTTCTACAGTCAGTTCCCCCAAAATCTGTGGTAATTATCACAATGACAAACTGTCCTTTCTTTGAAATTAGAAGGACGTGCTTTGTAGCAAGATTCATATTTCATGACAAATTGAAGCTGAAATTTAAAATGATTTGGCTGTATTTACATGGCAGACAAGCAAAAATCTCCGTAGATTGCATTGATATCTACAATGATGCACGCATTCGCAAGCACAAGGAGGAAGACGAGACAAGAAGACGAAAACTGAACCTGGGTTGGGTTATGGCACATAGAGAAGGTGGAAAAAGGATAAAACTACAAACAAACTTACAAAGAAAAGAAAAGGCAACGACGTTCAAGCCAAATCAGGAAAATATGAACATGAGCTCTGTTCTTGAAAAGACGAGATTTGGAGGCTCTGATTCTACCTCGAAGGTCTAGATCTCTTGGAGCCAGTGGATGGAGTGGTAATTTGTGGAACGGTGAAACCATCGTCCATCCACCTTCGGTTGGCTTTTATATTAGAGCCTTCCTTCGCCTCTTTGAGCGCAGTCTGCGCAGCCAAGTGTGGCGGAAACAGAGGAGCAGGCGATCGAGGGACCCAAATGCCAAAACTAATCTCAGGCGAGAAAGTGCCCATATTGCTCTCAATATCAGCAGCCAGAAACGGCAATACACCATCGTCGCTCTGCCATCAACAGAGTAAACGAATATTATAATTAGAGATCTAGGAAATCACAAAAATCCTGAACTGGGTAATACATACTTTCAACAAGGTGAAACCAAAGGTGTTTGAATTTAGCAATGCAAACCTTGCAGAAATTAAAGGGATCATAAGTTGAATCAAGAAAGTCCTCAACGTGCCACCCCGGAAGCGTCTCTATTAAGTACTCCGAGATGCTACTTGTTTGGTCCATCGGCAACTTTTCTCCACCCTTGTCAGTGATTGCTGCTGGTGTTGTAGTTGAAGCCGAGTTTTTGGCCGACAAAGATGGCTGTGAAACTGCAAGAGAAGCAACAACGGAGTTCTTGATCACGGGCTGAGATTTGTGATCAGGAACAGGCTCACAAACGTTGGTTGAAGCAGCGGCAGCGGCAGCGGCGGCGGCGGAGGAGGATGAAGTATAGGGCGTTGAGGTAGCAGAGAGCTTAACCCCAGTAAGAAGGAACCTATTATGCTTCTGGGTGTGCTCGTTTGCCGTGTGAATCGGAATATCACAGTCTCTGCACAGAATCGCTCTGTCCTCCTGACAGAACAAGAAAGCTCGTCTCTCCTACAGCGAATCCAAATCAAATTAGCCAAAAAAAAAAAAAATCACGCAAACATATTCACAAACAGACAGGGGATTGTTCATTTGTGGGTTATTACCTGGCAAACGTCGCAGAGAGGGACCTGTTTGGAAGAAGGGTGGAGAAGCGAGAAGCGTTGGTGCTTGGAGGCGAGCTTGTTGGCGTGGTGGACGCGGTGGTCGCAGGCGTCGCAGAGGGCTGCCTCGTCGGCGGTGCAGAACACCGATGCCTCGTCTTTGTTACACACATCACACTGGATCTTCATCTTCTGTTTTGGCTTGATAATTGTTACAGTGACTAGTTTGAAAGAGCTAAAGAGAAAGGAAAGGTAAAGAAAGAGCAGCAAGTGGATTGACACATTCAAGAGAAGGAAGGAAGGAAGGAAGAGAGAAAGTTAAAATAAGAGAAACAAATAAACACTACGGAAAAAGATCTCTGCGAGATCAGGGGATCAAACTTCAGCTCTTGTCTCTTTCCCCATCTGCATGTTTAGTTTAGAGAAACGACTGCAGTTTTTCTCAGTGAAAAAAACACTGGTACTGAATTTAGCCAAGCTTTCTATATTGGGGGTTAGGTTTGTTTCTTTTCAAGTGATCTCCTCCTTAATTTATCTTTTAATCTGGTTTTCTAAAGAAAAGTATCCTTCTCAATCTATTAAACTCATGTATTTGATTCTCTTTTATATATAAATATATATTCTGAGACACAATGAATGGTGAATGAATTAAAAATATTTCTTCCAATAATAGAGCAAAAGTTTGCCCAACTTCCCTCAAGTTTGAGACTGTTTTACAGCGAATGAAAAAGCTGACGTAATTTTATTGTAAATGACTTTCTCATTTAAAATGTATAATAAACATTAATGAGAAAAAACAATGTCCATCAACTGTAGCGAGTGAACCGCTTTTCATTGGTGACTCAAAAGTTCGGACGTTCTTTCCACGCAGACTTGGTGGGGACCACCCGCCACTGGCCGGTTTTGTCAATTGCCAACTCGATTGCTGGAACTAGTTCAATTCTTTAATAGCTCCCTTCAAGGCTCGGCAGGTCCACTTACGAAAATTCATTAAAGTTCATTTATGCCGTGGGGAAGATATAAGGATTTTTTTTTTTTTTTTTTTTTAATATTGACATGAGATCTAAGGAATTTGATGCGTTTTAGTGTCTTCATTTATCTTCATTTTTTCTTTTCTTTTTTTTTTCATGATGAAAAAAAAAAAAGAATAAAAAAAAAGGAGAGAACTCGAATTAATGAGTCAGTAACATTTATTTTATGAAATATTTGAACTAATGGTCACATAGGTATCAATTTTTTCTTTATGAAACTACAAATTTAAATGTGTTTATGTTACATCAGTAATGCATTTTTATAATTATTATTTGGTATATCATATATCTACTTGATCCATCTAAGTCAAGATTCCGGGATCGTGAGCTCACCATTTGGGCCGGAAAAGCCAATATCTAGGTCAAAAAATTCCATAAGGAGCATAGGGAGTGAGGAATATAAAATGATCGACCCGTGTCTTGTCCTAATTGCTAGTGAGCGTAGAATCGGGCATAGCATCAGTTCATGTAGGGGTCGGCAAAAACCCATCCAACCCGCAAACCCACACCGACTGGTTTTTGTTGTTGTTGTTATTGTGTTTTTTTTTTTTTTTTTTTTTTTTTGTGGAAATGAGTTGGATTTCTTCCAACCCGTGATGGAAGGGGCCGGTTTTGGGTAGAGAAAATTTAGGGCACCGGGTACCCGCCCTGCCCATTGATCAACAAACCCAATTCCCTCTTTCTTTCGCTACTCACTCTCCCTTACCAGTTTTTGTTATGGCCATGGCCGTGAGAGAGGCGATGATGGCGTAGAACTAAGACGACAATGGCGAGAGAGAGAGAGAGAAGCCCAAATCAACCGAAGAGCACCGAAGCACGAGGACGACAAAAATGACGAGGAAGAGCCTACCCACAACGACGACGACGTAGAACTACAAGATGATCCTGAGGAGCCACAATCCAGCGCCGTTTCGCTCCACGAGAGCGAGGTCCTCTTGGTGCTTTGATTCAAAAACAGCCATAGCCAAAACAGCTGCCTCGCCCTGCAAAACCCAAAATCCAGCGGGTAGGACTAACTATATCCAGGTTACGAGTAGGCTTTTTCAAACCTACAAGGCGCGGGTTGGGTGGAAGAAATGGTCAATATTCAACCGTGCCAACCCCTAAGGTCATGGTAACAACCTGCTAGCAAGCTGTAATTTGGTGCCACACCATGTCAAAGTCGTAATTTGGAGTCATACCTAATAAGGGTTGCATCCCATCAGCAATTGACGCTTGGCCAAAGCCACATAATGGGAGGGGTGACTACTTGACATAAGGTAAAGATATGCCATCATTTTAGGTACGATCACACAACCATTCTCACAGCTAAGATCCTAGCTCTCACCCTCGTAGCAATTCACATTTTCACCTCAATAACTTAATCATAGGAGGTTCTTCATGCGGATACTTTTCAGCTCATCTAATCCATTTTTTGAGATTTGGATCCCCTGAAATTTTAAGCGGATTTCAGATTCTGAAATTAGAGAATCCTGACCGTTCATTTTAATCCAAAGGCCAGGATCCCGCCACGTGTCCCATAACTTTTTAAATAATAAAATAATATTTAAAATTTAAAAAGTAATTATAAAAAAAAATAATAAAATAATAAAATTTAAAAACAAAAAATAATAAAATACTTGGGGTGGCCCGGTATGATTTTATAATAAAGGGGTGGAAAAAATTACACTTAGTTTTATTGATGAGGGTGGCTTAAATTTTGCATTTTATTATGAGTTATTGACCCTTTGGGGCCATGATGCCACCCCTAACCGCCATTTGGGGGTGGACACCCCAATGCCAAAAATGGGGTGGCCGGCCACCCCAAGTATTTTATTATTTTTTGTTTTTAAATTTTATTTTATTATTTTCTTTTATAATTACTTTTTAAATTTTAAATATTATTTTATTATTTAAAAGTTATGGGACACGTGGCGGGATCCTGGCCTTTGGATTAAAATGAACGGTCAGGATCTCCTAATTCCAGAATCTGGAATCCCCTCAGGATTTCAATGGATCCGGATCCCCTTTTTTGTGGGTATTTGTTGGTTTTGCAATCAATGCATCATAATTATTCAATATAAAATGGTACGTATATATTCTAAATCTGCTAGTTCCTTTAAGAGACGACGTCGTCTCTTTTAATATTTCTTAGATTTAATCTGTACTGTCTATTTTTTAACTGCATACATGCTGTACTTTTGTTTAACGGCACTGAAGCTGAATCCATTGATTATGAGTAATGCTATTTAATGAATTCTGCCGTACAATTGAAATAACATAACAATGAAGATTCCATTGATTATTTTTAAAGATATTAGGGATATATAATCCCAATTAAGCATTATTGATGGATTATAAAGCATGAATTAAAATAATAATAATAAAGAAAAGAGTAGTGAAGTGCGGAGACCGAAAGGTTGTTTCACTTTACAATCTGGTGTTGGGAAGTGGGAAGGGATAATGTCTCATCTCTCTCCTTCTCCCCGCAATTGGGGTTTATGGGACCTCTTTTTATGTGGGCATGGGGAGCATGGGGCGCTAAAAAAGGAATACGACGCACATTTATAAGTCCGAGTGACTCTTTTGTGATGGAATAAGGAATACGACGAAATAGCCGAAGACTCGAGACCCTCTCGACTGTCTAGCCGGCGCCGGCGGGCAGGCTGGGGAGTGTTGCCTCATAATGAAGAGTTGTGGCAAGTCATGGGCAACGTTGCTATCTCGTCCTTTCGAGGAGTCTTATTTTTTTGCATCCTATTATTTATGTATGCATATATATTTTGGTTGAGTGTTTTAACCGTCTTATCTAAAAATTAATTGGCCTTTAATAAAGAAAGCTAAAACCCTTTTTAGCATCCAAAATTACATCTCATAAGGCGTATTTTAAGTGCAGTCCACATGAACAGAGTAATATTGTTGTACCTCAACAGTTTCATTAACATTATTGCTAATGCTAGTATTGGCCGTTGCATACAAATTTGGCTTAGGTCCACCAAAAAATTTATAATTTTTCTGACAGTTCAAATTTAATACTGTAAGAGATCTCTTGTAGTTTTTCCAATGGTCCAGACTGTGGCAAAACTCGCATTTAAGGTTTGGGGTAAGAAAAAAAAAAAATTGAGAGTAAAAATTTGGTTTTAAAAGGGATATAGGAGTATTTTAATGAAAATTGTAGGTTTTTAATGACATGATAGATTATGAGTCTTTTATTTAGAATGAACGGCCTAAATATTGGGCCCGATGTCAATCCATAGAGATTTAAATTATGTTTTTAAAGAATAATCCAACCTTGGGATGTTCCTATCTTCTAGAATAGGGTTCTCTCTATTTTTCAAATCAAATTGATAGTATTCTTTTATGGTTATCATCTAAAGTTTGTATATCTAATAGTGTATATGAAGTTAATATTATCATTTAAAAAATAAATAAATAATGTTGTCATTTCAAATCAATCCATGGAGATTTAAATTATGTTTTTAAAGAATAATCCAACCTTGGGATGTTCCTATCTCCTAGAATAGGGTTCTCTCCATTTTTCAAATCAAATTGATAGTATTCTTTTATGGTTATCATCTAAAGTTTGTATATCTAATAGTGTATATGAAGTTAATATTATCATTTAAAAAATAAATAAATAATGTTGTCATTTCAAATCAATCCATAGAGATTTAAATTATGTTTTTAAAGAATAATCCAACCTTGGGATGTTCCTATCTCCTAGAATAGGGTTCTCTCCATTTTTCAAATCAAATTGATCATGATAGTTTTCTTTTATGGTTATCATCTAAAGTTTGTGTATCTAATAGTGTATATGAAGTTAATATTGTCATTTTAAAAAAATAATAATAAATAATGTGAAATTATATACACTATTAAATACATCAACTTTAAATTATGACTATAAAATAAATATTATCCATCAACTTATTTATCACAATATGATATGGTACTTGACCTGTAAATCTCTCAAGGAGCAACTATTTCCGATTGTTTCGTTGTTTAATGGAGTAATAATGTATTATTACACGCATTGCAGCCGAACGACGCCGTGCGTGAGTTGAAGCTGTTAAACTCATTTTCAAAAAGAAAATGGGCAAGGAGAGAAATACGTACCCATAGCCCATAGGCCATTACCACGTACTAGAAAACAAGTGATCTCTTACAAAATAGACTATACTCTTTATTTATTTATTTTTTCTTTTATTTTGGGTTCAGCATATGATTCATTGATGTAATCTGTGTTTTCTTAGCAAAGATTCTTGAAAGAAGAAAAGATGGATTGAATGAGGAGTTGTCGGCGTCAGTCAGACTAAAGCTGATAAAGAAAGGAATATTTTTGCGTTCATTATTTGATTCTAATACCATTCACTTGGACGAAAATTTGGTCGATAATAGCTCTGACTGATCCACGGGATAATTATAATAAAACAACCACCTATCAATCTCTCAAAGCACAAATTATTATGTATATATATATATATATATATATATATAGGACTATCATTTAATTAAGACAAAGTTTTCTTCCGGTTATCATTTTTTTAGTTCATATTTATTCTTGAAATATGTAATTTTTACGTACATTTTAAACTCTTACATGTTACTATATATTATGTTCAAACTATGCTTAGATTCGAACCGAGTTTTGAACACAAAGCCCCTAGCCAAGCCCTTATCGGGTATCGACCGGCTCGACTCCGGGTTTTTGTTCTTTTCAAATTTTTGATTTAAAAATAAATAAATGAAATGATCAAAAAAAAAATGATGAATTTTATTCAATGAAAGAGAGAGAATTTTGTAACAAAAACTTAGATATCGTTCTTGACCAGTGAAAAGAAATTTTTTTTTTTTTTTTTTTAAAAAAAAAAAAGGCAATTACAAGAGAAACTAAGCTCCCATGAGTCCCATCTCACTGCTGGTTGAAATAAGAATGGAGGCCAGGCGTCGTAGCCGTTGATAAGCTAGGAAGGAAGGAAGTTGTGGAAGAAGATGCAGAATGTGGCGGCGGCAAGGCAACAATGGGGCTACTGATGGTGTCTACTGTCTTGCATGATTTGGTTGAATATTACGATCATTAATCAAGTCATACACGCATTTATCATTTAATAATCAAACATAATTTTATGTTTACCAACGGCTCATATATTAAATGAATGGAGTTTGAGTGCCTTAATTAAAAAAAATAAAATAAATTATCAATCTTATAACAGAGAATTCAAATGGCTCGTCCAAAAAAAAAGACATTAACATAAGAGAATACATAGTTATAGGATGATAAATCGCAGTTCGATCAATAATGGTATTAGAATTTTTATTTTATATATATTGCATGCTAGCTAACGTAACCCAAATATATCAGAAAATTATTGTATATATATTGCAGCATGGGTCATCCTCAAGATGGCATGGCGTCCAACTCATGTGATGTCAGTTAACAGATCGATCAGGTTGATGAAAAGCTTTATCCGAAAAAAATGGTGTCCAACTCGCCACCCGGAGTTTTGTATGATTCCAAATATTTTCTTTTCGTTAAGAAAAATCCAACGGAGTGCACCAAAATAATGGTCATGATTTCAGATATTTTCTCTTTCTTCCACTATAAATAAGCTTTTAGCTAGACATATATAAAAAAGAATATCTTTGGATTGGACTAACAACATTTCTGGGACTGATTGCTAAGGTGTATGGAAAGAAGAAGCCCCATGATGCCAGCTGAAAAGGGCCATCTTCCATAACAACAATAAACAATAGGGTCCGGTGGGGATAAGGTTTTCGTGGGACAGAATGGGAGGTCTTCTGCCGACAGTGACTGCCCTATTTGGCCACTTTCCACAGGTTTGTCAGTTTGAACCTCCCAAGGGTTGTTTGGATGCAAATTTAACGTTGTTGTCTGTCTATATATATATATATATATATATATATATATGTTCACCCAATTACTCCTTTTGGTTTATGCTTGTTCCAATTTTCATTCCATGCTTATCACCTCTTTTTTCACTCTCACACTTGAATACAGCCACGTGCGTGGAAGAGTTACATGCTCAGTTAAAAATGTATATAAGAATCGCGTGAATTACATATTAGTTTAAAAGACTGATTAGAGAAATTTAGTTTAATCTAGTTTGAAAGAGAACTTCGTTAATATTATAAAAATGATGTAAATTTCTTCAAACCTAGTATATATATAAAACTATCATTTGTCTTTTGAGCGTACGAGAATCACATATATTTTTAATAGTTTAACTAAAAATTATGTGATTCTCAAATGCTAATTAAAAAATTATGTAATTCTCACATGTTAAATTATACATGTAAACACAGTTATATAGACCGATCGAGTTGGAGTTTGGAGAAATTCTTGTGCGGAAATTCCTCGGCCCCATTAATTTCTTGTGGAAAACTTAAGATGACAACCATCAATTTTCTTTGTTCCTTAGGTAAGTAATCACCTTCTAAACCATAAATTGAGTTTGAATGTTGGAGTTTGAAAGAAATTTGTGTCCTCACAAAAATATCACCCCGCCCATTTCTTGTGGAAAACTTAAGATGACAACCATCAATTTCCTTTGTATTTTTTTCATTTTTTGTTTTTTGTTTTTTGTTTTTTTTTTTTGTGGTAAGTAATCACTTTCCAACTCACCTAATTGTGTATATTTTTTCTTTGTGGACATTTATCTTCTTAGAGGGTATTTAAAGCACCAAAGCCTAATCAAATCGAAAAATTGAAAATAAACAAAGGGGCTGGGACTTATTGGCAAAAAGTATGAACAAAATGACAACAGCTGGCACCCCTCCGTACCCAAAAATTATAAAATATATATAGCATCAAGACCATTTTAATAATTCTACCATTATTCTGGGTATCTAATAAATAAAGTACAACCATGATAAAATAAAATAAAATAAAGAAGCCTTAACCCTTAATTCATGCTTGGTGAGCTTTAATTTATTGCACCAAGCAAGCTGGATTAGGGTGGACAGATGTATATGGATCCCCCATCTACCCCCCATTAAGTCCCATGGACCACAGTACAATTTTAAGTACAACGTACACTCTCAAAATAAATAAATAAATAAATATTATGTACAACTGAAGAAACATATTATTATTGAGTTCTGTCTATTTAAGCAGATGGCTCTTTTAAATGTGGGTCGACCCTTTATTTGTTTATTGTAAGTCTAAATTTAATGTGATAGTTCATGTATTACTTATCACATCAGTCACTAAATAATTAAAATTTTTTATTAATTTTTTTTTTTCTTCAATTGGCACCACACGGCACTCATGGGACTATCAAGTGAGTTTGTAAGCAGTTTTTAGTAAAAGTTGTAGTACTTACAGCTCTCACAGAACTAGAAATTAACTCTAGACGACCTGATTGCATTGGATTTTTTTTTTTTTTTTTTAAAGGATAGCTACAGTACCCCCAAAAAAAAAATTGATTGGGCTGGATGGACCAGGCTTCTGCACTCTACTAAGGCAAGCTTTAGTGTGAAAATAGTTATGGATGGGCTTAACTGAAAAGCCCAATCTAAGAAATATGGCAATATGTTGGTGGGCTAGTTGCTCATTATATCATATGCAATTTGGATACGATCCGTATCCAAATAGGTTTGTTTCAAAAACCCAATACATCACATTCTTTAAATTTTTCTTTATTTTATTAAAATATTCAATAAAATATTCAAATTTTTTTGGCTATTTTGAAGTAGATGAAGAAAAAGAAAACAGCTAATTCTATTTTCTAATGAATTTATATATACCAAGGCACATGGAGGTAATCTATTGAAAAAAAAAAAAAAAAAAAAAAAAAAGGCACATGGGGGCAATTAATGAGAGCAGTCAGCCTCTGCCATTTAAAAAGCCTTGACTATGCAATATTTTAACCATCTATATTGTACAATAAATACTTAACCATAATTTCACATCTCAAGTATTATATACAAAGCTATACGTTAGCATATAAAATGAAAGATAAAAAAATTAAAAAAAAAAAAAATGAAAACTTTAAAAAATTAGTGATATAGTTTATAGAAGTCCAACATCTAGACGTCATAAAATAATTCAATACATACATGCATAGGATCTTGATGATTTTCAGTTTCACGTGGGCCATGTGATGGATTTCTTGAAAAGAAAAAAATAAAGTGTTGATGTTAATACCAGTCTTATATTGACAAAACGAGTAGTTTATAACTCTACATAGAGTTTGTAATAGTGGTAAGCCTTACTTTGGTTTCTTATTACGTGAGATTGAACTGTATAAGTTGATGAAATTTTTTATACGACGGGATCGACGATGGACTACTTATGAAATAAAGAAATCGTACTGGATTTGCCAGTATTTAAAGAGACTGAAAACATTATGATACTTAAGTTAGCATAATATTTACAGTGAAAAGAATATAAAAAATTAAGGTTTTTTGAGGAAATCTTGTGTGGTTCTTTTAAGTATGTTTTATGATTTTATCCATCGATGGGCTAACAATCTAGTCAACAAAATATCTCTATACGAGGTAAGGTAAACAAGTTCAAAACAAAAAAAATAAAATAAAAAATCCTTCCATTTCTTTGGAGCCCTCCTATCTCAAGGAATCGCAGGCCCAAAACTCTTACAAGCCACCAACGACTTCTGATCCCCGCCTTGACAGAAGAAGTACACGTCAGGGCACCGGTACAAACAGTTATCCACCAGGCTCACGTTAACCGAACCCGGTTTCAAACCCATCAAAGCATCGGGTATGAGCCCGAACAAGTAATTCCCACCCAGCAACAGCCTCTTAAACGTCGACGTTCCGTCCACGGGAACAGCCGCTTTCAGAGCGTACTGCGAAGGTATCATCCCCGTGAATTTGTTGTGCTCCAAAGACAGAGCCGAGAGCTCCGGCATTGACCCCATAAACGCCGGCAACAATCCTCCGAGCTCGTTGTAGCTCAGATCAAGAGCTACTAAGCTGCTATTGACGCCCTTGTCACCTGGCACTTCCAGGGACGTGAAATTGTTGTGAGAAAGCGTGAGTTGTTGCAGAGAGGGATGGTCGAAGAGAGCAGAAGATACAGGGCCATTCAGGTTGTTTTGACTCAGATCCATTACTTGTAAAAACCGTAGATTGCCCACATTGTTTGGGAGCTTCCCTTCAAGGTTATTGTTTCGGATTGAGATCTCGACGAGGGATGATGGCAATGTTACCGGAACTTCACCGGAGAGCTCGTTATCGCTGGCGTCAAAGAAAAAGAGCTTTCTCAGAGAACCCAGATCGGGAATCTCTCCAGTGAGATTGTTTCTCTGGATTTCGAGTCTCTTCAAGCTTCCTAGCCGGTTCAAGCTTGAAGGAATTGGACCATGGATATGGTTATTGTCGAGACAGAGCTCTTCGAGCTCCGAGAGCGAGCTAAGCGATTCGGGTATATGACCCGATAGTGAGTTCCTGGACAGACTGAGCCGGCGCAGGCCAGTCAAGTTGGAGAGTGAGTCGGGGATTGAGCCAGAGAACGAGTTGTCCGAAACGTCGAGGGTGCGCAGGTAAGGGAGGGACCAAGTGGTGGAAGAGAGCGAACCGGAGTAACCGGCCGGGTCGAGGGTGATCTCGGTGACTCGGTACGATCGGGAGACGACTCGATCGCAGCGGAAGCCGCAAGTGAAGTGTTTGCCGAAGATATTGTCGCAAGGGTCCAAGGAAAAGTCCCATGAGCTCAGACAAGAACCTGAAGATACAGAGCGTGAGCTAAGCCCATTTTTCAGATCCTTGAGAACCTCAATATCTCCTGGGTAGGTTCTTGAATCTACCATTAGAAGGAACCTTCCTGAAAATGCTACGATCAGGAGCAGAAGCGATGGAGGTAGGGGGAGAGAGTACTTTGACATGGTTCTTTCAGTTCCAGTGGGATCTGTTTTCAGGGGAGTGGGATTGATTGTACGGTACGGTTTGGATTTGGAGGCTTTAAATAGTGTTTGATAGATGTGACCGTCAGAGAGTTGAGATTTGAGTTGTAAACAATTTAGAGCACTGCAATATGTATAATATGGTCCTGATAAGGGTTCAATTTAATTTGATATACATTTTTTTGGACACGTGTTTGGTATTGTTGACGTGATAGTTATGTCATATACTAGTCTCACAAAAAAAATTTGAAACACATAAATTTCCTCCAAATCGGTCTTGAGTAAATATTTACCAACCCATGTAAAATAGTATTAAGCGTATGTAAACATTTAAAAGGTACATTAAATTACTATTAATAAAGTTAAGAATTTAATGTGTATTTTAAATGTTTATAGACACGTGGCACTATTTTACATGGGTTGAAGATTATTTGTTCCAGACTGATTTGAAGAAAATTTATGTCCAAATTTGAATGCATGAAAAAAAAAAAAAAAAGATTTAATACTAAAAATAGTAAAATATTTAGAACACATTGTAATTCCTAATATGCATGTCATTTTCATATGCTAGATTTTGTAAGGTTAATCTAATGAACATTAAAGCTTCAGGATTTAGATTAATACGACTAATAATCCTGGGATGACTTTAGAATCTAATACATAATTCAATTTTCTTTTCTTTTTTTTTGTTAATTCTCTCAAAAATAAATTATAATAAGGCGTGCTACACATTATTCTCTTAACCATCTCTTTTTATAAATCTAATAGATCCACCATTAAATTTGTAGACATATATAGATCCACACAAATTCGATAATAAATTCACTCATTCGCTATAGGAAATGAGTAAAAGATGAGATGAGAAATTATTTTTATCATTTCTTTTTTATAATTGGGCTATATAATGCGATCACCATCTATAAATGGGCTACATAAGGAGAGAGATTCAGAAAGGATGATGATGGTCTTTCCTTTCAACATATCAATCTCTCTAGTGTCTCTAAGATCAACTCAGATCAGGTGGGAGATAGCATTTCTCTTCCAATGAACCTCCAGGAATCGAGCATCATCATCCCCCTTTGGCCATGTACCAGCATTTGAACAAGGGGGCATCTTCCCTCTTTGTTAAATACAGCCAAAAGCTCAGAGGGAGAGAGAGAGAAAAAAGAAAAAAGAAAATACCCAATAACGATTGCGCTGCTGCTAATCTGAATAATGAGTTTTCGGTACATTTTCTGAGCTTTCCAAACAGAGCCAATCGGTCCAATAACACAGAGATAAAGAAGAGTCATGTCCCCTACCAATCTGATGTAATGAACCAGTCTCGTCCAGTGAAGTTCTACGCCATGTGGATGATGTAATAATTGCCTATTTACTCTGTATATCCCATGATTGTTTTGATCCTTTTTCTCTGAAGGGGGGGGGTTGGGGTGGTGGGGGCATTATGCACGGTGGTGACTGCCATGAGCTACATGGAGAAGAAAATATTATGCAGATCCAAACATCTGGTAAAATTGCCTTTTCACTTGATAAAAGAAAAAGAACAAAATAGCAAAGTTCCTCCACTTTTACAGTTGTTACATGAAACAGAAAATATAGCTTCCTTAAGGAACCCAGAAAGCGCGGCAAAAATGAGCACCTTCTGCTAATTAAGTGGGCTTCAATTCACGGCTGGTGCTCCAGGGTTTGGTTATTCTTGGTGATGTTATCCAAATACTGCTTCACACAAGTTTGGTTCGTCTCAAATATGAATGACATTCCCCGTATCTGCGAATTTACCGTTTGTCACAAACCACCTCATATTTCAATATATACTGAAACTGACTGCACTGATATAATTCTATAAGGTATGGCTGTTAATTTGAACAAATCTTAATAAGGCATAAGTTACACTTGGGTACTCCAACAACAATAGATCCTGTGATTTAGACACCTTGAGCGCTATAAAACTGGAAGATTGGCTATAGGCTGCTACGAACTACTCTCTGAACAGTTCGATGTTAATGGGTCTAAAGCATCTGATTTTGAAGTTACTAATTAATGTAAAAATATACCCAATAAAATGTTTTTATTTAACTGATGCATTGCGAAACTTTGTTCTCTATACCATTGTAAAACATGTACCTGATGGGTCAGAGAATGAGAATAGAAATTGTATGAAAATTAGTGCAAGAAGGGTTTCTAAAAGTATTGAAGACACAATCCCAGATGTACACCTCCTATCGAATTAGGTTTCAGGATTCTGAACCACTGACAATTTTGATCATATTCAAGAAACTACAGAAGTCAAAAGAAGAGTAATGAGAGTATTTTTCTCAGAAAAAGTAATGAATACAATAAGGCGACATGGAAGGTTTGGTTTTAAAAAATCCTAGCAGTTATTAAATAAAAGGAGCAATTTTTGGATACGATCATTGGTATTAGACTTCGCGTTAATGTATGAAACACAGGGCGATTATCAACACCAAAACCAGTTGGTGCCAAAAATGAAAGTATATTGTAAAGTAGTTTTTGCATTATGATGATAGAAAAGATACCAAGGCAGAGAAATCTGCAATAAAACTTATAATACCTTTCAATTACATCATGTTTGAAGAACTATAGGAACATACCTCAATCAAACAACTGGAAATGAGGCTTAGACTCTGACCAGGGCCTACTTCCTTGCTATTCACTGAAATTGACCACTTGCCCAGATTTTTCAGATAGAATGATCCACTTTTGTCCATCTTTATTATAGCCTAATAAATGTGCAAAATAAATCAAATTAATCCATTTCAGGTCAAAGCAGAATATTTACTCCATGGTGGGCTAGCTAAGAAGGGTCACGAGTATCTAAAGATGCCTATCAGTCTAAAAGTAGCTAAGAAGGGTCAAGGGAATTTCGCAGGGGGTGGGGGTGGGCAAAGCAGTGGCATCTGATAAAGGTAAACCACTTATCTTCTCAACTAACAGCTACATACACACAAAAACACGCCAAAACAAAAGAAAAAAATAAGTACAACAAAATAATTTAAAAGGAAATTTCTGCTTCTAAATTTGGGCAAGACTTGCAAGCAGAATAGTCAAATTACAAACCATTAATATCTTGCTTAGTTATAAAATAAAATCTCTACCTTGACAAAAAAAAAAAATTTAATCCACATATTCAGAGGTGCTCCAGGAATCTTAACAGCAGGTGAAACTAACAGGAAATTTGTTTTTCTCTTATGTTAAGCACTTGGTGGGACAAATGAGTCATCATTAACTGTCCTTATGGGTCATGTCTTGATATTTTAGAACTGTCTATTCTGTAGTCAATTTGACCTTCATCTAGGAAACTGATATGACAATGATATTATATTTATAACAAAAGACAGAGAACTTCGGAGCGAAATAACAAATATAAATAAATTCCATACATTGACGGTATAGGAGAGAAATATCAACCCAAAAATATTCTTACTAGCATGGAAGAACATGGTGACGATAGAAAATCTCACCTGCCGTCGAGATATTTTATTGGCGCGCCCTTCCCTTCCCAAGTCAATGTCAACAATAACATCTTCTGTTGCTCTACCAAGTAACACCTGCAGAAACAAGCAACATTTTATTGATAGCATTGTCGCATGTCTGCTGACCTAGCAATAATTTGCAACATTCGTTTTGATTGGCTTACTCTTGTCTATAACACCAAGACCTACATCGCTTCAGAAATTAAGTCCTAAAAGAACCTCCTAATGTATTGGGTTCTGCAAGTTTCCAATTTAACAAAAAGAATCAAAATTTACCATCTTGTTCTTTCCAACATATGTGGTGCTTATCCTTGCAAAAAAGCCAGTTTGGGTGAACGTTAAAACCAAACTCATAGTTCTTTGCAACATATGTTCTTTTGACAATTTGGGTGAACGTTCAACCCAAACTCATAGTTCTATCCACATGATTCATGGTTGTCTCACTGGAATGATTTCTGGGAGTGAAACCCACTCACAATAAAGTGGATCATGCATAATGATACCTTTTCCGAGATAATTGCTGTTTTAGATTTTCAGGGTGCAAAATTGATCCAGAAATTACTATATTACAAAATTATTGTTGCAAATTTTAGAACATATACTCAAAAACTACTTTATAAAAGGCAACTCCAGATAGAGAGGTCCGCAAAATGATCATATATAGCCAACCTGGAGTAGGTGGGAATTGAATTATAGATTGACATACCTCAGGTTTTTTAATATAATGCTTTGAATATCGGCCATACAAAATGGCAAATGATCCATGAGAAGCAATGGCTCTCTGCATATAAGAATGAGCACCCTGCTCCAGCCTTATAATTGCCCTCTTTGTGTCCTCATGCTGATATCTTGAAACTGCACATAGAGAAAGAAATGTTAACTCAAGATGAGGAAGACATCATGCATATGATATAAGCACAATAACTCAAGATGTTAACTCTCTCACCATTAAAATAGACAAATACGGGTGAATGAGGCAGAGGGAAGAAAGGGGGGAATATAGCATGAAAGATGTAATGCATTGCTCAAGTAATCAAAGGTTGTCTCAACCATATTGGGTGTTATAAATTGAAGGGAAAATACACTTTTGATCACTGTGGTTTGGGATTGTGACAAATAACTGCATAGGGTTTAAAAAGTGATTAATCACTCCTGAGGGTAAGCAAAAATAAAATAAAAATTGGTCTCTACCATCAAAAAGTTGACAGAATCTATTAACTTGACATGTCAGCACCAATTATATAACGACACGTCTGAGTTGCTAATGTGGAGAGAGTGAGCTAACGTGGAGTATATGTGTCTCTAAATTGGTGACATGTCAAGTCTAGTGTGTATTTTTGTAGTGGCTAGGAGTATATGTGTCTCTAAATTGGTGACATGTCAAGTCTAGTGTGTATTTTTGTAGTGGCTAAACAAATCGGACGCATGTCGTTATATAATTGGTGGAGACATGTCAAATTGACGGATTCCGTCAACTTTTCTATCAATAAGGACCTTTTTTTTTGGCTTAACCTAGATAGTGATTAATCACTTTTTAAACTTCTGGGAGCAATTTGTCACAACCACAAGGACCAAAAGTGCATTTTTCCCTAAATTGAATAACAAATAATTTATTAAAGAAAGCAAGCATCCCTGGACAGGCATGCATACAGACACAATAAGAGAAAGAAGACAGAGAGGTACCGTAAACAAAGAGGTTGCAATCATCTATCTCATTATATTTTGACAACATTGAACACATATCTTGTAACATCAAGGTTGATATACATAAGCAAACACCAAAAACATGCAATATGTGTCGCATATTGTCCATTGTATAGAAAATTATAAGTAACAAGAACATGTATAAATTTCCATTTCATCAATAATAAAAATATCAACACAACATTAAATAATCCAAATCATATACAAGAAACCAAATTATCTATGTTATATGTGCCCAAATTCAACCTAAAATCACTCAACTTGAGGAGCAAGCATAGCATACATCTGAATGAAGGACAAATATTATAAAATGCCCAACCATGAAATGTCTGTAAGAAAGGAAAGTGGAACCATTATTTCATCTCCATATATTAATAGAGTAAAGCATGGTAAAAGTAGATCGGTGGCCAAAGGATTTTCAAACTAGAAGTGGACCATCCTGATCAACAGGCAAACACGTAATGAACAATGGATACTTTTATCAATTTGCTGAACTGAGAAATACCTTCCTCACTAGAATACAGATCCTGGTCCTCTGGATCCAAGTCCCTATCAAGTATCTGTAAGGGGAAAAAGATCAACAAAAATGTAACAAATAAATCAAAGATGAGATCCAAAATATCCACCAATCCTATAAGGTTAGTAATAGCATTCACCATCGCCTCAATATCTGAATAATGAGGTACATCATCATCGCTCTCAACAGGTAGCTCTTCCAGATCTGATATTGGAGGGTTTCCCACAGGTTCAGATACAGCAATATCTAACAGTCCCACTTCTGCAATTGATTGATAATCTCGAATTGTAGCTGGTGCATCTAGTTCCTGTTTAATGCCACTAGCATTTGTCTGGGTACAGCCATCAAAGCTATCAGAACCAAGACATTGCCTCTTTATGAATGAATCCGTTTGGTTAAGAAATTTTGTGGGTGAAACTTCTACCATCTCTTCCTTCAGCATTGAGGGTCTAAGATTATCGGTGCTCAGATTTCCTGAATTAATATGATTTGAACCACCACAAACACCACCTGTACCCCTAGATGCCACATGTCCGTAGTCACTATTGGGCAACCCAAACTTAACCCCATCACCAACTGGATGGTTTATACCCACTTCGGTTAACACATATGACCCTACTCCAGTGTTTTTTCCTTCTCTCTGCATCAGAATCTTACCTCTTTCATGTGTTCTTTGATTACCAGAGATATCATTTATAGTTGAAGACGTTGGATTATTAACTCCTTGAAAATTCTGCTGTGCTACAAAGGAAACTGATGATGGGGACTGCTGATATGATGGGATAAAATCATCATTGCATGGAATTTCTAGATCTTCGGTATTAAGTAGACAAATAGCTCCTACACTCGGATCAGGTAACGGAGAGTGTGAAGCTGGCAAAGATAGTAGCATTTGGGCCCCTGAATCTTGAGCTATAAGGCCATCACTACAGTGAGATCCCCTGTTGTCCTCCAACTCTCCAGGACATCCAATAGATGGATTCTCAAGACACATATCTGGAGCTACTGATGTATCTGGCTCATCAGTCATATTGGGTGTGATATCTTGACTTACATCATTAGGTGAATTCAACAACAGTGTCAGGCCCTCATAGTAAGATTTATCAATCACATCTTTCCCGTCAACATCCATGAACAGGAGTGCTTCCTCATTTGTAAAATTCAAAAGAGAATTGGACAGCTCCGCCAAATAACCTTCTGCACTAGCAGTTGGACTTCTCAAACCATCATAATAGGGCATTTCAATTTTCACCTTGGAATCTAAGTGACCATCATAACCTGATGTTGTTGCATTCTTAGCGTCATCATCATCAGGAAGTTTAAATGCACCTTTTTCTCTAAGGCCAACATCAACTGGCATAGATGGCTCTGCAATGCCCTCAACTGTTCTCCATATAGGAATTCCATCAAGTGGAGATGAAAACTCCAAGTTGTGAAATGATGCACCACACTCCGACATAGGTGAATTGAACACCTGGTTACCTTCAAAATCAGAGCAGATATTTCCTGGACCGGTATCAATCCGATCAAATGTAGATGAGGGTTCTGCACCTAAATCATCGACTTTGAACAGGTTGTGTGCAGGTAACTTTTTTGGTTGACCCAATTCCTCAACCGCTGAGCTATTCCCAGTAAAAGGTGGATTCTCAGCAAAAAGATGAGGAATTTCTTTGTGTATATTATCTTGTTCGATATGAAAATTTTCTTCACCTGGGTGCTGGAATTCAGGATCAAAGGCATGGGCAGCGACGGCAGTACCACTAGTGTCGGTGCCACTATCCATCAGATTTTGTGGAAAAACAGGATGCATAAGATCCAAATTCGATCCTTGGAGTCCAAAATGATTTGAGATAGGATCTCCAGCCATGCAATCTCCAGATAAAGGCTCATCTCCATTCTCAATGTAATTGCCATTACCAGGTGCAACAAGAAAACTCAGATCCATGGAGTTAAATGGCTCATGGCATATTCTTTTTCGCAGAGCATAGTAACAACTACGAACACTTCCAGCCTTTCTCTTCCCAGAAACGGATTTGTTTTCTTTTGAGTTGCCAAATCTATTGAATTTTGATGGAAGAGTTGAAGCCGAATGTTCAATCGCAATCATGCAAGCAGAAGCTTCTTCAGAAATAACTGGATCATAAAGGAGAGAATGCCACCGATCTTCTAGCTCACTAACAGTAAATCTTCGAGAAAATTGCACTGCACCTTTAGCAAGTGATTCCAAAGAAGCACCAGCCTGCAAACAGAAAATAAATAAACTCAAATAGGGTTTCTGAAGACGATACAAATTTTGGGGTCAGAAAATAATTTAAAGGCAGTCCCCCCACCCCCAAGAGGAAAAAACACAAAAATAAAAAAATAAAATAAAATAAAATTGTGAATATGCATCTATATTTCAGTTTAGGCCTTGGCTGGAAAACCTGCCTTGATCTTCTGTAAGAAGTGGCAAACCAGTTGCAAAAGCTTTAGCAAGGCTGTTATCACACTGCCGCAGGAATGAACACGGTTCTAGAAGGCAGGAAGGGTGATGGTGAGTTACCAGCATTGGACTTATGGTGATAGTGCACTAGCCCCCCGTATGTGCTCCCTTTCCATGGAGACTACCTTTTGACATGCGGGTTAAGCAGACTAAATATGTAAGGAAAACCCAATTACATTTTTTTTTGGCAGCACAAGTGTGCAAATACTTAATTGGAAACAAATCTTAGCTCTCCACTTCTTTAAAATGAACAAACATGGCCTTTATTATTATTGAGATGCCATAAACCAATTAAAAAAAAAAACAGAAATATCTGCTTCATTCACTGATATTCTGTAAAGTACTTACCCATATAAGAATAAGTAATGCAACAATTACAACAAAAAGTAACACAATCTATTGGCATAAGCACTTTTCCTTCCAGACCTTTGTCTGCCAACTTTTATGGAATTGTATTAAATGCATTATTTCATCCACTATCGTCTTTTCCTTTTCTCCTCAACCAGTGACCAAACAGATTTGAAAAATCGTGAGACTTTAGCTATATGCCTCCCGGCTCAAACCTAACAGATTCGGAGCTCTCAGTGCTTCTCATGTCAATTTTTTTGTTTTAAACAGTGATTTTGATAAAGATTTTTGAGTTGTCAAATCTCGAGAGAAGCTGACAAAACAACCCTACGAATTATGGCATGTATGATGCAACTAACACCAGCACTGCATGGCAGGCACTTAACATAATACGCCCAAATGTACACTCCTTACTCATTAAATGCTCACAAAGGGTCTTCTTTCCCCATGGACTATGTCAAGGTAAACAGCTCCTCATCTCAAATATGCCAGTGAATCTCAAACACATTGATACACATAAATTCTTAATAAGATGATTCACAAGCTCATGAAACCATGTCCAGTGAACTAGATTTCTGGGACCTGATTTTTGAACACCCAATAACTGCAGGAACTTCTGAAGGCAACAGCTGGCTCCATTTTTATAGATTATTGGAGAAAGGCTAAGGTGTATGGTTTGGTTAAATCTCATACTTGATACGTTTCCTGGGTCTCCAGAACATCACCAGCATACATATACAGAATCATACATTTATGGAGGCATTCAAAATTGACACTTCAGAACCTAATGAATTTACAGAAAACGACACTCTAACACCCACCGAAACCCAATTTGATTTCCAAATATGGCACCCCGACAATTTGATTCCAACCACATACTCTTAATGTGTGGCAAAAAGATATCAGTAGAAACAACACAGCACCTACGGCGGAAAAGGTAGACAGCTAACAGTTAAAGGTTCGGCTCCACACCACCAATTCTGACAGTATTATCTAACGTTAATGACTAATCTATCTAACATGGTCAATTTCCTTGATTCTAAACTGTAAGCGCTTGAAATCCTCTAATGGTAAGAATTTGAAGTATCCTAAGAGGCTACGCAATCAAGCTCAAAATTCTTTACTTTCATACAGTTCATGCTTCAATGCACCAAACCAATACTTCAAAAATCCCAAACAGACACAGTGTTTATTACATAAAGCACCAAAAATCAAGATTAATATACTCCTACAATGCACTTAACAACTCCAAGAACGACTAAAATAAAACCAGAAAAAGAAAATTCCCTGATTTTTCAAAAAACACAAACACAAAGCAATTCAGGCACGAACGAGTACACAGTTTTTCGCCACAGCAAAGAAGAAAAAAAGAACCATATTTTGCAAAGAAAGAACACTAATGGTGGGTTAAAAGCCTTTACCTCAACAGCGTTCCTCAGCAGAAGATCATCTTCTGGATTCCAAGGCATCATCGGAGCAAGTGCTCCCATTTTTGGACCCCTCTCTCTCTCAACCGCGCTCGTTATCTGAGAAAGTTGCCACTCATGTAACTATGCTGGGAGAAAACGAGAGAGAAAAGAGACAGAGAAAACAAGTAAAAAAAAACGGAGGGGTATTTAGAGAAAACCTAATATAGAGGTGGGGGGTTTTGAAACGTGGGCAATTGAGCCGCTCGGCGGTCTCAGCCTCAGTGTAATCCGTGATGTCATGGAATTTCCATGAAATCTAGCTCAGGTGGAGGCCACGTGCCATAATCCCTCCTTGCCTAACCTAGATTCTTCAGGTGACATGATGGCCCACTGATACTTTGCATTGGCACGTATGATGTAAAATTCCACTTGTCTGATGTTTTCTTAACCGTCGATTGAATCTTAGAGTGAAAATAAGATTTAAGGAAAAAAAAAAAAATTATTACCGAGACCGTTTTGGAATTGTGTGACCAAGGTGATGGGGCTTTTTTATTTTTTTAAAAACTGCTAAATTGGTTTTTGTGGTATGAGGCTGTGATAAATAGTTCTGTATGGTTTTAAAAAAAGTAACTAAACACTTTTGATAATCAAAAAATAATAATAAAAAATAGGTCTCTACCGTTAGAAAAATTGGCAGAGTCCGTTAATATGCCGTATGTGTTGTTGATGTGGTACATTAACAAATTCTAATGGTAGGACCTTTTTGGTGTTTTTTTTTTTTTTTTTTTTTTGGGATACTCCAAGGAGTATTTAATCCATTTTTAAAGCTCAATGAGATATAATTGTCACAACCTCAAATCACAAGAACTACATCTGAAAATAAGCACTTAAAAATATGTGTAGCATTTTTTATTGGGTTGATGTGATACTATTATCAATCCATTGGATTATAAGAGTAATTATAATACTTAGTACTACATTTTCATCTCATTGGGCAAATGTGGCGATGTCCATCAGCCTTTAAATTTTTTATTTTTAAAATGATTGATTCAAGGACTAATAAACATTACTGCATCAATCTAAAATAAATGGAATAATATGTTGTATGTAGCCTAGAACGGACCCATGTATAGACTAAGGGCATAGCTCCCCTTGGTTTTCAAATTTTCTTTTAAAATTTATTTATTAAGCTAATTTAGGCTTAGAAATTAAGCTTGGCCCTATCAAACATAAATTTTAACTCTCATTTATACTTTGGCATCAATATGAAAAAATCCTTGTATGTATAATTACTCTATTAATGAAATGGTGAAATAAAAATCGAGAAATGTTAAGAGTCAATAAGTTTTCTATATTCTCCGGCCATCTATTTGCTTATGCAGCGCTGCCTTCGTCCGCCCTCCACCGTACTGAGCTGCTCTTCGCCCCCCGGAATCGGTTGGGCTTTTCGCCTCCCTCACCTTGATTGTTGTAGCTATTTGTTGGTTTTTTTTATTGTATTTTTGTTATTTTTTTTAATAAGGATTTGATTTCTCCTTAGATCTACTTTCATGAGCGATCTTCGGGATGAAAGTTTTAATCATGGTCTTTGGGTCGAGGAGGATTAGTTTCGGTGTGAGACTTTTGATCTAATGGCCAAAAAAATAAATGTTGGGAATATGGGCTACCTATGTATTAGATTGAGTTTGTTTAAAGCAAATATGTTTTATAACTGAAGTTTGGACATAGGTTAACGGATGTTGAAGTCATAGATAAGACTTGATTGTAAAATTTTTATGTTTGTCTCTATGACATTGTAACCTCATAGCTTTGGCTATAATTTATGAGAGTTTTATGTTCTCTCATAATGTAAGAGTTTTATGTTCTTAATCTTTTTTTAATGAATGAATAAGAAAGGTCGGTTGGGTCTTTGGTGTGTACACAAAATCATATTAAACACTAAATTACGAAAATATCCCTATCGGGTCTTGGGTGGGTCCTAGGAGTGACAATTCGGGTAATCGGATAGACCCGATTAAGACCCGCGACTCGATTACCCAAGACACGAACACGACCTGTTTAGCTAATCGGGTTAACGGGTCTGACACGATTATGACACAAAAAATACCCGGGTAACCCGACACGACCCGTTTAAACATTACCGGATAAGATCGGGTAAACACGACCCGACCCGACCCGGGAGGGAAAAAAAAAATGTAGAAAAGCCATTTGAGGCTTGAGCAACCGACATGCATCTTTTGTTGAGCTGTTGCATGATAATTGTTTTCAGGTGTTTGAAAAGTAAAAGCACTTCTCAAAAAGTTTGCCAAATGAGAAATTAGTCCTTACACATTAATTGCATCTACAAATCAAACCTCCTGTTCAAATTTTGGGGTTTTTAGATGAGAGAGGGTCCAAAGGAGATAGCCAGATAGAGCCGAGAGGGAGAGCCTAGAGGGAGTGCCGGTCCGTCGGAGAGGGAGAGAGGAGAGAGAGGCGTCGCCTGTTTGGGGTATCAAGGGGTGGCGTACATTGGTGGCTTGCAGACTGCGAGGTCGCGGAGGGTGAGGCGACCGAATGCCCTGAGAGAGTGAGAGGGAGTACTGGTCCTACTGGAGTAGTCGTGTTTTAGTGTTTAGCTGTTTAGGAAATTTTGATTTTAGAGTTTCACTTATTCTTAGTTTCTTACCGGGTTGGGTTGGGTTACTTGGGTCTTGGGTACTTGGGTTACGCTTGGGGCTTGGGCGAGTTAGGGTTTTTTTTATTTTTTTTATTTATTTTTTTTTAAAAAAAAAAAAATTAAATAAGTTAACGGGGCTGGCGGGTCACCCGTGACCTGCCAGACCCGTTAACTTAAACGTGTCTGGCGGGTTGACCCGCCAGAAACGAAGTTATCCGGGTCTTAATAGGGTCTACCCGATTAAGACCCGAACCCGATAAGCATAAACCCATTACCTATTAACTTCGTGTCGTGTTCGTATCGGATTCGCGGGTCGTGTCCAAATTGCCGGCCCTAGTGGGTCCTGCCAGGGTATAGGGCTGATCCCGACAGGTCCTGATAGGGTCTAGCGGGTCCCGGATGAGTCCCAGTGGGGTCCTTGCGGGACTCAGTTCAAACACCTCTAAAACTTGGTCGGGACATTTTCATAATTTAAAGTTTAATATGATTTAATGAAAAAATAATTTTTTTAAAAATTGAGTTTCCGTGCCCTCACTAAACACCATAAAAGAAAACATTTTTAAAAAAAATGACTTTCCTAAAAATATTTTCTAACGAAAATCATTTTAGGTCAAAAGAAACAGAACTCAACATAAAATTGCAGTGTCTGGCCACTCTCTCACTTTTCAAGTGGAGTAGTGGTCACATCCCAGTAGGCAGGTCCAGCTCATTCTATAAGTTTTAGACTAACGGTCCCCATAATAAAGGCTACAGCATATCTAAATTAATTTTTTACAAATTTAATAATGTATATAGTCATTCTACAAAGTTATTTGCAAATTATTAATTATAAACTGCCACATTAATTTATAAAATAATTTTACACTTTTAGAGTTGTAGCATCCTGCCATCCTAACACGAATCTAGACCAGAAAAGGACCCGAACAAATGGGCTTGCAATAACATGGTTGTCAGTATTAGCGAAAGCATGGAAGCGTGTCTGCCTGATTACACAATATCAGAATAAAAATGGGACTAATATAAACAAAGTTGTCTGTTGTTAGATTTAGTGATAATGACATTTTGCACGAGGAGAACAGAAAGAGCAAGTGGTGGGGAAGATTAAAATGACACTAAGTGGACCTGCTGACTAGAGAGAATCTCATGGGAACTGTGAAAAATAGAGCATTGGGCTGACTTTTTGCTTTAATTAAGAATCCAATGACATGGATTCTAATGACAAGATTAATTCAAGAGGGCTGTTGGAGATATTATAAACTTTTATTATAAATTTCTTTTAAATTGACATGAAAGTGCATGTGACACCATATCAACCATTTAACGATCATGCTTACATTCGGTTAACAAAAGAACGTGAGAGAAAGTGTTAAAGTAATTATTAAATTTATCTCTTCTTATAAACTTATAAGTTTTTGGGATAAGTAGTGATTTAACAATAATATGCTATTAAAAAAATATGTATTTATCAAATGTTAACAGACACATGTCACTTTTATAAACTGAATTTGAAGAAAATTCTTACAATCCGGTTTGTAAGAAATTTGTATCATACACAATTGCAAACATATAAATTTCCTACAAATTGTCTCTTGAAGAGGCTGAAGACAATCACATTAATTATTGAATTTGAGCGTGACCTTCTCCTTTTCCCCTCTCCCGCTTTGAATAAAATTAAAAAATAATAATAATAATAATTTGCAATTGACCAGAGAAAAGCATGGCAAAAAAGTTATTATTATTATTATGGATGAATAAAAATAAGTACAAGTACAAGCAAACAATACAGTTATAAAAATAGAAAATTAAAGAATTCAAAATATAAAGACCAAAAAAAAAAAAAAAATTCAATCTTGATATCAATCAAAATATAAAGTCCAGAATTAGTAATCATTTTCAAAATAGCTCCACAAACTTATAAGTGTATATATATATATATCAAACAATTATTTGTGGCTAACATGTCATTTGACTCATTTCTGTCTTTCTTTCAAAAGATACCCTTATTTTCTTAAAAATGAAAAATGATTTTTTAAAAAAGAAAACCAATATAAAGCAATCCAAATGGTGAAATCAACAATAGGGGTGACAAACCACCCTTCAAAACCAAATATATGGCTTGGGGTGGCTCAACCACCTTTGAGGGTGGTTGTCTAGCCACCCCAGAAGAAAAAGGGTTAGCCCAACCACCCCGTTCAGTATTTTTAGGTAACTCTTAAAATGAAAATTTTGGTTTTTCAAAGGTGAAAGTGGGGGCATTTTGGATAGTTTGTGGTAAAAAAGATGACTGCAACACAATTGTCAATACTAATGAAATTGTTTTTTTGCTACAAAATAATAGTTTGATGTAACCAAGTGTCACATTAATATATATATATATATATATATATATACTCATGAACATAAGGGGAACTATAGAAGGTAGCTGTGACTTGATTAGCATGTGGAACTGAGAGAAGCCATAAGCCGATCCCAACCACCATTAGAATCTGCATAATCGTATGCAATTTCCCCGTGTGCCTGACGATGATGAAGTATACAACTAGCTAGTTTCTGGTATAAAGTTTAAGCTTTCTTTGCATTTATAGTGGGAATATATCCCTGCCTACAGCCATGAGCAAACTTTTATTTATTTATTATCATTTGTTTTTATTTTTTTTATTAGAGAAATTCATTCTAATTTCATTCATGAATAATCAAGAGCATAAAAACTTTTATAATTACAAAGCATACATCTTTGAAATTCATAGCCGAAGCTAAAAGATTACACGTCATAGAGGTCAAAACATACAAATCTTACATTGAATTCCTATGACGTCTACATCCGCTAACCCATGCCCAATCTTCAGCTTATAGATTAGATATGTCCGGTGCAAACTCTATCCGAGACATAGGTAGCCATTCTCATCTTTCCCCAATTGCTTTGGTATCTTTGAAATATTGTTGGAGAAGTGCTTTACTCCTGGCTCCTAGAATTCTTAAATATTTCACCCAATGAATTCATCAATTCTCAACCATTTTTTTTTTCAAATTAAATGGTTTAAGTTATTTAATATTATTATTATAAAGTTGGGTGGCCTTTTAAATCTTTTTTGTTTTGTTTTTTGTTTTATATATATATGGAAGGGGTCACGGCTTGAATTGAATAATGACTCTTGAATCAATTTGTAAATGGTTAGAGATCCTATATTGATTGTGAATACGGTACAATTGTAATATATATTGGGAAAAAAAATGTAAAATCAGTCATTGCGATTTACTTAATTTGCAATTAACTATATGTGGTATTAAAATGAATTCAAAGGACCCTGAGATATGCGAAAAAAATAATTTAGTTCCTACAGTCAAATTTTGTTAACTGGCGTAACATATTCTGATAGCATGAAATGTTATAGCCAATAAAATTGTGACAATTGTACTATTTAAGTCAATGTCACACTAACTGAATCTATTAATTTAGTTGATGAAATTTGACTTTATGAATTAAATTATTTTTTTTGGCATACCTCAAGAACCTTTGAGTTCATTTTGATATTACTGAGAGTTAATTGCAAATCAAGTAAATCATATGGATTGAAATGAAATGGAGAACCCACATGAAACGTATGAAGATGCTAGTGATTGAGGTTGGAATGTAACTGGAAAATGGATTGAGATGATGGAATTATAAAATTTGAATTGAATTGGATGAAATCTAGACTCCACTTCGGGAATATTATAAAACATTTTACATTAAAAAATTAAATGGTTTAAATAAAATCCTAAATTCCCCATTCTCGTTGAGAATTGGAGTAATTTTCTTGACTCAACCAGTCAACCAAAACACATAATAACTTAATTAGATCTTAGGAAAAAACATGTTTAGCCCATAAGTTTTACTATGATTCAGATTTAGTTATCAGGGTTTCAATTTAAAGAATACGGTCCTTAGGTTTCACACAAATTTAAAATAGTTTCCTCTATTAGTTTGAAATGTATGTCTCATTTAGCACATTATCGTCCATTTTAACACACAATACAATGCCACGTCAACAAGTGCCAACCCATTCATTTTATAAAAAAAAAGGAGGAAGAATACCCACAAAAACCAATCAATATTATCATGTTTTATGTTTCTCTAAGTTTCGTGGGTGTGGGTCTTTTATTTTTTCCTCTATAAATGACATGGCACTTAGTGCCGTGACATTACATTGGGGTGTTAACATGGACAATAACGTATCAAATGAGACATACGTTTAACTCCAAGTACACTTCAACCAATCCCTTTAATTTCTATGAAAATTGTAGTGCATTGGATCTACGAGCACTAACAATTTCAATCATTAATTTTTAAAGTTTTTACACAGCAACAATGATCTGAGGCAGTCTTACACTAACAATTACCAACCTCAGTTTCTAAAAAATTATATGGGAAGAGATTAACATACCATTAAAGTTGCATATAGTCACCTCCACTGTTTTTTGTATTTTTAAAAGTGTTTTGTGTTTTATTTTTAAAAAAGAAAACAAAAGATCGAAAACAAAAAATTTAACAAACGTATAAATCATTTATATATCCGTTAAAAAAAATTATATATAAATACTCACGAACATAAGGGGGATTATAAAAAGTAGCTTTCAATTCAGAAGCATATACAACCGAGAGAAACCATCATCAGAACCCGCATAACCCCATGCATTTTCTCGATCCCTATGTATGCCTAATGAGGAGCTAGGTACCATACATGCAACTAGTTTAAGGTACAAAGCTCAAGCTTTCTTTGCATTTATATTGGGAATTCCTGTCGAGATTAACAGGAGTTTTCATGTAATTATCTGATGAGTTTTTGGGTAATTAATCTCGTGTATATTCGAAGGGATCATGACAGAGAACGTGGTCCAATGGTAATATTGTATTGAAATGAAGAACCCATATGAAATAATGAAAGGGTGATAACGATGGAGGATGCTTGCCCAATTGAAACAAAAGGGTTTCATAGATTTATGTGAAAAGACAAAAATTAGGGTTAGAATAAACATGAGTTTACTAAAAAAACCCTTATTTGATTAACAAATAGAAAATGTTAATTTTGGGTATTTATTATAATCATTTTGTTCTATATATATTGTGTAACTTTGTACACATGGGTTGGAAGAACCTCACCAATGGTATTATAGCATATGCTTTGATAAAGATTCATGTTGAATACAACGTCTATATGCATGGACCCATATTCTCTCCATTTCAAAGGAAATAGAGAGAAGTCCATCCCTTATTTTACAATATTGGTAGGATGGTCGTTTAATCATTTTATTTTAAGGACCTAATTTGTTTAAATATTGTGATTTCAATTTCCAGAATTAGGTCTTTAAATTTCTTTTCGGTTTCAAATAAGTCCCTTTGTCAACCAACTTTCTAACTAATTAAAGATATGCCACATTAGACTAATCAATTAATGTAATGTGGCTCTTGTTTGACACGTTATATGCTAATTGTATGTTCTTAATTACTTATAAATTACAAATATATTATAAATGAAGAATTAAAAACAATTTCTTAGAGAGATAGAGAGAGAGAGTTGGTTACTTTACATTTTTCGTTGATTGTTATTTTAGGTCACACCAAACACCCGAAAATACGAAAAACTTATTCTAGAAATTATTTTACCCAGAAACAAACGTAGCCTAAGTATAGTTTATCCTTTAATAAGATATTTACTTCATCTTCTTTTAGATTCTTCAACATAAACCAAGCATAAAGCATTAGGCTATCACTAAGTACTTAAGAGAATAACGAATTAAACGAGATTCTGAGTACTTCATCGATCATACTCTAAAAAATTACAAATAATTTGGATTCTTGAAATAAAATATTAATTGGGGTAACTGAATGTGGAGAATTTGTGAGATAATCTCATGAGGTCTACTCAAGCAAGGTATAAGTTGTGAGCTCTGACCCCGACCCACTACGAAAATTAGGCTGCTGGTTACTGGTTAGGTCGTTGCAGGCGTAGAGCAAATATGCCAGAATCTCCATTTGAGCATCCAAGGAGGGACCCATAATCCCCTGCATTATCCACTAACCCATATTGTGGATCTTCATTTCTTGCATCCTTAATCAAGTAAGAAGCATCCTTAATTCTATTAGTTCCAATTTGTTTCTCAATTTTCAAATTCCAGATAATATGATATAGAGCTTGCATGCATGATGCTTACAAGTTCATGTAGAAGAAATCTCTGTACTTCTTCAGCATTCCTTGACTGCAATAAGGTTAAAACAGAAAAAATAAAATAAAATCTTTATCAATCCAAACTGAAAAAAGAAAGTTGAACGAAATATGTTAATTATAACCATGCATATATATATATATATATTGCCGATTGGGTTTACCTTTTTCTTGTGAGCTTCAATCCGGTTAGTAATCACCCGATACTGTGGATTAATTCACATAAAACCAATTAAGTTCATTAATTAGCTTACATGATATAATAAGCCTCAGAAAAACCCTAGCTAATTATCCGTTAGGCTAGCAAAAAGATAAAAATAACCTTAAAACTCTAACGGTAAACTTAATAGATAAATACATTATATATATATATATATATATATATATATATATATGTGTGTGTGTGTTTCACGTGTTATTAAAAAATGATATGATTTTCTTAATGCTAAGGAACATATATATGACAATTTTCATAGATTAAATTGGATCGGAAGAAATTCATTTAATTCAGTTTGGAGTAGAACTCTGTCTAAATGACTTAATTTTTTAAAATTTTATACGGCCATTTTGAAATAACAAAAAATGAAAACATATTATATATTGTGAGAAGGAAAGAATACAAAATTATGAGAATGGAAATCAAAAAAATGTGTAACATATAATGGTGATAATAGAAACAACTGCAAAACCCTAATTTTCCAACCTTACGGTCACGAATAACCTTGACAGCAACCTCCATTTCTTGCTCAAGATCATGCAATTCCGTCAAGTTCAAATCATTCAGAGATTCACCCCTCCTCTGCCTACCAGTACCCGGTCATATCATGCAATTGCAATTTGCCAAAGAAACAATTATATCAACACAGGAAACTCTCAAACCAAATTCACCAAACACAAAAAAGCGACAATTATTCCTCATCGTTCTCCCTATTAGGCTATTACCTTATCTCCCTTCTTAGGCTTTTGTTCACCTCGTTAAGCTCCGTCAGCTTTTTTAGATTTTTCTGCACACATTTTCATCCGATCTGAGTATTTCCGCATAGTAGCCGGCCAAATGGACAATTTTCCTTTAAATTGGATTATCGGAAGAAATTCTTTCAATTTAATCTATAAAGTGACATGTGTTCATTTTTTTTTTAATAACATGTGATATACATATAAGTTTTTAATAAAATTTATTTCAACTTTATCCTTACTATTAAAAAAATATGTGCTTTTCAAATATTCAAGGGACATATGTCACTTTTATAGACTAGATTAAAAGAAATTCCTCTAATCCAGTTCGAAGAAAAACTCTGCCCGTAGCCAAAATCGCCACCGAAAAAATATAAAATTTTATTTTATTTTATATTTTTTTATATACACTCCAATAAATTATTTATTCTACTTTTTATTTTCTTTAAACCTTTTTTTTTTTTTTGGTGGGAAAGAAAGTGAAAGAAAGGAGAGAAAAAACAATAAAAACTTTTGTAACGTGAATAGTAGATAGGCAAAAAAATAAAAATAAAAAATGTTAAAGTAGATACTACTCTGGACACAAAAAAAAAAAAAAAAAAAAAGGCTTATAATAATCAAATTTAGCTATATGAATTATTTGTTGGAAATTTTTTGTAGTAAACTGACGATTTTTGCATTCAATATATATATATATATAGAGAGAGAGAGAGAGAGAGAGAGAGAGAGAGATCACCTCATACTGAGAGCTCCAAAGATCGTTCCCTGAGATCTTTTGGTACTCATCGAATAATTGCTTTGTTCTAAATCCAAAATTTTGAACCAAAAAAAGAGAATTAAAATTGGTATGAAAATAGGAAAAAGCTAGCTAGCTCAGCGGATGGAAATCTGGGGTTTCAGAGAAAGAGAAATGCGTACGTGATGGAAGGGCTGATATACTCTTGGAGCTTGTTAGAGGTAGAGAACATTATGATAGAAACCTTGGCATCGCAGAGCACCGTGAGCTCCATGGCCTTCTTGAACAGACCGTTTCTTCTCTTCGAGTACGTTACCTGCCTGCTCGTCTTGTTCTCTATCTTCTTCATCTCCATCTTTCCTCTCCCCATTATATCTCTCTCCGATTTTCTTCCTTTTTTCCTTTTCTAATGATACAAAAACCAAAGGAGGAGAAGAAGAAGAAGAAGAAGAAGGGGCATTGTCGAAAATGGAAAGGTTCTGCCAACCTGGTGAAAGGTAGAAATGTCTTTCCAGATTGATCCGGGACCCGCATTTCGATGTGGAGAGTGGACCATTGCCTTTCCGTCCCCGATTCTCCGTTTCCTGCCTTTTGAATTTGATTTGATTTGATTTGATTGATTGGATATTGGGTCGGTTTGAGTTTGGCTCCGGAGAGAAATTCCGCTTATCCTCCGGTTTAATTTCTTCGTTGCCGCATAGGCTTGTAGCTTAAGTAATTGCTTCGGCTATAGCGCTCCTGCGAACGTTTTGAGGACATTAACGTTGTTGAGGCTCGAATGTCGTATCAAGTCTCTCATCACTCCACTCACAATTTGAAGGGCTGAAGTGTGTATAAATTATAGAACCACCCCTCTAGTTTGCCCAAATTATAACCGTGACTCCAGAGACAGGGACAGGGCCGGGTAGCCTGCAGTAGGTCTTAGATCCCAATATTAGGCTATTGGCCCAGAGACTTTTTTTTCTTCCCAAATATCAATAAATAACCAAAGACATTTTATGGGCCTAGATAACATTTTATGGGCCTGTATGAATTCCACATGGGCCCTAAATATACGTATTTGAGTTAGTCGAATATGAATAAATAAATATAAGTCCAGCCCAATCCAATATACTTTTTTTTTTTTTTTAATTTTAATTTTAATTTTTTTTATTGTGCATCATGTCAATTATCCCAGCGAAAAACACTTATATATCACATGTGCGCAATGATTAAAACATTAGGTGACTACCTGTTACTTCAAATTTAATTCAAGATTGTTGTGCCAATTTACGTGAACTTTCAAAAACAGAAAATGATTTACCTTTATCTAAATTAAAATTTTCAGAAGTAACAAACAAGTGCTAAGATTTGATATATTAGAAAAATTAAACCTGTTTTTTAAAAAACATTTAAGCTAAAGTCAACATATTTTAGAATTATTAATTTTTAATTAAAACCAGTAAAAAAAAAGACACGTAATAATAATTTTTTTTTTTTTTTTTTGACATGTTCACCTAAGAAGAAGTAATAATAAATAAAATAAAATCAACGGGCTAAATCCCTTCCATTGGTAGACAAATAAATAAAATAAAATATTATATTTATGAATTTTCCAAGAGAGATTTCAGTCCAGAATGTAACGACCTCCTCGCAAGCATTTACATTAGCAACTTGTTACCCCTAAAGAGCGCAGATCTGCTCTTGGCGAGGAGGTGGCCCTCGCTTTCTACTACTTCTTGTTTCTTTGCATTCATTTTACGCTTCTGATCTGCGACGAGCCTAGCCCTTCTTATCCTTCACCCACCTCCCTGCTTATCCTACGCCGATCTCTCGCCTCCGCTCTTCCCGCCGCCGGAAAGGTCCGGCCCTCCTTGATCCGGCTGTCCTCATTCTCAGATCTGAGGTACGATCCTTTTTGTTTCTTTCTTTACCTTAATATTTATAAATATGTACATTTTTATATCTGTTTAGGTTTCTCGATCCGAAATTTCCCTGTGTTTGTTTGGTTGCTGAGAATAGGACGAAAATGAGAAAGAATCGTGCATAAATTCGGACAAACTAATTCAAATTAAGCTCAATTATGTGGTCGAGAATTGCGAAATGCAAGATTTGGATCATTTTCTCAGCATTCAACCGGGGATTAGACGTAATTATGTGAACTCGACCTGTGAAAGAATTTGCTTGATATGTGATGTAATTGCTTTGGTGTGTGTAGGGTTTGAAAATTGAGTGGAAAGGATGCTGACGAAGTTTGAGACGAAGAGCAATAGGGTGAAGGGACTGAGTTTCCATACTAAGAGGCCATGGATCTTGGCAAGTCTTCACAGCGGTGTGATCCAGCTCTGGGATTACAGGATGGGTACTCTCATTGATCGATTCGACGAGCACGATGGACCAGTCCGTGGTGTCCATTTTCACAAGTCTCAGCCATTGTTCGTCTCCGGGGGTAAATCAGTCTGTCACTCTTCCAAAATTTGTTTTGCGGTTTCACTTGTTTGTAATATCACGGATTTTACTCATTTGGAGCTGTGTTGATTATTACTACGTAGATATTACTATATCTGCTATGATATTAAACTTTCGGGTAGCTTAGATTTCATGTTTTCAGTTAGTAGAATTTATTATCCAAATGTTAGGTATGTTTTCCCATTGCGGAGTTGCAGTGGCAGAGCCAGTATTTCACTGCAGGGAGGCATAATTGAAATTAACAGATAGAGTGCAATACAATTCAACAAACACTAACTCAAGAGAAAATTCTAAATAAACAAAAATTTAATTGAGTAAAAATATTAAGAAATCTATTTTTTTGTTTTTGATGTCGGGGAGCCTCTTCAAGGCTGGACCCTTTGGACCCATCCCTGTAGAATAAACCCCGGTCCTGTGCACCGCACCCTCAGAAGTTTCCCTACACGAAATTGGTTAAATCACTGGGTTTTCACCAGGGGGTTTAGCCCCAAGGGATTGTTTGCACCTATGAGGTGTTGAACCTTGGACCTTGAAGGGAGCAAACGCTCAAGACCAAGGTCTTCACCACTTGGGCCAACCCCTTAGGGTTATTAAGAAATCTAATTTTTATTTATATTTTGATGCTAGTACTTCGTTTATCCTGTAATGCGAGTTCAGCTATAGTTTGTTTGATTTTGGACAACCTATGGTTTTGCTTAGGGTTTGTCATTATTTCTACCAAGTACACCAACTTATAACTACAATTAGAGAACTGAATAAAACTTAACATATAGTTATGATTTGATACTTCTAATTTGGTTAGTAGGATTATAATTAACCAATGAACTAGTAATTTTATGGATCATAAAATGCAAATGTAATAATGTAAAACCATAGTTCAGCATATAAGAATATAAAAAATTGATGAATACTTTTGCTTTTGAGATTTAAAATGTTAAAAACCAATTAGAAGAGTTAAAGAAATTACTTGTTTTGGAGAGAAACTATTTAATTGCATAGAAAAATTATTTAGCGATTGAAAGTCATCCAAAAGAAGAAATCAATGCGGTAGTATTCCAAGTATGTCAAAATTTGGTAAAAGCTCTCTAAACTTTCTTTATTTGGTTTATTTCAAGATAAAACATGATCCTCTGTCATTCTTTATTTTTTGTCAGCTTGTTACTCCTTTAGAACTTAGAAACGTCAAAAATATAATATCCTCTTTGCTAATACAATTATACAAATAGGATCACTAAAAGGGTAGAAGGAGAAATAAATTTGATAAATAGTGGAACAGCAAGATATTACTGAAATAAGATTATGAGAAAGAAAGTATTAATTTCATGGTATGGCAAAGAGAAGAATACAACTAGGAGTATTATTTTTATACTTTTATTTTATATCAAAATAGATACAATTATTTTCTTTCTTTTTATTGGAAAATACTTTCATTGAAATAAAAAGTAGTTTAGGTTGTGGGGTGGCAGGCCCAAGATGCCCAAGGGATCTCTGCTCTTTTTTAAGGGGTTGGGGCAATTGCCCTGCCCCTTCTCTTTTCTTTCAACCCTTCTTCCCTCTGCCAATGTGGGTTTGGGCATTACGACTCATTTTCTTGTACATCATCCAATGCATAAAGGATTTGAAGATTTTTGTTTTAACATTCTTGCTGCCTTCTATCATTAATAGATGACAGCTCCATATTTTCTATATGCCAAATTATAGAACCTTTGAAGGAAGTAAAGGTTCTGTAACTTGTGAAACCTGGTTATGTTTGTAAGTTTCATGATGGTGTGTTGATTCCATAAATGCCTTTAAGGAAGTAATTTCCGGTTTTATGTTTTCTCAGGGGACGATTACAAGATCAAGGTGTGGAATTACAAGTTGCATAGGTGTTTGTTTACCCTTCTTGGACATCTTGATTACATCCGCACTGTTCAATTTCATCATGAATACCCATGGATTGTTAGTGCGAGTGATGACCAGACTATCAGGATATGGAACTGGCAGTCCCGAACTTGTATTTCTGTTTTGACTGGACATAACCATTATGTCATGTGTGCTTCCTTCCATCCTAAGGAGGACTTGGTTGTGTCAGCGTCCTTGGATCAAACTGTTCGTGTCTGGGATATTGGTGCTCTAAGGAAGAAAACAGTTGCCCCTGCAGATGACATCCTGCGGTTGAGTCAGATGAATACGGATCTCTTTGGCGGGGTTGATGCTGTTGTCAAGTATGTCTTGGAAGGCCATGATCGGGGAGTTAATTGGGCATCATTCCATCCCACTCTTCCTCTAATTGTATCAGGAGCAGATGATCGGCAAGTGAAAATTTGGAGAATGAATGGTATGTCTGTGTAAACCTGTCTTTTTTTACTGGTTATTCATTTCATTTATCTTTTGGTTTTGGGTGAAAATATCTTACAGAAAAATATGTCTTACAAGATTGGTCATAATAAACAATCGCCATTGTTTTTCATGTGCTTCTCTTTGCCAGGGAGAAGGAAAAAAAACGTTGAATGACCTATACTGTTGTTTTTTTTAATTATTATTATTATTTTTTATTTTCATTTTGAAGAAGTTAATCCAACTTGAATTATAAAGAACTTGATATATGTTAAGGGGGAAAAGAATAGTGACTGATGACATAGCAAACACTAGGATGAATTTTTTGCTGGGAGACAGCTCTGACAGAAAGAAATAGGATGGGGGTTTAATGTGTTCCTTCTGTGAATAACATACATAGTACAGATTTACCAGTCTGTTGATTCAAAGTAGATAATGGTTGCTGGTTCACCTTTCTGATTTCAGATACAAAGGCTTGGGAAGTAGACACTTTGAGAGGGCACATGAATAATGTGTCATGCGTTCTATTCCATGCTAGGCAGGATATTATTGTGTCCAATTCAGAGGATAGGAGTATTCGTGTCTGGGATGCTACAAAGAGGACTGGTCTTCAGACATTTCGCAGGGAGCATGACAGGTTTTGGATTCTTTCATCACATCCTGAAATGAACCTTCTGGCTGCTGGTCATGATAGTGGCATGATTGTTTTCAAATTAGAGAGAGAGCGGCCTGCTTTTTCTGTGAGTGGTGATTCTATTTATTATGTTAAAGATCGTTTTCTGCGTTCCTTTGAGTTCTCCACTCAGAGAGACACTCAGGTAATGTCAATCCGAAGGCCTGGTTCTGTCTCCTTAAACCAAGGGGCAAAAACACTTTCTTATAGTCCTACAGAAAATGCTGTTTTGATCTGCTCGGATTTAGAAGGGGGTTCTTATGAGCTATATACTACACCTAAAGATAACTTTGGTAGGGGTGAGACTGTCCAGGAGGCAAAAAGAGGTGCTGGAGGATCAGCTGTTTTTGTGGCTCGAAATAGATTTGCAGTTATTGACAAGAGCACCAACCAAGTGTTAGTCAAAAACCTTAAAAATGAGATTGTCAAGAAGAGTGCGATTCCTGCTGTTGTTGATGCAATATTTTATGCTGGAACTGGAAACTTGCTTTGCAGGGCAGAGGACAGAGTAGTTATCTTTGACCTCCAGCAGAGGATTATTCTTGGAGAGCTTCAAACTCCCTTAGTCAGGTATGTTGTTTGGTCACACGACATGGAGAGTGTTGCTTTGCTGAGCAAACATTCTATTATAATAGCCAATAAGAAGCTCGAGCATCAATGCACTCTTCATGAGACAATCCGTGTAAAGAGTGGAGCTTGGGATGAAAGTGGTGTCTTCATATATACCACCCTGAACCACATTAAATACTGCCTTCCTAATGGAGATACTGGTATCATCCAGACCCTTGATGTCCCAGTATACATAACAAAAGTGTCTGGAAATACTGTTTTTTGCCTGGATCGAGATGGGAAAAACCGTGCCATTGTTATTGATGCAACTGAATATGTTTTCAAGTTGTTCCTTCTGAAGAAGAGATATGACCAGGTTATGAGCATGATTAGGAGCTCTGATCTCTGTGGGCAGGCCATGATTGCATACCTTCAGCAGAAAGGTTTCCCAGAGGTTGCCCTTCATTTTGTGAAGGATGAGAGAATTCGCTTCAACTTGGCACTGGAGAGTGGTAACATCCAGGTTGCTGTTGCTTCCGCTAAGGAAATTGACGAGAAAGATCACTGGTACCGATTGGGAGTGGAGGCCCTTCGCCAGGGTAATGCTGGCATTGTAGAATACGCGTACCAGAGGACAAAGAACTTTGAGAGGCTATCATTCCTATATCTTATAACAGGGAATATGGATAAATTGTCCAAAATGCTTAAAATTGCTGAAGTCAAGAATGATGTAATGGGTCAGTTCCACAATGCCCTATATTTGGGCGATATCAAGGAGCGTGTTAAGATCTTGGAGAATGTTGGCCATTTACCTCTTGCTTACATCGCAGCTAAAGTTCATGGGCTGCATGATATCGCTGAACTTCTTGAAGCTAAACTTGGAGATAATGTTCCTTCTTTACCTGAGGGGAAATCACCATCTCTTTTGATGCCTCCAAGTCCAATTATGTGTAGTGGAGATTGGCCTTTGTTGAGGGTAATGAGAGGAATATTTGAGGGTGGTCTTGACACTGTGGGCAGGAATGCAGAGGAAGAGTATGAAGAGGCTGCAGATGCTGACTGGGGTGAGGATTTGGATATTGTTGATGTGGAAAACATCCAGAATGGAGACATCAGCGCAGGGTTGGAGGATGAGGATGTGCATGAAGAAAACGATGAGGGAGGATGGGATCTTGAAGATCTTGATCTTCCACCTGAGATGGATACACCCAAAACTGCTAGCAATGCTCGTTCTTCAGTATTTGTTGCCCCAACTCCTGGTATGCCTGTAAGTCAAATTTGGATCCAAAAATCATCTCTTGCAGCTGAGCATGCGGCAGCTGGCAATTTTGATACTGCAATGCGTTTGTTGAGCCGGCAGCTGGGTATAAGGAACTTTGCTCCCTTGAGACCCTTCTTTCTTGATTTACACATGGGCAGCCATGCCTATCTGCGTGCCTTCTCTTCGGCCCCTGTTATTTCACTGGCGGTCGAAAGGGGATGGAGTGAATCAGCTAGCCCTAACGTGAGGGGCCTGCCTGCTCTTGTGTATAAGTTCTCTCAGCTTGAAGAGAAGCTTAAGGCTGGTTACAAGGCCACAACAACTGGGAAATTTACGGAGGCTCTACGGCTTTTCCTCAGTATTCTCCATACCATTCCTCTGATTGTTGTAGAGTCGAGGAGAGAGGTTGATGAAGTAAAGGAATTGATTATCATTGTTAAGGAATATGTTCTTGGTTTGAAGATGGAGCTTAACAGGAGGGAAATTAAAGACAACCCAATTCGTCAACAGGAGCTTGCAGCCTACTTCACCCACTGTAACCTTCAAATGCCTCACTTGAGACTCGCCTTGTTGAATGCCATGACTGTTTGCTATAAGGCCGGTAATCTCAACACTGCAGGAAACTTTGCCAGGCGTCTGTTGGAGACCAACCCAACCATTGAGAACCAAGCGAAAACTGCCCGTCAAGTCCTGCAGGCTTCTGAAAAGAATATGAAAGATGCGTCCCAGCTGAATTATGACTTCAGAAACCCATTTGTAGTTTGTGGGGCAACATACATGCCGATATACCGTGGACAGAAGGACATATCATGCCCATACTGCAGTTCAAGGTTTGTTCCATCCCAGGAAGGGCAGCTTTGTGCTGTTTGTGATCTTGCAGTTGTTGGATCAGATGCATCTGGGTTACTTTGTTCCCCGTCCCAGATAAGATGATCTCGGAAGCTAAATCGAGAATGGTTTTCATCTGCCAGCAGCAAGCATTGCTTATGATAGTTATTTCTTCTCCACAAGAGTAGGGGTTCGTATGTTAGAACCAAATAGTTGGTTCTGTCAGATTATAGTTCTGTTATATTTTTGGTTCAATTTCTTTTGACAGGTTCTCTCTCTCTCTCCCGCACAATTGAATTTTTATGATTATGAATGATGATTTTCACTGTAATAAACTTGTTGATCGTTTTGGCCTATAGATTGTTCTTGACTTGTGAGAATAGTATATCAGGTTGGTGGAGGGCATATTCAGTGCTTTTCCCAGAGATTTATTAATGTGAATTTTAATTTTCTATTCTTCACTTTGAGGAACCGATACTTCTTAGAACCTTCTGAAGATCTGTCGGTGTGCATAAAGAGCTGCTCAGCCAACAATACTTAGCAGTTAGCCCAATGGGCCTCAGCCCAACTTTTAAGAGCCTACTCTACTTCAAACTTATAATTGTATTCTCAATTAATTTTCAAAATAATTTTTGTTAAATATAATAAAATTACGGTATGTAGCATTTTTTTTTTGTTACTTTTTAACTAGTCCATTTAACCAACCTGGGACGAGGTTGTGGGGCGATTGGAATTTCAGGACCCGTCAGCGTCACCGGTATTCTTTAAAAAAAGTCGGTGAAGCTTATAATTGATACACATGGCTACGACTCTACACTCACTACTAACTGGTAGGGTAAGTGGGTGAAGCCACGTGAGAGCCTTGGTACTTTTTTGGCAATGATAGTTCTCCCTCTCTCTCTCTCTCAATAGTTCACCTTTGGAGAAAAAAGAAAAGAAGATAGAAGAGAGAGAAAGAGAGAGAGAGAGAAATTTTGTTGGTATATCTATCTATCTATCTTTATAGATAGAGGTTGCATGCCCAAACTTCGAAACATAGGTTATACTGAATGGAAATTTGTAGGCACTGATCACAACGACCTGGAAACCTGAAATCTTATCATTTGACACAAAAAACTAAAGAATTAAGGAGTAATAGATAATCCTATTCAGTATTGTGATATTATTTTCATATAATTGGTATAACTTAACAGTAAGAATTATTTGTTTATTTTGTTTAAGAGTGTTAATTTATTGATTGATTTTTATTATTACATCGTCAAGTTATATAATAGCTTATTAAATCGTATTAATCAAAAGTAATAAATTGGAGAATCAACTTCTCTCTCTTCTTTTTACCGCAGACTCTGCCTAGTAAGAATGGTAGCGAAGTAAAAGAACAGAAGGAGGAAATGAGAATGTAAAAAGTTAGTAACTATTCATCCTGGTTGGTAAAACAGAAAAAATAAAGTTTTGTTTGTTTTGTTTGGAAGAGGAGAAAATTGGGAGGAAATAAATACTGTTTTATGTTAGATTATATCACTATACCCTTAAGTGTTAATAAAGGGATCATTAAATAAAGTCATTTGTCATAGTCTATTTGTCCTTTGAAGATATGGATACGATGGATCTAAGTTTTTTTTTTTTTTTTTTAATTCAATATATCTAAACTTAATAGTAACTACTAAAGTTGTCAAATTAGAATTATTTAGCTTGAAAACTAATAATTATCATGTTAATAACTATACAATAAAGTTACTAACAATCCTTTAACATCCTAATCCAAGTTAAAATTCTCTCATCTTCCCCGAAACAGGAGAATGTTAGTATTAGGATAAAACTTTCTTTCAGACTGAATTATAGAAATGAATTTTTCTAATTCAGTCTATTAAATTAAATGTGTATGTTAAAATTTATGTTGACTAATTCAATGTTCAAAACTTAATGTAAGGCAAAAATTGGTAGGCCAAGTTTTGTACTTAGACTAGTTTTTAAACTTATAATTTTTATGCATGCAATAGTTGAGACAGTACCCATTCAAAGTATCCCTTCTCATATTATCTGAACAAACTACATCACCAATGGTTATTAAGGCATTCATTAGCTAGCTCGTACGTTGTAAACGAGAATTTTAAGAAGAGTTATATATAGAATTGCTCAGTTAAAAAATATGTTGAATAACTCGATCGAATGAATAATTTGTGAAGAGTTTCGGTCTCAAAAGAGCGTTTGATCGAGTCTTTCACCGAGCTTTCAAAATTGAAAATTTACGTAAGAATTAATCACACATATTTAAACACACCAATTTAATTTGAAAAAAAAAAAAAAAAACTTTATAGATTAATATTAATCTCCCCTCCATTTTCCCTTCCTACTTTTCTCTCATCTCACTTTTGCTCTTTACCAGATTGGATTTGGTGAGCATATGATTCCACATATCCAGCTTACTTTTTTCTCTCTCTCTCTTTCTTTCTCTGAGGCCTGTTGAGCGAACATTAGAGCTTTAATACGCGGCCATGGGAGGGAAGTGAGAGAGTCAACGGGAAGAAAGCGAGCTCAGGGCTCGAGAGTGAAAGAGAAGGACACAAGTGTTGGGACTCCCCCAGACAACATTAATCCACTCCTATTAAAGGATTAAACCACACTCTCTCTCTCTCTCTCTCTCTCACGTGACGTATCCAATTCTTCGTCATGATTTGATTTTAGGAAACTCTAATATAATTTTTATATATTTTTTCAGGTCAGGCCACTTTTGCATTCTTTCTTTGGCATCACCGAATCCCACCGTGTTGAAAAACAATCGCCGTGTTGAAAAACGTAAAAAAACATCACCGTGTTGAGACCCACGATGAATCTCATCATACGTCAAATGATGATCTTTTCAGGTGAGAGAGTATAAAAAGAGAAATTTTTATGATGATATGTATCAAAATGATATGGATTGATCGGAGAAATGTTTCAGGTAATTATTAATTAATAAGTTTTACATCATTTTAGTATTTATTTATATGAAAAATAATTAACGTTACTCTTTATTCTTTTTAATAAGAGAAATACTATATTTACCAAATTAATTGATTTTTAAGAAGAAAATTTGGTAAGTGTAACATTTTTCTTTCAATTTTAAATTGTATGTGTTTCTTCACGCGACTTGCACATTTTTAAATGAAGTTACCAAAAATATTGCGTGTGAAAGTTTGTTTGAAAAAATAACGGTTTTAAAATGTGAAAACGTGGGTGTGTTTTAAAAATTACACGACTTTAAAGCTCGAATTGTAATTTTATTGGACACTTAACTGTGCTTTTTAAAAGTTATATTTTTATTAATTAAAATTTTGAAATTGCTGTTTTTAAACCGACACTATATGAAGATCATAATGAGTTTAGAATTGCTAATTAATGTTTTACACCTTTTATGGGTAATGTTATGCTGATGCATGCACTGTTGCACAGTTGAAGTACAGCAAATTTGACATGGCCATTTATGGTGGTGGTTCAATAATTTTAGGTCGTTTATATCAATTTTAATAGGAAAAAAAAAAAAGCCTTTAGTTCTATGCTTTGGGGGCAATATTCTTTCTGACTATTATTAAGTTACCACATAGGTTTTCCACCAAGGTGCTATTTCGACCATGGCGAGAAGGCCAACAACAAAATCCAATAGGCATATTTGTACAACCCCACTCACAAGGGTATTGACTACAAATCCTTTAACAAATTAATAGTTCATGTGTCTCCATGTAGCCTTTTTTTTTCTTATTCAATTAGAAATAAATAAATAAATTGTACAAATATCACCCCCACCCCCCGTGGGGCAAATCCTTTACAAATTAATAGCTCATGTGTTCCCTATAGCCTTTTTAGTTATTACGTTTAAACAATTAAATTTGATTATGACTTAATGTATTGTAATAAAAGTTGTATTGCCCATGGTAAGGATGTAACTAACATTTTAGGTGTGGGTGGGGGAACTAAAAAACTATTTTTTGGAGAGTAACAGGGTTTTTTTTTTTAAAAAAAAAAAAAAAAATTATAAAGAATTTGTTTAAATGTTTTTAAAAGTTTAATGGGACCAAAGTGCGTTTTTTTTTTTTTTTTCATTTGCAATAATGGGGTATTGCAATAATGGGGTATACTTAAGGATGGCTATGAAACACTATTATTATCTCTAGACTCATCCTATATTTGGTTTTAAAAATTTGACATCAAAATGATAATTATTCAATTATTTTAGCTTGATAATGATGATTTATTTAATTAAACTATGAAAATTCCCTTGATTGACCCAGATTAAATTTATCATCTGTGGTTCCTCATAATCGACGGTGAAGAATCCGCTAGCCATCAAAGAACACACTAAATTTGATGCGACCAGTTTAAACAGACATGAGGAGGCCCATTACGAAGACAATAGTTAAGTGTTTGTTTGTTATTTCAGTAGAGAGTTTAAAAAATACTTTTAGTACCTAAAAAGTCGTGTCAAACAAAAAAATGATATGTAATTGGTAAAATTTTTTAAAAGTACTTATTTGACTTTTTTACTCTAAAAATTGCAAAAATACATTTTTCGCAAAAACTTAATATCTTAATGTATTTTTGATTTAAAAGCTCTATTTTTCGAGCACAATTTCAAATATGCTATAAGTTAGGCCCAAACTCAAACCACTTTATTTGACAAAAGCAATATATCATATCATGTTTTTCTTTTTCGTTTTTGCTTGTTGGGTTATTGGATTCATAAAAAAAAATTATTGTTGGGGTACTACAGCTTTTATTACAAATGTCTATGTAACAATTATTTGTGTGACATCTATACGGATTAATATCACGTAAATTTGTAAAAAAATTATAGTAAAAACTATAGTATCCCAATTATTTTTCATATATATATATATTTGTTTGTAATGTGGTATCAATTTTCAACTGATTGAACTAGATACTAATAGATGATTTCAGTAAAAAAAAAAAAAAGAAAAAGAAAAAAGATACATGGAGATATTTTACGTTTATTGGCTCTTAAAATTTCCCTAGGATGGGAATTCTTAGGAACAGTTTACTGTCCTTAAATTTTGAAAACTTTAAGGTACACATGCCAATTTAGGTAGGTGCTGAGTCATTATCCACAAAGGTGATTTTGGCTTCTACCACCAATTTAGGGATGCTCAATTCATCACAATTGGAGTCATGCTCATCTCACCCTCTACTGAACCTTATACTAAGAGATGCTTTTCCTCCTCTTCTATATTTTCATAAAGCATAGTAATTATAATCGTTTTGGGATCTTTTTGTTAGTGTTCATACTATATCAATATTTAAGGTGTCGGCTAGATGGTAAAAGCTTACTTTCATGTGCTTTGGTGGTGGATTATAGATTATGAATTCCACACTCACTAGGTTAACTAATTCGGGAACATGAGATATTCAACTTTATTATCTATGTCTAGGGGTGCTAGTATTTAATTTATGTGACCGTTCACATCACAATTATTTTGTCAACCAAAATGTGAACTACCACGTAACAATTAACAATATGCTTACTATTCTAACAAGCTAGTGTGATTTTATTATAACATGACGGTTACATCAGCCAAAATATAAATTGTCATGTAACAGTTTAGAAGGTACTTACTACTTTGATAAACTAACGTAATAATTTACATAATACCTATTATAATAACTACAAAAATATAGACGGACACATAATGTTCATTTTCATGGATCAGGATCTAGGAAATTTTAGTTTCTAGAATTTCGAATTCAGGCGTCTATTTTTCATCTAATGATTACTGTTTTGCCACGTGTCCCACTACTAATAAAATAATAAAATATTAGGCAGAACAATGACTATTGGATGAAAAATAGACGGTTTAGATCTGAAATTCCAAAAACCGAAATTCCCTTAAAAATTTAAGTGGATCCGGATCCCATTTTCATAAAGTATAGACAGTTTGTAATAATCATTTTCCCATGTCCACCAACTTCTGAGCGTTATGTCTCTTATATCCAAATAAAAAAATATACTAAAAGTGTATTATGTATGTAGTATTTATCAAGCAATATATATATATATATATATATATATATATATATATAGGATCGGCACTTTTAAACATGGCCTCGGGCCCCTAATAGTATGGTTATTATAATGGTGTGAAATAATTAGTGTTAGCATTAAGTAATGAGGTTTAGGTTCGGCACGCCGAACCAGATTTTGTCAATTTGTGTGTACGGCGGGGCTAAGACGGCATGGAGACCGTACCCGCTTTGATTATTGGAACCCAATTATTAGCGGCCACTAATTTTGGGCGCTTCACGTGACTGTTTGATAAAAAGAGGGTGCTCGATTCCCTTGCTCACCCTAATTAGGCTCTACTGCTTCAAAAGTCCTACTCACGCTAGCTGAGGAATTATTCTATGGGGTCAAGTCCATGCCAAGAACCCGCGTTGCCCTCGATCAACAACTATATATGCCGATCATCACCCATCAATCAATTATGATGATCACCTCCAAAATTTTTAATCCTCCTTGCGATTAATCTGAGGCGGGTCATTACGCATGATGAGAGTCGTGAGGCATAGAGAATATTTGTAGCAGCACAATATATCTTCAATGAAACCGTAAAACGTGGCTGACCGCTAAGGCATGGATTAAAAATGAAATTTTATGCCCATTGTCTATTTACATGTGCTTCTGATTGTAATCTCGACACGCGGTCAACTATTCTAACAACCAAGAATCTAAACCATTGGAATTCTATAGTGCCAAATGTCAAATGCCAACTCTTATTTGTGCATTAGTGGTATATCGACTTTATGAGGAGCAAAGGTTTTTTTCAAGTTTGAATTTGAAGATTTTGTTTTTCTTTTTATTTTTGAAACATAGTCTATTAAGCTAACATATGCCATTAAAACATTCAATTCTTGCATATACTTTTAATTCTCAAGTAATTTTCAATAGAACATATTGATTATAAGTGATCAGTTTAATAGATTGTATCAAAAGACTTTTTCAACTAAAATTAGATAAAAACTTCATCTTTTTTTTTTGACATGTCCGCACAAGAGGAGGGAGGCGTAGTCTTAATCGATTGAGCTACCTCTTGGAGAGAAAAACTTTATCTTCTATGCACCAAAGGGTCATGAAGAATATAATAATCGTTTGAAAGTTATTAACATGATATAATTGACTTGGAGAAGGTTCAAGTTCTTCGTACGTATGATATGATCATTGATTATTGAATTGAGGACTAAAAACTATGAACATAAATTTGTTGTGCTAGTGACGGGTACACGTTAACGCTGCAAACTCTTCCAGTTCCGCATTAATTGGTTTAATTCTTCGTTGTCGTTCAATTCAACCTGCACTTGTGAAACACATGTTGGTCAAATTTCACGAGCAATACCGTTTAAAATAATGAATGTGCTCCTTTTCTTTTAATTTTTTTTTTTTTTTTCATTGAGCAAATTATAGTCCTTGGTCTAACTTTGAAGATAATAGAAGTTGATTAGCAATAAACTATCTTTTATTTGTCTTAAAAGTTTGATGTGACTATATATATATATCACACAAATTTCTTACAAAGTTAATATGTGAGAATGTCTAGTAACTCTTAGATATGTGAGAATGGCATATCAATATTGTAAAATAGTTGTGGCATGGTATATAACATTCTTCTTCATCTATGATATAAATTTTCCTTATTTATTAAAGGTTTAGCATATGAAATATTTAACTTAAACCCTAAAAATGAAGATTCAAATTTAAAATCATATATTTTTGATACCATTTTAAATTTTCACTTATCTCATAAACTTAATAAATAAATAAATTATTATTTTAATCATAATTACATTGCTGTCAATAATCTTGCATCCCACCGCCAGATCGATGCATGGGTTGGGCAATGGCTGGCAATTTGACCTTTTTTTTTGATCTTCGTTTGTTTTTAGTTTTAGGGTAGTAAAATCTTCCACATGGTAGTGTCTCACTGGCTCCAAATTCTACTAGTCCCATGTTAGATATAACATCACAGGTGTTGACCTCTAAATCAATCGCATTATTCTATGTAAATTATTTAAATTGATTCCTTAAAAACTATTTTAGCAACAATTAGTCAATCATGAAATGATCACTCAAAGAATTTTTAGTGGAATTACGAGGCATTGACGATGACAAACATACGAGCAACCAGACAACACAAAATACGCTAGGAGAAAAAAATTTCCTTTTAAAAAAAAAAAAAAAAAACGTTTTTCTAGAAACTCGTAACCCTTGATCTGAATAGGCGAAATGTGTCAGAGTATTGAGACAACTGTGATGGAAATTGTTGGAGATGTGCGGTGATGCTATCGTGGCCCCTTTTTCTTGTGGTAGATTGCTTTTGGGGCATTAAAAATAGGAAATAAGGGACGGTCAGAAAAAGTACCAGCGGGTTTTCCGGTACAAGGACGAATAAGCAAAAGCTGATTCCTTGACACGTGGCATTTCGGGGGGCCGTTGGATGAACAGGCAACGACTGAGATCGAACCATTATTGATCAGATTCATTGTAACTGGAAGAGAACTGTAGAGAAATGTCAAGTGATAATGATAGTGTAAAATTTCTTTTTCCCTCTCTGTCTCTCTCTCTCACTCACACTCTCTCTGTGTCTCTCACAAAGGCACAGCCAGCCAAAACCCCAAACCCAGTCGAGAGAGAGAGAAAAAGAGTCAGAGAGAGTTTGAGTTGGTTGTCATAAATTTAAAGAGGTTGAGTGAGAAGTGGCGCAGAGTGTGGCATGGCGGCGTTGCAGAAAATTTCTTTTTCCCTCTCTGTCTCTCTCTCTCACTCACACTCTCTCTGTGTCTCTCACAAAGGCACAGCCAGCCAAAACCCCAAACCCAGTCGAGAGAGAGAGAAAAAGAGTCAGAGAGAGTTTGAGTTGGTTGTCATAAATTTAAAGAGGTTGAGTGAGAAGTGGCGCAGAGTGTGGCATGGCGGCGTTGCAGAGCTCTAATTCCGTGTCATTATTGCTTCGAACAAAGGAAGAGAATTGAAGCAAAGCGAAACCCTCTTGTTTTCTATGTCTTTAAACCTAAGAAAAACCCAAAATTTGGCCCCAAAAAGCTGCAAAAACCCAAGAACGAAGATCGAGAAGTGTGAGAAACAAAAACCAGGTCAAAACAGAAACTCACAGGCTCACAGTATCATAAAAACCCACACCAACTGTTCGCACCCACGCACGAAAGAGCCCAAAAAAAATCACAACCACTGGTCTTGTACAATTTGGTGGCTACTTGTTATTGAGAATAGGAGAGTTTTGTTTTGATATGGATTTGTTGTCAAAATTGAGAGCTATTGGGTGCAAGAAATGGCAGGGATATTCTATCTAGGCGGAGGACGGGAAGGGCAGCAAAACAAACAAGAGGAGGAGGTAGAGAAACAGGAAAGTAGCTTGTTTTTGTTCAGAAACGAGGAGATCTACAGCAATAGCAAGGGGTTTGAGATATGGCCGCAGCAGTACTATCATCAGACACAGCACCAGAACTTGAGCAACTACTACTCGTTTGGACTGGGTCCTAGTCGGAGAAACCCCGCGGGCAGCGTCTCCGATGACTCGTCCAGATCCGCCGGTTTCACGTTGATGAGGCAAGGAGGAATTGGAGGAGGAGGCGGCGGCATGAATTGCCAAGACTGTGGAAACCAAGCCAAGAAAGACTGCCCGCATCTCAGATGCAGGACTTGTTGCAAGAGTCGAGGGTTTCAGTGCCAAACGCACGTCAAGAGCACTTGGGTCCCTGCAGCAAAAAGGCGCGAACGGCAACAACAGCTCTCAGCTTTACAACAACAACTGCAACAGCAGCAACAGCAAGATGATCAACAGCAGCAACAGTTTCGAGGAGAGAATCCCAAAAGGCAGAGAGAGAATCAATCTCTTGCTTGCGCTCGTGTACCCAACACCACCACGTCAGGTAAAAGAAAACAAACAAACCAAGATTGATTGCAAATTTACGGCTAAGATTTTGGAAGAAGAATTGTCAAGAAACTGTTAATGTTTAACAAAGTTATTCCGAATCCGAGATCTTGAGGAATTTTCTGTACAAGCAAATCATCAATATCGTTTGCGTGTGGGAAAGTCCACCTCCATAGTCACTCTCACCCACTCACCTGCTTTTCTTCTTTTTCCATTCTTACAACTGTTGGTTAGTAAAACTGACGAAAAAAGTTCCATGAAACTAGTTAGACTACTTTCCGTCCTCCTTAATTACTTTATTTTTATGATGAAAAAAAAAAAAAAAGTTTCTTTTGTTTTGTTTTATTTTTATTTTTTGTTTTTTTGTTTTTTTTTTGCTTTGGTTTGAACTGAACATGTTTGTTGGAGTTGATTAGGGTTGGAACTGGGACAATTTCCAGCTGAAGTGAGCTCGCCGGCGGTCTTTCACTGCGTAAGATTAAGCGCAATGGACGATCCGGATGAGCAGTACGCGTATCAAACGGCTGTAAACATTAAAGGACATGTTTTCAAGGGAATTCTGTATGATCAAGGCCCCGAAGGTCGTTACACCACAGGCGGCGAGAGCTCGTCGGGCGGAGGAGGAGGAGACGGAACTCAACCGCTCAATCTCATTACAGCTGCAACAACCAGCACCACGGCGGCAACCACTAGTAACCCATCTGTCACGTTGCTTGACCCTTCACTATATCCAGCTCCATTCAATGCTTTCATGGCTGGTACGCAATTCTTCCCACCCCCAAGATCGTAGAAACCTCGTTAAGATTGTTTGCTTTTAGCAAATCTTGAAATTTGTCACCATCTCTAGAATATTAATGCTAGCTCTCCCTCTCTCTCTCTCTCTCGTTAAGGTTTTCAACTACTACTTTGTAACCCCCTCCCCACTGAAGTAAGGCGCATAGGATTTAGAAACGAGGATGTTTGATCATTTTGTTCGAATTTCAATTCAGATTTTCATGGTTAATTATTCTGATCTTATCGATGACTCATCTTCAATCAGAAACCATTTGTTTTTTTTTTTTTTTTTTTGTGTGTGGCAGCATGTGGATGTGTGCATTTTATAATGTTTGCCATTTGATTTCTTTTTACTTTTTTCTTATCTGGGATGATATTCAATGCACTTTCTGGTTGGTGTTGCACTCGAAGCCGCTTTTTCCAGTTTATCCGTTCGCTTGCCGGATTTAAATGGGACTATTAGCTTCCGTGTTTGGCTAAGCAAAGAATTTAAAAACCCTTCTTTAATCGATCCCGATTCCTGAGAGTTTCCTTTACACGATTTCTGGATCAAACGAAAAGATGGGCATGGGCGCCTGGGTTTGCAGAGTTTGTCATGCATTGCCAATTTGCAAGCTGGCAAATTATATCCCTCCCTCTCCGCTCTCTCTCACATAGTCAGATAATTACTTTTAGCGCCTAGCTGCACCATCTAGTTATCTGCAAAACAATACAAATGTAGCCCTTCATAGACATGCATGGATGTGAACCCATGGATGTTTAATGCTGCTGAAGCATTTGCATGTGATATATATTTATATATACATGTTTTGTGTAGGTACTGTAACTAGTACATAGGCCGGGCAAGGTACGTGCACATATGAAATAAGTAGGATTATTGATGCTTCCATTGACTGCTTGCATTTGATATATATATATATATATATGAAAGAAAGAAAGGTTTTGAAAATGTCTCATCTTCAAACGATTGAGACACCATTCATATATATATATATATACACCGTGGAAGCAGATTTGGTTGGAGACTCCGATGGTTAAGTCAGTATATATATTTATCTGTTGTCTGGAGATGGTGAAGCGGTCTTTCAATTTGAGGATCTTTAGAAGTGGTCTTAATTTGGTGTAGGTGTGTGCAATAGTTGTCCCAACATCTTATACTTTTCTTTGAGATTCTTTCTCATATTCTATCTTGTTTATATTAATTTGTTCAATGGTTGAGACAAGTAAATAAAAATAAAAACTAGTATCCCATGATTGACGTTAATGGACACTATAAAAGAGCATAAGAAATGCACTCATGAGAACTGCTTAAATTCATCATTTATTTATTTTAAGACTGAAAAATGATATAAGAACATCTAGTAGTAGGTATAAGAACACAAAACAACACGGAAGAAAGGAAATGATGTAATTGACATAAAATTACAGAATCAATAAAATAAACAAATGTTAGGCATGAAATCATGATAACTACAAAATGGTAACCAAACTTTTCTATCTCTTATGCATATATTTAATTTCATTAGTACTGGGTCAACAAACATTGCTGCTGAAGTTGAGGGTTAAAGTACTGAGGGTCGATTATTTTAGTTGCTTTTGTATTTTTTACACAATAAATGATGTAATTTGAGGATATTGCAGTATCCTCTTCATCATACAAGCTAGATGGTACTGTGTAAGAGTGGGGGTTGTTGAGATGTGTGTGTAACTTTCTCCTTGGATAACTGGATATGAATACTACTCCCAGCATTTGAAATGAGTTCATATATTGCTTTTCAGTTTACCAAATTCCTTATCTATCGGATATAGTTTTATTCATTATGTTAAAATATTGATTAAATGATTAAATTTATTATTTTTTATAAATTTAGGTTGTTTGGATAAATGGTGTCCAAAATGGTGTTTAACGGTGTATCAAGACAAAGTTCATGAGTTCAAACATTGTCTCCGTTATTCACTTCTCATGCTCTTTAATTAAATGTTTCACATTTGAGAGAGTTAGCTAGAGTGTTAGAATATGAATTAAATAATAACATTTATCATTTCTTATCACATAATTAAGCTTCAATTGTTATATATATATATATAAAGTGTTCATAATAGGGATTCGAATAAGAGGTAGTGTCCATCATTGTGGAAATGACATGTGACCAGGGACGGATTCAGCTTTTAATTTGGGGAGGAATTTAGGGTCAAAAATTTTTTGAAGAGGGACCAATTGACAAAAAATACCTTATTTTTATTTTTTATTTTTGGCCTTAAAACTTTATTTTTCTTATAATTTGGTGGGACCAAGGCCACTCTAAGTCCCCCATAGATCTTGCATGTGACCAAACTTCTGTCACACTTCACTTATGATTGGAACATTAAATGGACTTTAATGCCAATGCAGTCATCGTCTCATGAGGAGCTGCTGTATATATGATTACATGCAAAATATTTGATATGTATTTGTTTTTACAGCTAGCTGTGAGCGTGAGCTCCATGCAGGTTTTTCTTTCTCTTGCTACAGAAATCATGCACTTAATGTATAGTTTACAAGTCTTCTTAAAGAGTCTTGTGATAGAATGATGAGGTGGTCTGGAGTGGATTTTGACGGGAGATGGAGGGAATGGGGGGAAACAAACAAAGAAAAATATAAGCAGAATCACAATCACAAGAGCAGTTTGTTTGTTTGTTTGGTTTTTAATTTAAATGTGACTGAGAAAGGATCGTGGCTGGTCAAGAAACAAATCCTGGTCAAGATTTTTTTGATACCTCTGTCATGTCCCTGTCAGAAATCGGCTAGAAAATTGACTCTCATCACTCGTAATTAAATGTAGTCGGCAAAATATGGACACCTAATCCTTGAATGGTGAACATTTGTATATATAGCCCCCACCAAGTTAGGCTCTTACTGCAGTACTTACCCATCTATAGCTTTCTCTCTCTCACCTCATACCTTGAGGTTTTATATATACGGTTCTCTACTCATTTCTAGGGTGGTACCATCTGCTCAGCTGCCTGCACGAAGGAATTAGCTCTACTAGGATCCAAAGTTTTTTTTTTTTTTTTGAACAAATAGATCCAGCAGAGTTACTTTTGTTTGTTAAAACTCATAATTTATGCTCTTAAATTACTAGTTATCTAAAATAATAAACACTAAATTTAACCTAACGTAAATGCTTGCAAGTTATTGGCCAGGATAATATGAGAGCTGTTAAACAAAACCATAGTAGATCATATTTGGAGTTAGGGCACCATGCTAAACACTGAAGGGAGAATTTTGATTTTTAAATAGAGTAATGTTACGTACTCATCTCTAATCTTACTCTCATACTACCAAGAAGCTGATGTAGTAATATTCATTAGCCATTTGATCAACATTTATGTTTAAAGTGACTTCCAAATGTATGGCTTATTTTAACCCGTTAAAAAAAAAAAATTAAAAAAAAAAAAAAAAAACCCAATACATAGTTGTAAAAAAAGCTAATATTATTATTATTATTATTATTATTATTTTCATTTGTTATTTATAAAGTGAATAGCTAAAATAATGCTTTTTAACTAAATTTTAGCTAAATAATTGCTGAATGGGAATGTAAATGCTTTGAAGTACAACTTTAGGAGAAGTGGACAGGAGTGGTTGGTGAGTCACCCATTGAGAGAGTAGGCTAAGTAGCGAAAAAAGCCAAACAATCCAGAAGAGAGCGGGTGATCACTAGGGTTTCTTAGCGCAGCTAGGCACTATAGCCAGCTAGGGTTATGGAGTGGTAGCTAGGTCGGGGCCAGGCCGTGGCGCATGCGAAACCGTTTATCTCTTCTTCTTGGCTCTGTTTCTGCCTGCTGGCTGGCTTTCAAGTTGTGGTCCAAAATTTATCAGTTTTTTCTCTCATTGATTTGCTGCCGTGCACGGCCTGCATATATATTTTGATGGCTTGTTTTTGTGATTTCCAAGGTTATATATATATATATAAAGCTACAGCGTTTAGCATGGCTGGCAAGATTGCCTGGTGCCATGGCTACATAATTATTAATTATACAATTCTTTCAATCCAACCGGGCCCTCATCTCTCTGGTTCCAACTTTGCCACCTGCTCATCAGCCCACTCCAGTTTATTCCACAAATTTCACCGAAAAGACTGCTCCCTTCAACTATTTGTTTGAAGCTCCTTTTGCTCATGAAAATTGGCAGCACCAAAAATAATAATAATAATAATAATAATTTGTCGTGGAGCTCTCTAGGGTATATATATATATATACTGATCAGCGCTGCGGAGCCAGAATGTTTTACCTGGGCCGGGTCAGACAAGTTTCAAACCTTTAAGTCTAAATTATTATTTGCTTATTTTGTAAAAATTAGGCATTTACCTACCTACTTTTATAACCTTTTTTTTTTTAAAAAAAAAAAAAAAAAACATTAATAAATATAAATGAAATAACCTCCTCATTATCATGTTTCTATTACCACATAATGAAAATTAAAGAATTCTTTTTCCTCTTCAATATTTCTTTTCCTAACTTGATAAATAAATACAAAATAGGAATAAATTTTTTTTAAAAAAAATCAAAGATTATAAAATCATTGAAGAAAATGGAATATATCACGTAGCTAGATAGGTACACTCACCTAAATAAATGAAACAACAACAAAAGTGCAAATAAACCTTGTAAGAAGAATAGAGGTGAGCTTCAAATTAATTAACCTCCCAACTAATTTTACATGCTTAATTACTTCATCTTTTTGTTTGTGTATATTGTAAGAAGGCGAGAAAGGAGGAGAGCAGGAGAGCAGTATAGAGAAAGAGAATGAGTACGTTGCCTTCAAAGAGAATTGTTTTTTTTTTTTTAAGGGCAAAAAACAAATTTAGCCCCTAGGTCTTTATGCGATTTTAATTTAGTCCTTAAGTTTTAAATTTAAAATGTTGGAGCGTTTTTCTGGTCCAAGAATTTCCTATCCAGTGATTTTCTTGATGGCTAAACTATAAAAAACTCTTATATGACAATGAGGTTCCTGCAAAACAAAAACAAGATCAGAGAGTTTTCGGTTGGGACCGAAAACTTTCCGATACTTAAGTTAACATCTTTATTTGTGGATAAGAAATACAATGGCACTTTATCTTTATTTATCCATATATAAATCAGTACATGAATGGTAAGAGATGTATATGAGATTTACGGGGAGAGAGACATGGGATAAAGAGAATCTCAAAGATATGTGAGAGAGAGACTTTCTAGATAGAGAGAGAGAGAGAGAGATATCCTCCCTCTCTCGCTCTTTTTCAAAGAGGTCTTGCGTGGTGTGTACATGTGTCGCCTAATGAGTGGTAAGAGTAATGTTGTAAGTAAGTGTAAAAATGAGTGAAGCCCACTATGAGATATTTTCTCCCCAACATCCACGATTAGATCCTCAAGTTTTTAACTTTTTATTTAGTTTCAAATGAGTCCCTTTATCAACCTACCATTCAATTAATTAATGATATGTCATGTCAGACTTTTACACTTTGTTATGCATGTTATAGGTCCTATATATGCTACAAACATCTTGTCTATTTCGTTTTATCTTTACCAGTCTATTTTTTCTTATATAAAAAAGTAAAGATATCATCATTCACCAAGAATATCCTACTGCTCAAGAATATCCTACTGCTCACATATTCTTAAGAAGGAACCTATGAAAGGTCATGGGGGATTTTATTTTATCATTATATTTGGCTCCCCTTCATAAACATTTTGGTTCCATCCCTGCTACATTGTGTCTTTAGATAAGCATTCACATGGTTGATTCTTTATAAGTTCTAGATAATATATATATATATATATATATATATTGCAAACATAGCCATTTAGGTTTTACTTGAGCGATAAAAGGGTTCGCTTGGGTTTATGATTTCAAAACATGTGATTCAACTGTGTTTTTAAAAATCGTAATTTAACTTTTAAAATTGTGTTTAAAAAAAGGAAAATGCTAGGCTTACAAACACATTTTACAAAAAAAACTTTTACTAACTGATATGGCACAACATGACTGGGTTTCTCAAAATTTGATTTTATCTCATATCCAATTATATTATGCCACATCAGTTTGTAAAAGGTTTTTTTTTTTTTTGTAAAATGTGTTTGTAAGCCTAGGCTGCCTAGCATTCCTCTTTAAAAAATGCACCCATTGTCTGATATTTGAAATTGCATATATTTTTACATTTTCAAATCGTAAATTTTTAAAAACGCACTTCCAAATGATACATTTTCTATAATTTGATTCAAAGTTACACTTTTTTAAATGGGAAATCACATTGCCAAATGCACTTATGTGCAGTAATTATGACTTGGGCTTTCTATTTATTTTGGGTCCTGAATTATGGACTCAAAAGACATGGCATTTCATTGGTGGCCACACAAGGTTCTAATGTGCAAAGCCCCACGCCGCTTCAAATCAAAGCGGGCCACAAATCTCCTTAGGGCCCAATGCTGAAGACGGCTAAAGAGGCGCCAGAATTAAACGACGTCGCCCAGGGGAATTAACTTCTTTTGCCTCAACGAACACTGACGTGACAGAATTCTTACCGCGGGTCCGTAACGTTCAGTGCGGTGAACGAGAAACGAATAGTATATATATATAAATCTCAAATGTCAAAGCAATTTCCGACATCGCCCGGTGAATTCTCTCCGATCAACCGCGCATGCACTTGTATATAAAATATACGAACGCGTAGATATAGACATTATATAATATCATCTATATAGGAATTTATTGAATAGAGGTTAGAAATTGGGGAAGGAGGGTGCTGGCAGGCGATGGATCTGCTGCGGTCGGAGCCGATGCAATTGGTGCAACTCATCATTCCCATTGAGTCAGCTCACTGCACGATCTCCTATCTCGGCGACCTTGGCCTCTTTCAATTTAAAGATGTGAGCACCATTTTCCGCTTCAATTTATGTTTCTTTTGTATTTTGTATTTTTTTTTTTTGGGTATTCTCTTTTGCTATTCGTCATCGTTTCTCTTATGTTGATCGTTCTTCATACGAATTTTCATGCATTGAAATCCTAACGTCGATTTCCTTTTAGTTTTTGCTTTAATTTCTGTTGTGATTATTATTATTACTTATAAAAAAATGATTATTATTACTATTATTGGTTTGTGCTTTTCTTCTTCGATTGTTATCCAGTGATCCTCTTTGGAATGATTATTGTGCTTGTTTGTTTGTTTTATTTTGATTTTGGAAGAATTCGTGGTGGATCCTCGAGTATTTGCTAGGTTGTTGTAATTAAGAATGGAACCATGCACACCAGAATTGCTTCTAATTTGATGTTATTGCTAAAAATCATAATTGAAGGATTGCATTTATGACAACCTTTGTATGCTCGGATAATGTGTTAAAATGTTAGTCTGTGAAAACATTAGTATTTTGAGTTCACATATTATCTTAGCAGAAAAGTTTGAGAAATTCATTTGTAGAATGTTGAGACTGGACTTAATTCTTTGTTTGAATCATGATTGGATTTTATTTTACTTTACTTTTAGTTTGGGTGGATCTTATATGATGGTTTAATACTATGGCGCAGAGTCATGACTCATGCATATGAAATTAATTTTGTGACATTTTCTCTAATTGGCTATGTTTTATTTTTATTTTTTTGATTGGGTGTATCTATTACTTCTTTTCAGCTCAATGCAGAAAAGAGCCCATTTCAGCGGACATATGCTGCTCAGGTGCGTTCACGCGCCATCTCTATACTTATTGAGCCTAGGTTTCTTGTTTTGTGGGAGTGCCTTCTTGTCTTGTTTTATGCTAGCACGATGATCTAATTTTCATGCGAATCAATCTCGACAAGTAACACATTTATGCCATCAACATCTAATGGTTATCTCACATCAAATGAGGAGACCTCTAACAGCATGACAACCTGCACGCTGTGATCTTATAAGTTTCTATATATCCTTAAACTAAACACAGTAATCAAATATAATCACCAGCTAACTTTCTTTTGAGTTTAAAAATTTTTAGTTATGAAGCGGAGGTCATTTATTCAAATCTTCACTTTTTGTACACCTCCTAGTTCCATCCTTCAACTGGCCCTGTGAATTATGGTGATTCTTAGTAATAATGGTGGGACTCATGCACACAGTCTTATTTTAGTTGTTTGAACAACATAATTTGTTCTCCCATCCCTTTATCAACACAATGTGTGAACTTTGATATGTTGGTTCCCATTGTTTTTTGGCACCTTGGATATTTGACAATACAAAAACAATTGACCTTACTTTTGTTATTTTGGGTTGAGTTCTCATATAATTTATATTAAACATGAAAATCCCTTTTCGGTTCTACATATATGTACTCTGTGTGTGCTTGTCTACCATGCAGATTAAAAGATGTGGGGAAATGGCTCGTAAGCTACGTTTCTTCAGGGAACAAATGAAAAAGGCTGGTTTGCCACCTTCAACAAGATTTAATCGAAGCAATGATATTGATCTGGACAACTTGGAGGTTGCTATATAATGTAATTTTGGATTTTTGGTCTCTTAAGACTTCTGATGTCTTATATTGAAATAAATTCTTTTGTGGGTGTGTCAGGTTAAACTTGGAGAACTTGAAGCTGAGCTGTTAGAGATAAATGCAAACAACGAAAAGTTACAACGATCTCATAATGAGCTATTAGAATATAAGCTTGTTCTACAGAAGGTTTGGCTTGTTTTTCTGCTTTCCTACCAGGTTTTAAGAGAAAGTTTTACCATAATAGCTTCATGGTACTAGGAAATTTAAAGTTTTCTGGCAATACCTTACTATTAGGTTGCTTATGTATAGCTGCATGGTACATAACTGGTGTAGATTATGATCTCTCTTCTCTCTCACATCTGTATTCTATGTGGAAGAAATTGTTAAGTTTACATAATCACATTGATCTTTGACTTAGAGTAAAAATATTTACTTCATAGGAAGAAGAGAATTATCAGTTATCATGGCATTCCTTTTGTTTTCTTATATTTCCAAAATCATACAGTGAACTGTGGATCTCTTTTTCTCATTTCAGGCTGGTGAGTTTTTCCATTCAGCTCAAAGCAATGCAGCTGCTCAGCATGGCGAACTTGAAGTGCAGCACATTGCTGAAGGATCTATCGACAGTCCTTTATTACTGGAACAAGTAATAGTCTTTTGCTTTCTTTTCTTGATATTAGCTAAAGATTTTTTTCCCCCCCTTAGGATGATGCTTAGGGATTTGGTGTTTGTAGGAAATGATAACAGACCCATCGAAACAAGTTAAGCTGGGGTTTGTTAGTGGTCTTGTTCCAAGAGAAAAATCAATGGCTTTTGAAAGGATTTTATTTCGTGCAACCAGGGGTAATGTGTTTTTGAAGCAAGCTGTGGTTGAAGATTCTGTCATTGATCCCATGTCAGGAGAGAAGGTATCTCCAGAACTTGTAATTATAAATTGTCAACTTTTGGAGGGGGTGTAAACATGTGGTTCTTTAGATTAGCCTCTACCACACACTCTGCACATGGTGGGTTAATTCAAACAAACCAAAATTTCCTCATTTGTGTTTCACTTTTCTACTAATTTTATCTTGACAAGGGATGGGTCCAACTTGTTTGCTCTATATAGATGCGTCTCTTTCTTGCTTATTGATTCTATTGCCATTAAAAGACTCTGGTTGTAGGAGGAAATTTTTTGTTCTTAATTCTTCTGTATTAGAAGAATGTCACATTTTGGCAAGAAGAAAAAAATTACTCAACACATTCCGTCTTCCCCTATTCCTGTCAATAAATATGAGTATGATGAATAAAAGAAGGAAGCATATTCCAATTCCCAATCTTGAAAGACTTTCCAAAAGAAAGCCCATGTATCAAGGGTTACTCCTTTCTTTCACCATTACTGATTTTTAATCAACGGTTTTACTGGTAAACTGATAAAGTTCATTCGCCAGGTTGAAAAAAATGTTTTTGTTATCTTCTATTCTGGGGAAAGAGCAAAGAATAAAATTCTGAAAATCTGTGAAGCTTTTGGAGCAAACTGTTACCCATTTGCGGATGACTTAGGCAAACAATTTCAGATGATTACAGAGGTATGAATTATACACTTTATGGGTTCTTTCCTGTCATTTATGTGGTATAACCTTCAGGATATTGCAGGTTGATTCTATTTATTGTGGTATAACCTCAATACCTCCCCTTATCAAAGGGTTCAGAGTTACCATTTGTCACAAACTGCTGGTCATCCTTTATCAGCGATTTTCAGCTGGCACAAAATCATCAATTTAAAACATGTTATGTGAACTTATTCCAATTTAGCAATGGTCCTTAGTTCTCACCAGTTCACCTTTTCTTAGTCAATTTGAACTAAATTCTGTAATATTAGCTTTTGTTTAATTGCAAAAGTCATCAGTTACAGCCTCAGTGAGATCTAAACTATGTAGTTACTTTGATTTATAGGTGTCTGGAAGACTTTTAGAGCTGAAGACTACTATAGATGCCGGGCTGTTGCATAGGAACAATCTGCTACAGACAATTGGCTATGAATACGAGCAGTGGAATCTTCAGGTTTGTTTTAGTTGCTTTATTTGATATTCCAATGCTTTTATTTGTTGCTAAAGAAAATGCATTTAACTAAATTTTTTTCCACTTTCATGTGTGCGCATGTGTGTTGGGATTGATCTTTGGATATATGCATTTTGAATTTTTTTTTTTTTTTTTTTTTTTTTTTTTTTTTTCAGTCACTTAACTTTGGTCCTCTTAACTTTACAGGTGAAAAAGGAAAAATCCATTTACCATACTCTAAATATGCTCAGCTTTGATGTGACAAAGAAGTGTCTCGTTGCAGAAGGTTGGTGTCCTGTTTTTGCGACTAATCAGGTTTGTTCTTTCATCCTGTATCAGTTGCCATTTTTAACACTGCACAACGTGCTTGCCTTTTAATTCTTTTGCTGATTTTGCTTCAAGTGAAGTATATTGTTGAAGGAATTACTTAATTAGCTTATTCTTGATGTTTGGCAGATTCAAAATGCATTGCAGCAGGCAACCTTTGACAGCAACTCACAAGTTGGGGCCATCTTCCAGGTTTTGCATACAAAGGAATCACCACCTACCTATTTTTGCACGAACAAGTTTACTTCTTCTTTTCAAGAAATTGTAGATGCATATGGGTGAGTCACTTTGGGAGAATTCATGCTTGTGCCGTCTATAATTGTAAATTCTAATGTCTTATGTGCTGCAGTTGGAAATATCAATTTCATGCATCTAATAGTGACTTGTCAATTTCATGTATCTAATAGTGACTTGATATCTTATAGTATTGTTTGAAAAATTGTGTGATGTATGCAGTATTTAGGCTTTGTGCTATACTTCCTATCTTCTGGGAAAAAAATGCTAATGTTGTGTGCGTTTGAAATTTTGTTTTCTCAAGTTAAGCTGTGTTATTCATCTTTGATCCATGTGAAAACAGAAATATTGTAGTTGAGAAATAATTTGACCTTTGCTTTCATGTATGGATTTAGTGTACAACATTGTTTAGTTAAAGGTAATTAGGATTTAGGGTTGCATCCTAATTAGAATTTATAGTGATACTGTGTTGCATTTAGCACCTAGTTGCTGGAGTTTAATGTTTTTTCCCCAAGTATATGAGTTAGGATGGGTTTTTATCTTATTTATTTATTTTTGTTTCTTTAGCAGTGATAATATAATAGAGGAATTAAAACAAGAAAAGGTAAATGTATGGTTTGCCTACTTTCTCTGCATGGAAAATCCGATGGCATGGTGTAATCACTAAGACAACTGACAATAACGGATTACCATGCATTGGAAGTAATTGTGCATGATATTGTCAGCAGTTTAAGTTGGACAGTGGAACCATATTTGATGTTATACATTCAAATATTTTTACAGTTAGAATTGGCTTTGTTCTTGTCTTTTTAGTAGTGGTAATACTATATTGGAATAGAAACAAGAAAAGGCAAACGTTTGTTTTGCCTACCTTCTCTGCGTTGAAAGATCCGATTGCATGGTGTAATCAGTAATACGACTAATAATAACAGTTTACCATGTATTGCAAAACCTAACAAAATGATTGTATGATATTGTTAGTAGTTTCAGTTGGACAATGAGCTCCATTTGATGTCAAATTCTAAATTCTCACCTGTATTGAATAGTCTAATGATTAGGTCTCAACTGTCCATGTCCCTTACAGCAATTAGAGGTAATAGTTGATGTATAATTTTTCTTAGGGTTAAATACATTTATGCCCCTCAATTACCATTTATTTACACGTTGCCCCACGAACTACCACATGTCATATTCAACTGCCTTTAACTACCATTTCTTAGCCAAAAAAACCCATTCTGTTAGGGCAACTCACTAAATTAGATGGAATCTCGATCACGTGAATGGCACATGCATTTTTTTAGTAGTGAAATGACAAAATTACCCTAAGTCGTCGAATCACTCCCAGGTACATGGGGTGGCTTATCCACCCCAAACACACTTGGGGGTGGTTCGACAACCACCCCTATTCTGTGTGTGTGTGTGTGCTTTTTTTTTTTTTTTTTTAACTTGAGGGCATTTTCGTGATTTCACAGAAAAAAAAAATGAGCACATGCATGTCATGTGCACTACGCATGTGCGCCTTTTCTGTCAGATTTAACAATATGGCCTGACGGAGGGGTTTTTTTTGCCAAGAAATGTTAGTTAAAGGCGGTTGAGTGTGACATGTGGTAGTTCATGGGATATTGTGTAAATGAGTGGTAGTTTAGGGTGATAAAGGTATTTAACCCTGACTTGTTTATTGTCATTTGCCAAATCATATATGATATAAAGGGGTGTAAACGAGCCGAGCTTGAGCGAGCTTTCCTTGTTTGGGCTCGGCTTGTTTAAATTTTACTCGAACTCGAGCTCGAGCCGAGCTTAAGGACGAGTCAAAAAAATCGAGCTCGAGCTCGAGCTAGTTCACGAGCTGGCTCTTATATTTAATTTAATTTTTTTAATTTATTAATTTATTTTTTTATTATAAATTTAAACTTCAAGTACTCTTAAACAGCTTAAGAGGCCAGCTTGCATATGAGCATTTGCTTAGTCTGGCTAGCGAAATATGGAGCTCGAGTCAATACAACAAGACACTTGGTTTCGAAGAGAAAGGATATGCATCCTTTTATAATAAAATGATGCTATTAGAAAGAAAAAAAAATCTTCAATTTTTAATATTAATATGAGGAATTATGTGAATAACTACCAATTCGAGCCTTATACGAGCTGCTCACGAGTTTAGCCGAGTCGAGCCGAACTAGTTTCGTTTAATATTCGAGCCAGGATTTGTGTTCACAAAACGCTTCATTTAATATTCGAGTCTAGCACGAGCCGAGCTTATGCGAGCCGAGCCCGAGCTCGCTTACGAGCGGCTTGCTCTCTTAACAGCCCTTCATATAAGTATAATGGAAAACTTTCTTGTCTAGTCTTTTGCTTTTGACATGTGTCCAAAATTTCCCCCTTAAATCTCAAGAATCCCCTCTTTAATTTTTTTCAAGGATTTTAGCCTTACGTCTTAATTAATCAGTTTCTCTTCATCTTCATTCCTTAGTATTTTTTTTTCTTCTGTAGATTTAGGGAAAAAAAAATGATGTATGTGAAAACTTGATTTATGGAAAAGCTAGAACTTATAACAACCATTCTCAAAAAGTTATGTGACTAACTGGTCTTTCTTTTATTAGAATTTAATGATCAAGAGTTAATGCTACGTTATTCACTAAAGATTGTTCATTTCAGTGAACAACGTTGACATAATAAAAGAAAAACCCTTCATTGGGTGGGTTACAAGCTCGTGAACATATATACTGTCGTAGTTAACTAGTCTGATCTTATTGCAGGGTTGCCAAGTATCAGGAAGTCAATCCCGGTGTATTCACAATTATCACATTCCCTTTCCTTTTTGCTGTTATGTTTGGTGATTGGGGTCATGGTATATGCTTGTTGCTGGCAACATTATATTTCATAATCAGAGAAAAGAAATTTTCCAGTCAGGTAATTGCTGCATGTCTTGGGAGTTGACTGTAATCTCTTTTTTTCCTTCTAACCGTTTCAGTTGAGCTTACTTGTTTGTGTTGACAACAGAAACTTGGAGACATCACAGAAATGACTTTTGGTGGCCGTTATGTTATCTTGATGATGGCATTGTTCTCAATCTACACAGGATTGATATATAATGAGTTCTTCTCGGTCCCATTTGAACTATTTGGACTCTCTGCCTATGGATGTCGAGACCCATCCTGCAGGTACTGAACCAGATATGAAACACTAAACATAATTGTAAAATTTTTCTCCCTGTTAAGTTAGTTAAACTAGTCTTTTTTGTCGCAGCGATGCTTCTACTGTGGGTTTAATAAAGGTGCGTGACACTTATCCATTTGGCGTGGACCCTAAGTGGCATGGTACCCGTAGTGAGTTACCATATCTTAACTCATTGAAGATGAAGATGTCAATTCTATTGGGAGTAGCCCAGATGAATCTTGGAATTATTTTGAGTTACTTCAATGCAAGATTCTTTGGAGATGACCTAAATATTAGGTATGCTACATTGCTCAAGTTATCCTTGCATGCATTCATGCATTTGTGTGCAGCACTGTTTTTATAGAATAGTAATTAAAAATGAACTTTTTCTTTCTCTATCTTGGTATTTTACTGCTAGAGTGATTATTAAGATTTTGTATATCTCAACATATGCATGTGCACCCTTAATTGCATGAACAGGCTCTCTCTCTCTCTCTCTCTCTGCCCTTCTAGTTATTTTTCTAGCTCGTGAAGATTTTTTTTTGTATGATCTTGGGCAATATCATAACTTTGTTTATTAAGTGCTATGTAATTAACCATTCATTTGCTGTAGGTACCAATTTATTCCCCAGATGATATTTTTAAACAGCCTGTTTGGCTACCTTTCACTCCTCATTATTGTGAAATGGTGCACTGGTTCACAAGCTGATCTTTATCATGTGATGATATACATGTTCCTGAGTCCTACTGATGATCTGGGTGAAAATCAGCTTTTTGTTGGCCAGAAATTCCTTCAGGTTTAAATTCTTTTTTTTTTTTGTTATATTGATTTTTTCAGCTATTCAAGATAGATAATAATTTTAAAATGTCACTTTTTTCATTACCAGATTGTTTTACTACTGTTGGCCCTTGTTGCTGTACCATGGATGCTGTTTCCGAAGCCTTTTCTCTTGAAGAAACAACACCAAGAAGTATGCACAAAAGTTTATCTTACCCATGTATTTTTAGATTTATTTATTGTTTCCTAGAAGCTTTTATTTTATTCTTTCCACTTGTTTTTGACTTCCCATCATCTCTTAATGTGATTTTTTTTTCTCAGAGGCACAAAGGTCAATCCTATGCACTGCTTCACAGCATTGATGACCCTCTTGAAATGGAATCTCATCATGATTACCATGACCATGAGGAATTTGATTTCAGCGAGGTCTTTGTCCACCAACTTATACATAGCATAGAGTTTGTGCTTGGAGCTGTGTCTAATACAGCTTCATATCTACGTTTATGGGCCCTTAGGTATGTAGTCAACAACTTGAAAGCATTCATGGATGGTCTTGCCTTTTCCTTATCAAAAGAACTCTTAAAATATAGCATACTAGAACTATTTAATAATTGTCTTTGTTCTGTTCTCCATGGTATTGGAGCTAGATCTGAAACTTCTTAATTTGGTTCTAGTTGGACCTTTTTTGCTATTAGCATGATTTGTGTAGAAAGCATGTTAAATGGACTATGGGTTATAGATCTATAAAGTTGAAATGAAGTACTCAACAGTGTTCTAAAGTTGCAAAAGCTTTGAAGATTGGACTTATCCCAAAATAATAGTATTAGTAATGATGATAATAATAACTATAATGTAATTTTTGTAATAAGAATAATTCTATTTGACCAGATAATAAAGTCCTGGCCTGTTTAGGCCTATAGGCTGCGCTTCTTCATCGTGAAAACTTATGTAGCCCTTCAAGGGTGCATCTTTCCATGATTTAAATCATGTTCTTTAAACAGATTGTACTTTCTTTAATTTTCAGTATAAAGTTTTTATCATTTGACTTCTCTCTTTTTTTATTATTATATATTTGTTCAGTCTAGCTCATTCGGAGTTGTCAAGTGTATTTTACGACAAGGTTCTACTTCTAGCCTGGGGGTAAGTTTATTTAGTCATTCTGTTTTTTTGGTACCCATAACAACGTAAGCTCTATATGATTTTGAGTATTGGATGCCTTGCACATAATTGCAGGTTCAACAATGTCATTGTTCTTATTATTGGCATCGTCGTTTTTATATGTGCTACTGTTGGTGTGCTGCTATTGATGGAAACCCTAAGTGCATTCCTACACGCGTTACGGCTTCATTGGGTGGAGTTTCAGAATAAGTTCTATGGGGGAGACGGTTATAAATTCCTTCCATTTTCATTTGCATTAGTTAGTGAGGAGGATGAATGATACATTGCTTTGAGTTTGGTCATAAGCTAAACGATTGGAAACGATATTGCATATTGAATCTGCCGAAAGTATAGATTCCGCCAATTCTTTCATATAAAGTATAGATCTTAGAAAGCTAATGAAGGAAGTGCCTTTAGCTAGTTTTGGGGAAAGCAGCTTTCTCACGATTCCCCCGCCCGCTTCCGATTACAAATTGCTTATTCATTTCAATAAAGAGCCTCGCTGATAGGGCCGTCAAGCATTCTTCATGTATATTAATGGGAATCTGCATCCAACTGGTGAACATGCTAATATGTTTCCTCCATATTACAGTTCAATTAATTGATGATGATTGTTGTCTGATTGTCCATGTAAAGGAGTCTCTACTGCCTGCTTCTATCACAAAGAAGGATGAGCTGTTATTTTTTCGTCAATTACTCTATGAATGAATTCAAACTATTGTTGTAATATATAGAAAAGAAAAAAATAGTTGCTGACATATATGTTTGACAAGTTTATGAATTCCTCTGAAATTGTCATGTTTATAGAGTGTTCGTCATTCAGCCGTGCAGACAACTAGTTGCCCATGATAATTCTCACATTTGATATTTATATTTCCTTTCAGATAATTACCTTATGCTAATTGTTTCAAGTTTAGTAGTGGTAGCCTTTGAATTGATCCAAAACCAAATGATGGTTGAAAATAGGCGAAGTTTCTTTCGCTTTTGAACAATGTTTTTCTTTAAACTAATATTTCAATTCGGTCTGTTAAATTGGCATACTTAAGAAGAAGAAGAAAAAAAAAGTATTAAATTAACATGTATTCAAAATTAATTATGCATTTGAACATCTATTAATTTAATAGACTAACTTAAAAGAACATTTTCTAATCCAATTAAAAGAAAAATACATAAACTCATTCTTTTTCATTACAACCCAAATTAACAAACCCACTGCTTCACATCAAAGTCAACATTTAAAACTAACATCCCCACCATAGCATTCACTAAAGAATTGAGCCAGGGGAGCTTCCTTTCAATAAGCATACATATATAACATAAATTATGCTATAAACTTGCAAAGAATCAGCAAGAGCAAGCCAACTTTGTGTCTAAGCAAAGTTCATGGGAGCATCAAGAGCTGATAAAAGTCTAGAACTCCATATATATTATTTACAAGGGCTCCACTTGCCAAACACAATAATATTATTACTGAGCGGTGGTATGTATAGCAGCTACAGTTGAGACCATGGAATCCACGCCACATACATTACGACCCCTGCAGATCTTGTAATATCCATTTTCTCCCCAGTTTTCTCCCCAAGAGTTCTTTATGATCCAGTAAGGCTTCTCCTTAAACCGGATCGGTGCATAACCGGCAGACCCGAACCCCACCAAAAGCACCCCATGATCCAGATGCCTCGCGCAGATATATGGGCATGAAACTCCTTTCATGTATGTCTGCATGAAAACTGCATTGATGCCAACTGCACAATGCAAGCAAAAGAACCATTATTTCACTTGATTTACTTGGCTTTGAGTTCCCGCGAAGATTGCAAGACTGGGGTAAAAGGAAAACTTGCTGACAATGATATCAATAAATAACGAAAATGGAAATAAAAAGAAAGCAGCTTACTTGCAAGAGGGCCATTCTTCACCAAATTTGCGGCAATTTGATCTTCATCAATAGAAACGACACTGAAGTTGGACACAGAAGCAGCAATCTTGCTCCGGTCAAATTTGCAGGTGCCACGATCAGTCCCAGTGTAAGGATAGTCCTTCTCTCTCTCTAGTCCACCAGCCTTGAGGGTGTACTCGAAGGCAGAGGTCATCAGCCCACCACTACAGCCCGCGTCACAAGCACCATATTCTTCGGGATCACACTGCAAATAATTATAGCGCTGAGAGTAAAGATCATCTTATGCACCCTAAAAGTCTTTGCTGTTGTGGCTTTTCTATCATTTTTCTAGGTTGTCGAACTCCAAAAGATATTCATGTCACAAATTCAGAAACTTTCTATTAGGACTATGGATTAGATAGTTGTAAACAGATGCTCCGATGGTAACCATCGATTAGCCTATTTCAACAAAACAAAGGAAGAACAAATCAAACCTCATGGTCACAATCCACAAGCTGTTGTTCGCTTAGGCTCACGAGCTCCCCAGTCTCCAAATAATGCGCTCCTTCCAGTGCCCCCGTTGCACTAAACGACCAGCACGATCCACAAGAACCCTAATTTCCCCCACCCCAACAAAATTAGGGAACCAAGTAGTAATTAAAAATCAAAACCCACTTCCGATCAAAGCGTAAATATTCAAAAACCTATACATATGTATGTATGTATGTATGTATGTATGTGGTACCTGGTCTTTAACGCCCGTCACAGCGCCGTGATCGCGCCAGTCAAAGTCGGCGGGGAGATCGTTGGTGGGGAGTATCGGAGCCTTTTGGGCGTCAGACGGTAGCCGAACGTTCTTCAGGCCGAGGAACTGTTGCCGGAATTCTGCCGGAGTGAGATCGGAGAACTTGGTGACACCGTGGACTGCGCTGGGGTCCAGCTTCTGGTGAACCTTGGCTCGGCGCAGGTTGGCCTGGAACACGCCGAACCTGTAGTCGTGCTCCTCTTGACTCCCATAGCTCTTCCCGAACTTGGCCTTGAAGGTCGAGAAATGGCGCTCCGCGTGGAGCAAAGGATCCTCGCCGTCCGGTACCACCTGGCGGATCAGAAGATCATCGTCAACGCCGTTGACCTCGTCGACGGCGGAGGATAAAATGACCAAGCTGAAGAGAACAGCGAAGAGAACGAGAAGGCGGTCCATTGGTTGGTAAGTGTGCACAGTGATATTTCCTATGCTCTGGGTCTGACATATAAATAGTTCAGGGAAGATAGTAAGTAAGTGGGTGGTTGAGATTTCGACGCGTGGTGTGCTTTTATTGGTTGGGCATGCTGCAAGTTGAGTGAGCTCAACGGAGAAAGGAACAAGGAAAGGAAAGATGGGGCGGGGTTTCTTTCACTCTTGACTTTAAATTAAAAAAGACACAGAATTGTCCATTATTGTTGCTTCCTCCGTTTGTCCGGGGAGCGCGTGATCTTTGTTTTTTTCTTACTAATTTTCCTTCCCCCATTTCCTTTTCATTTGCTTTCTTTTAAGATTTAATTTGAGATTTTTCATGTTTTCTTGCTGATAAAATATAAAACAAATATGAATAATAATTGTAAATGGCGGAAGCAAGAGAGACAAATTTTTGAGGTAGTTTAGTCTTATTGGCCTATTGTTAATTAATGTCCAATAAAACTACATTTTTAAAAGATGTCCTATTTATAGAGTAAATAGGGTAAGATATACATAACAAATGTTGTAAATAGAAAATCTCCCGTAATATTCGGTCGACTTAGTATGCTCAATTCGCTATTAATTTTTTTTTTTGTTTTTTTAAATTAAGATTGATTTAAAGGTGAATTAAGTATGATACGGACGGTTAGAAGAAATATGATGAAAAAACTTCAATATATCATAGATGTGCATGATTTGTACAAGCAAATCCCCTAGAAACGCATGCGAACGCATGATTTGTTCAAATAAAAGTCTTATGAAGGCACGTGAACACATGTAAAGTATTACAATAGCTTTGTGTTGTAGTAGTTTTCATAAACATCAAAAGAGATCTTATGAAAGGGGCTCTATTGTTAAAATAAACTGTAAAACAAAAACAAAAATGAAATAATTGTAAGAAGCACAAGCAAGAGAGAGAAACATATATTTGAGGTAATTTGACCTTATAAGCCTACATCCACTATGGTAATGCCCGATAGGACCACATTTTGGTTATATTTAAGAAAGTGGTACAATTTAAATATGGTAAAAAAAGTAATAATAATAAAAAATAAATATATTAATACTATAAGAGTCTGTTTAGAATTGCGTTTGACAAATAGAACTTTTAAGTCAAAAAGAGCTTTTCAGGCAAAAGTTTCATTTTTAAACTTTTATCAAAAGTGTTGTTTGAACCCTTAAAAACATTTTTAAATTTGTTTACTAAACAAATATTTTTTTTCTTTAAATGAGCTTTTTAAGTGTTAAAAATATTTTGAAACTTTTTAAACACAATCTCAAACAGACCCTAAGTTATATGGAGTTATGATGATTGAAGCTCACGCATAAACTTATGGGTGACGATATTTTGTTACAAATATGATTTAAATAGAAATGTAATAATGATTAAATGACTTTTTTCTTTTTTTTTAATGTATGCATACAAATTATTTGTCTTGTCATTTTCATCCCAATTGCTCCTGTTATCTTCATATCATCAACTTGGTTTCATTCGACCCACACCTGTGATTCTCATTAAATCACAAAGTGACAAAAACATAAATGTCATCTTTATGAGAAGTTCAAATGTAATACGTAACCAAAAAGAAGAAAAACTCTTACCAAAAAAACAATAAATAAAGGAAGAAAACTAAACACCTGACCCACCATGAAAGCCTGAGCTTGGGCTTTTTATAGTGCCTGTCAGCCTGTGGAGGTTCCCTCCTTGTCGTTCCCGCGGCCTCTCCTTGTTTCATTTGTTAAGGGCGGCCCATCTTTGGATTTCCATACAAATTTTTATTGTTGGTAATTGAAACATTTCGGTCCCAAGGGATAACTGGGTCTATTAAAAATTTGAAGAAATAATTTTGACACACTCGATGGGCCCGTTGAGCATTTGGATTTTTTTTTATTGAATGAATAAGAAATTTATTAAGAAGAAGACACAAAGAATACAACAAACAAAATAGTCCAATGGGCTTTATATTTTTTTTGGAAAAATGGGTAGCCCTATGGGCTTAACAGAACTAACCACAAACACCCAACCAACCATTTATTCATAGAAGAAGGTTGGAAGCCGAACAGAAAGTTAAAACCCAACTCTAATGCTAAACATGATACTAGAGAGCTTGTAGCATTACTCTAATCATCTTCGGTTAATTTGAATTGGGTATTAATAATATCTAGTTAGTTATATAAGAGGTGTCTTTTTGTCTTTTCACTTGTTAATGAGACAAAAATATCATTCAAATATAACTAACTGAATATTATCAAGTTCAAATGAGATGGTCCTAATTCAAAAAAATTTAGAATTCCTTTCCATTCAAAAATAATGTACTTAAGCTGCAATCATCAAGGTGGCAATTTAGGTTGAGAAGTGCTACATATCCCATTTTTTTTTCTTCTCAAAAGTTAGTTTCAGAATAATGTGTTACCATTTTATGAAATATATTTTTTTGGCAGAAGTGCTAAAGATCCTAAATTTTTGTTCTAAAATTTGGTTTCCAAATGCTATATCACAATCCCATGACATTTTCCAAAATAATAAATTTCATGAGATAGTGACACATCATTTGAGAATTAACTTTTTGAAGAAAAAAAATTGGGATATATAGAACTTCTCTTATTTTGGGAAGTGCATCACAAACTCATGGGATATATGATGACACATTATTTGAGAATCAACTTTTAAAACAAAAATTTGGAATGATTAACATTTCTCATTTGGATTTATAAGTCGGGTTCATGTCTTGTCGAGTTATGAGTATATTATTGTACGGATTAATATGAATACGACGTATTTAATAAATCATATCAAACCCTTTAACCCTAATACATCTTATTTAATTAAACCGATAACAGTTTAATAAATAGATTATGTTGACTCTTCAATAAATTTTAACCTATTTAATTTATTTGTAATTACTTTGCTAAACTTTTAAGTCATTGTATCTTCCACCTCAAACACGAGGGGTCGATAATTATGAGCACAAAAGAATGAAAATGCGGCGAATATTACTGGAATATTTAATTAAAGCGGCCATCCTACTATTATTGAGCGCTAAAATTCACGGCGTTGTAAATTATAAGATCAGCGAAGAGAATATTCTGGTCGGCAAAACACAAGGGTTTGCTCATGTCGTGTGCAGGATTTACGGAATCAGCGCGTATATTAACTCGCGTGTGAGTGGGTTTAAAGCGCTTTCGCGTGCGCTTCCACTTATTGACCCCGGTTCGTCCGGACCGGTCTGGTCCAGCCCTAAATGTTCCCGACAGACATGAGACACCACCTTCATTGGGAAGAAAACAAAGAAAGTAAAAGAAACCAAGCCCCACAGTGATCCCCCCCATAGAGGCGAGAAGCGAGAGAGTCTGAGAGAAAGATGGAGGAAGAGCACGGCAACAGCCATGTTAGCAGTACTAGTAACTTGGAGACGGCGAAGGCCGAGAGATCGGTGTGGCTGATGAAGTGTCCGGTGGCGGTGGCCAAGTCCTGGCAGAGCCATCCCCACTCCGATCCTCACCCCGTCGCCAAGGTCGTCCTCTCCCTCGATCCTCTTCACCCCGACGACTCCTCTTCCCTCCAGGTCCCAACTCTTTCATCTTTTCTTTTAGATTCCTCTTGATCCACTCCAAAACCGTTCTACTAAATTCTTGAGCTTGTTTTTGGGGAATTCAATCGATTTGTTTATAGTTTATTGAACTTTGGAGCTCGGTTTAGGGTTATTAGCTTCTTGTAGCTGATTCATTGTCCGTATGTTGCTTTGATTAGCTAATTTTGTTTACTAGCATCGAATTCTCCCACTTCGTACTTCAATCGGAGATTGCTATTTGTGCTCTGGTTTCCTTCATTTATTTAACTGGTAGTTCATTGAATTATCGTGTTTTTTCCCCTGCCGGTTGGTGCTAGATTATGATATTTGTGAGCAGGGATCATAAGTACTGAGTTTAGAATATGTTTGGTGGAATGTTTGCTTTTAAGATAGATACATCTTTTCATCCATTTGAAGGTAAACTTCCTGACATCTTTGGAATTGGTAACCAGTTCACGATGGAGATGACTGGCACTGACGCAGGGAAGATTCCTAAAAGTTATTCTTTGAATATGTTCAAAGATTTCGTTCCTATGTGTGTCCTTTCTGAGGCAAATCAAGGTGAGGATTATAATTCAGGTTTCCTGGAAGTATTTAGCTTTGTGTGATTCATTTAGTGGATCAATAAATACTAATTTCTTTATTTTTATTTTTGTACACATGGCTGTTGTGGTGATCACATGCTGTGTTAAAATGATTTTGGGGATAACAGCAGTGTGGAATTTAATAAATATCTTGCAGGTTGGGAATTTTTGCAGCATTTTTTTTTTTTTTTTTTTCTCTTTTGTTAGTATGTTGATGGAAGTTGTACACGACCATTGGTATTTAAATTAGGTGCTTAATATGGGTTCCATTTTTCACTTCTATGATGCAACTTTCGGCTCTTTTTAATTGGTTGATAACTATGGCATTTGTAGGTAAGGTTGCAATAGAAGGAAAGGTAGAGCATAAGTTTGACATGAAGCCCCATGGTGAAAACCTTGAAGAGTACGGCAGATTGTGCCGTGAAAGAACGAGCAAGTCCATGATAAAGAATAGACAAATACAGGTAGGGTATTTGGCTATCCATTTGTTTTTTCCTGGACAGTTCTTGTTGTAAAGGATTCTAATGTTTCCCTCTTCCTCCTATTCCATAAAGGTTATTGACAATGACCGTGGCGTACATATGAGGCCCATGCCTGGAATGATTGGCTTGATTTCATCCACTTCTAAGGTATTAACTTTCTTTGTTTTTATTTAAAACAAAGTAATTCTATGAGTTAAACAGTGTGCTGCTCATTTGATATATGCACTGGCTTTCTTAATGAATCCTCTGTTAATGCTTCAAGATGAGAAGAAAAAAATCGGTCCATAGTGCTGGCTTTCGGGCATTATTCAGCTTATCTACCGTTATGGCTTGCAAAAGCACAAACACATATATACACAATTGCTTATCCTTACCAAAAATGTAAATTTAGTCCTCTGCCTAAAGTAAGCAGAGCTGTATGCTTGGAAGAAAAATCACCTAATATTCATTGTCAATGATCTATGACAGGATAAGAAGAAAACAGCACCAGTTAAGCAATCAGACATGAAAAGAACTAGAAGGGATCGTGGGGAACTGGAGGATATAATGTTCAAACTATTTGAAAGACAACCAAATTGGGCCTTAAAGCAGCTTGTCCAAGAGACAGATCAACCTGCGGTATGTCTTTTGATTACTTTTCTTATTTATAATTGTCCTTTGTTGGTGCGCTCTTCATTTTATTGCTTGACTTGATGTCTAGGATGAAACACCTTCCTCTTTGTTTTAAGCGTAGGTCACAAGTTAAGAATCACTTGATGGTCTGTTATTTGCTTAAAAGGGTTTATAATAATTCCCTGTATAACATAGAATCATCTGATTCCTATGAATTTGGTAAAATTTACGATTATTACCTTTTTTTAAGCTACATAACATAATTTTCTTTTACACCCGCTATTCTGGGTGACGGTTACGTTATGCTGTTTGTTACTTTGACTTGATATTCCGTGTCTGAATGTTGGATTTTTTTACCCTTTCTTTGCAGCAATTCTTGAAGGAGATACTGAACGAGCTGTGTGTGTACAATAAAAGAGGAACCAACCAAGGAACTTACGAGCTTAAGCCAGAATACAAGAAAGCCGCTGAAGATACAAATGCTGAATAAAAAGTAGCTTCTCTTAATGTCAATGAACTCTTTTTTATTTATCTTTCTCCATGTGAAGCAGGAAGGAAACAAATTCACAAGCTAATATAAACTTAGGTCATGGAGGGAGGACGGCATAACACCAGCAAGAAGATGGTAAGCCAAGAAACATTGGGGGGAAACTATTCTCCTTCTCTTAAATTCACAGATGCAGTTTGTATACAATCTTAGTTTTAATTTACATAAAAATAAAAAATATTCTTCCACAAACTAGCTCAACGACACATTTTTCTTGATGTAGTGTTTATTAGATGGACTGTTAGAGTTCCATCAAGACACTGCTGGTTTTTCTGCTGTCGTGTTTCTCCAAACTTAACTCGGTGTCGTTTTTCCCTGTAGATACTGTAATAAAATTTCCTTGCCCATCCATATATTTGCATTTCTCTCATTTGAAGAAGAAAATGGCAAAAAAGAAAAAGAAAAAAAAAGAAAGAAAAGGAAATTCGGTAATTTCTTCTCTGATCAAAATAAAAGGTTCCATTGAAGCGGCTAATTCTGGACATATTGTCTGTACATATGCCATCTTTTCTAGTTCGAGTTGACTATTATTTTTGGTTGCACCAAATATGGAAAATATTTTAAGCGCTTAGTTGCACATTAGCATGTAAAACATTTTAATTGGTGGACTTCTTCTCATCATATATTATATATAATTGATATTAATCAACAATGATAGAAGAAGTTAGAAGAAATAGCCAAAGGAATGGATGTTTCTAATTTGGTTGACATTTTGATAGTTTGGAAACTTGTTCAGCGTATGAGGTTGAATGGCGGGCCAGATTAGTAAAGCCCATAAAAGGGTAAAATTAATAGAAACCGTGTGGAATTTGGGCCTCTCTAATTTATCAAAAGACTGCTTCTAGAATGTCAGCCTTCTTCAATGGGCTCTCCAAGATGTGATATTTAATATTTTATGGCTGAATTTCGTTCAGATTGATGAATTTGTGGTCTCTTGGGCCGTTCTAATTTTTCCTTACCACCAATTCCAAATTATACTTTCTTGGCAATAATAATTAATATCGAGCGCATTCTAGCTTCGGTGCATATTAGCGCTAGTGACCTCAAATCCCGCAGATTAAGCTAAGCTTAGGGTCATAAAAGAAACATTTTCTTTTTTCTTCTCTTTGTAATGGCGCTTTCGCAATCATTCTTTCGAAGCTCTAAAATTTGCAATGTGGATATCCCAAGAAAAAAAAAGAAGAAAAAAACCTCAAAATTCCTAAGGGGTTTGGTGATCCATGGCTATGTGGGTGAAATTTTGTTCGGTTTTTTAAAGGGGTATTTAAACAAAAATTGGTGAAATTAAAAGGGAAAAATTCTTGAGATACCGACATTGCAAATTTTTGAACTTCTAGGACATTATTGCAAAATCACTTATATTTCGAGAAGGATAAGTGAAGTTTTATCCTAAAATAAAGTTATTTTTTCGTTAGTCGACAAAACTTGAAGAATAACATTAACCATGCATGCAACAATGAGATATCATAACAATTAGGATTCTAGGTCTTAATCCTAATGTGTGAGCATGACATAAGATCAAACCTAGTTTCTACGCATTCTTTTGTAACCACTAAACCAACATGTACATTTGTAATTGCACGACGTATGATGCCATTGCTGATTTTTTCTCGAATATCATGATTGGGTGCATTTTTTTGATAATGCCGCATTCAAATCAATCAAATTGTTAGATTCTTTCTAATTATTCCATCGTGTATCAATTTGATTCTTGTATATCTCTTATGTGTTCCTCATGCATCACAAAGGGAGGAAAAGTTGAACCCATGTCACTGAAGGACATTGGCCTTTTAATCTAATCTAAGTTTTCAATGGTTTGATTTTCCAAGAAAACATCTTTGTTTCTTTAAATTTTCTTGTTAACTGTATCCCACATCTGTAAGTGAGTTGCTCATGTGTATTAAAGAAGATGCATTGCTTAGCTAATTGCCTAATTTTTTATCAAGCTTGGAAATTTGTAAACTTCGAAGGCATTATTTTAAAAGTACTTATATTTTGGGAGTGATAAGTAAAGTTTTCCCTTAAAATAATGAAGTTTTCTTTTCTTTTTTTCACTAGTCGACAAAACTTAAAGAAAGACATTAACCATGTAGCAATGAGATATCATAACAATTAGAATTCTAGGTCTTAATCCTAATGTGTGTGTATGACATTGCAAATTTTTGAACTTCTCGGGCATTATTGCAAAAGCACTTATATTTCAAGAGGGATAAGTGAACTTTTCCTTTAAAGTAATGAAGTTTTTTTTTTTCATTAGTTGACAAAACTTGAAAAATGACATTAACATAACAATTAGGATTCTAGGTCTTTTGTAGCCACTAAACCAATATGTACATTTGTAATTCCAAGACGTATGATGCCATTACTAATTTTTTCTTCAATATCATGATTGTGCGGGCTAATGGCACGTTTAAACCAATCAAATTGTTAGATTCTTTCAAATTATTCCATCGTATATCAATATGCTATTCTTGTATATCTCCTCTGTGTTCCTCATGCATCACAAAAGGAGGAAAAGTTAAACCCAAGTCACTGAAGGACATTGGCTTCTTAATCTAGTCTAAGTCTTCAATGGTTTGATCTTCTAAGAAAACTTCTTTGTTCCTTTAAATTCTCTTATTAACTAGCTAGATCCCACAACTTGTAACCGATTTGCTCATGTGTATAACTGAAGAAAATACATTGTTTAGCTACTTTGTAATCAAGCTTGGATCTCTCATATTTAGGAATATGGACAAATGCCCTAAAACTAAACACTCTCAATTAAGTGCTCACAACCAGCATATGATCTTTAGTTTTCAAAAGAAATGCTCACACTTTACTATAATGGTCATCAATAAAAATCACATATAATAAAGTTCAATACTAACGATTTTAATTTTCATAGTGCAAACATAAGCATGAACCAAATCAAGAATTTTAACTTTTCTATATGAAGAGAATTTATGAAATAAAATTTCGATCACTTTGTTTTTCAACAAGACAATGAGTACTCGGCAATAGCAATGAAATATCATAAAGATTAGGATCCCATGTCTTAACCCTAAAGTGTGAATATGACAGAAGATCAAACTCAGTTTCTATGCATTCTTTTGTAGCCAGCCACTAGACCAACATGTACATTTGCAATTCCAAGACATATGATACCATTGCTGATTTTTTCTTGAATATCATGATTGAGCGCATTTTTTTCGCTAGCGCCGCCCTTAAAATCAATCAAATTGTTAGATTCTTTCTAATCATTCCATTGTGTATCAATCTGCTATTCTTGTATATCTCTTATGTGTTCCTCATGCATCACAAAACGAGGAAAAGTTAAACCCAAGTCACTGAAGGACATTGGCCTTTTAATCTAATCTAAGTCTTCAATGGTTTGATTTTCCAAGAAAACATCTTTGTTTCTTTAAATTTTCTTGTTATGCTCATGTGTATTAAAGAAGATGCATTGCTTAGCTAATTTTTTATCAAGCTTGGATCTCTCATATTTAGGAACATGGACAAATGCCCTACAACTAAACACTCTCAAGTGCTCAAGAGAAACTTGTACTTAAGAAACATCTTCTCTTAGTATGGGCACTTTTGCAATCATATCCTCGAAATTTTAAAATTTGTAATATTCACATGCCAAGAATTTGTCCTTTTTTAATTTCACCTATTCACCCCCACCGCCACAAAAGGGTTTGGTTTGGTGACCCATGGCTATGTGGGTGGAATTTTGTTTGTTTGTTTGTTTTTAAGTTGCATTTTGGGAATTTAAACAAAAAAAATTGGTGAAATTAAAAGGGAAAAATTCTTGGGATATCAACATTGCAAATTTGTAAACTTCTAGGGCATTATTTCAAAAGTACTTAACCATGTAGCAATGAAATATCATAACAATTAGAATTCTAGGTCTTAATCCTAATGTGTGAGCATGACATTGCAAATTTTTGAACTTCTCGGGCATTATTGCAAAAGCACTTATATTTTAGGAGGGATAAGTGAACTTTTTCTTTAAAATAATGAAGTTCTTTTTCACTAGTCGACAAAACTTGAAAAATGACATTAACCATGCAACAATGAGATATCATAACAATTAGGATTCTAGGTCTTTTGTAGCCACTAAACCAATATGTACCTTTGTAATTCCAAGACGTATGATGCCATTACTAATTTTTTCTTCAATATCATGATTTTGCACATTTTTTGGCTAATGACGCGTTTAAACCAATCAAATTGTTAGATTCTTTCAAATTATTCCATCGTGTATCAATATGCTATTCTTGTATATCTCCTCTGTGTTCCTCATGCATCACAAAAGGAGGAAAAGTTAAACCCAAGTCACTGAAGGACATTGGCTTTAATGGTTTGATCATCCAAGAAAACATCTTTGTTCCTTTAAATTTTCTTATTAACTAGCTAGATCCCACAATCTGTAACCGATTTGCTCATGTGTATAACTGAAGAAAATACTTTGTTTAGCTAATTTGTTATCAAGCTTGGATCTCTCATATTTAGGAATATGGACAAATGCCCTAAAATAAACACTCTCAATTAAGTGCTCACAACCAGCATATTTAGTAAAGTGCTCACACTTTACTATAATGGTCATCAATAAAAATCACATATAATAAAGTGCAATACTAACGGTTTTAATTTTCATAGTGCAAACATAAGCATGAACCAAATCAAGAATTTTAACTTTTCTATATGAAGAGAATTTATGAAATGAAATTTCGATCACTTTGTTTTTCAACAAGACAATGAGTACTGGACAATAGCAATGAAATATCATAACGATTAGGATCCCTTGTCGTAACCCTAATGTGTGAATATGACAGAAGATCAAACTCAGTTTCTATGCATTCTTTTGTAGCCAGCCACTAGACCAACATGTACATTCGCAATTCCAAGACATATATGATACCATTGCCGATTTTTTCTTGAATATCATGATTGCGCGCATTTTTTCGCTAGCGCCGCCCTCGAAATCAATCAAATTGTTAGATTCCTTCAAATTATTCCATCATGTTAGCTCTTGATTGGTGTTGAAAATCTCCAAATAAGAACTTTTAATGCAGTGTGGGAAAATGACTTGAAGGGATTCTTCTATATATCTCTAGCAATGGTTTAGTTAGAGAGGGTAATTATATATTAATTACGCGATAATCGATCTGAATTAATGCTTAGTATATATAAATATATATAGTGTTGCATGGCTTTTGTGATGACAAGACTAATCGAGTGGAGCAAGTTGAGGATTGTGCAGATGGATGGAGGAGAGAAACGTGATCAGTCGAAGGTGATCGAGTGGGATGTTGAAGGAAATTAAAGGAAAGAAAGAGTTGAGGTGGAATGGCCACCCATGTGTCGCCCACTGATTCAGCGGACAACGATGAGGATCTTGAAACACGACCAACTAGGAATCTTCCATGTCAGCTTTGAGAGATTTTTTGCACGAAGATCCCAATACCATCTGGCATCTTCTCAAGTCTCAACTTGAGTTGGACTTTTTATGGTAATGGTGGGCTACCCCATGCTTCATGCTTCCCAATTCAAGGGACCCTTCTTCCACAATATTACGCAATGCTAATCGACACTACTTTCTCACTCCCATGAACGTGGATTCTAAAAGTGGAAACCCAAATAAATGAAGAGAGAGAGAGAGAGAGAGTAGCAAGTGGTCCTCCCACTTTTCAATTCCATGAGAGATAATATTCAAGCAGATGGATGATGAAGATGAGCATTAATTTGAGTGAAGTGCAGCATGCCAATCCTTTTGTTCCTTTTTTTGAGCTTCCGGCCGGGTCTCAAGAAACCTTCTATTTTGGCCATTTACGTGCTTCGTGTATGTGATGGTCACCATCACCCTGCTCGATCTACTCTCCAATTGGAAAAGGATTTTCAGTTGTAAATATCATTAAATTATGTCTGCTTATGTTGTTCTATGCTTAATTAACAGAATTAGTATGTATAATGTTTCTTTTCACTTCCTCAGCTTTCTTGTCTTTTATATATATATAGAAAGAAACTCCGGTACTAATTTCCATGAGAAGGAATACCCGGCCAGCAAGTGCGTAGTGATTTAACCTTTAGATCGATCATGCACTAAATCTAGCTAGGGTTGGTCAAGCTAGCGATCGAATTCAAGTCCAATAATTTTTTTTTTTTCCGCCTCACTAAGAAAAAGATAAAAAAAAAAGAAAGAAAGAAAGAAAGAGGTTGACGCATGGATTTTGAGTGCGCCCATTGTTTGGTATCTCCTACCCATTGAAAAAAAAAAATAATAATAAAAAAAATAAAAAAATAAATGTACTCAGATTAGTTTAAATCGTATCCTTAATCCATTAACTTTACTCATCAAGCAGTTATTGAGTAATTAATTCATTTAAAATTTTTACTGGTAAGATGACATGATCAGAATTTTGCCCAGGGCGAGAATTATGATAGAATTTTTTTTTTTTTTTTTTTGGGTAAATGAAGAAGATGTTAATTGTAAAATCAAGTAATTAAATCAAATTAAACGTAATAACTTTAAAACATTCGGTGAATTAATGTTAAATCCGAAAGATTAAGAAGATGATCAACCGTAAAGCTACACAAGTATCAAGAAAAAAAAAGCATGCATTTAGTCAATCTTGATGACTCAGATCGAATGCCGTAATGATCACGAAAGATATCCAGTCAAAAAGGAGGAAGGCAATCGGCATCAAAGGATATGCATGCATTATTATTATTATGATTTATGAATATAAATAAATTAAAAGATAAGCACATGGAATTCACGAGGTAACATGTACCGACCTAGCTATCTAATCGTGTTATGCGATCTCTTAACAAAAAAGATGGAGATCGAGGAAAATTAAATTTCACCAAATATTTCCGTCCTTGCAATTGATCTTTTGGTGGAATCACTTTATGTGCCAAAGAAGCCAAACAAAAGCGAAAAAGAATCGCTAGTAGGTTTATCGGCTACCAAGTGAAATCCTGGAAGGAGCCAACACACATAAAGTCAGAGGGATCTTTCCAAAGGATAACAGGTTTTGGGGATAGGGTTTCTTACTTTTCATCATAATTGTCGTTGTTGTTATTTTATCTGTAATAAAAAAAGCAGTAGGTTTTGAGAAAGGATCAGGTTAGTTCTAATAATTTGGGCGTTAAAATTATAAATTTTTTTTAAGAAGTGATAGACACTACCACGTCAACTTTGAGTGATTCGACCTTTTTTAACCTAATTCAAATCAAAGAAACTAATTCAATGGTTATTGTTAACTGTTAACCGCTTTTGGTCTCAAATATTTGGAGTTGCTGTTTTGACGATGATCGATGGTGGCCGGTAAATATGGTGGCCAACAGTGGCTTGTGGCGGCGCACAACATAAGCGAAATGCACAAAAAGATCCTCTAGGAAGCATGAGCTCAATCGTGTGAAATGTTAGAATATAGCTTCATATTGCTGGCACAATACAAATTAGGGTTTATAAACTCATTGGGTATTTTTTATTTTTTATTTTATTTTTAAAGCCAAGATAATATACCCAAATGACACTTGAGTCTATTTTGGATTGCGTTTGAGAAATAATGTTTTTAAGTCAAACAAATTTTTTGAATGTTAAAAGCACTTTTAGGCCTTTCAAACGCAAGCCCAAATAGACCCTAAACGTGCGATGATAGTTTCCATACATGCTTGTATTGGAACAGTGTAGGATGCATTAGAGAACAATAAGAAAAAAGAAACACAAAAAATGATTCCTTCCTGGGTATAACGTCTGCTATGATCATATTATTTTTAGGGGAAGGAAAATTGCTACGGCATGATTCTAGCTACTGCACTCTATGCATATCATTGATATCCCAACTGTTAAGTGGGTCACTTGTAATGAAGGGCATACAACATTGAAAAGGCATTTCCTCGGTCCATGCATGAACATCTTTGATCCTAACCCTTCAGATGTAATATTTGACCCTTTCTTTTCAGAAAGAAAGAATCCCTTCAAAATTCGCATCAAACGCCAAGGTCCATTCTAAAGGTCCCTTTTGCATGGTTATACCTTATAAGAAATGACTTGTTAGAATATATATATATATATATATATATATATATAGGCTTACAATAATTGTCGATTTTTCGATTGCTAAATTGGGTTAGACACAATCTAGAATGATTAGCCCAAATATTATTAAGTGACCATTTAGTTGTTGGCTTTTTACGTTAGCTGTGTTTAAAGGAATTAGATTCCTTCTAGTTGTGACAATTAAACAATATAATATGTAGGCCTACAATCCTATTAAGGTTAGGAGTCATTGATGTGTTAGTAATATAATTTGCAGCTAGGCTAAGCTAGCACATCTATTTCAGCTCTGCATGCAGGTATTTTTGAACTCCATAAATAATAATTTGTTTATATTCTAATTTTCTGATCACATGTTTATTATAGAATTTACAGATCGAGTTAGATTAGGATTTACGTTTCTTGCTCCATCTTTCTCTTTGTTAGAATATTAATTAAACAATTAAATTAATTATTTCTTTTTGGTTTAAGCTTTAGGAATTATTAATGATTTAACATAATATCAAAGCAGAAGTCTTTAATTCAAACTTTATCTCTGTCATTAAATATTAGCAACTTAGGAACAAGGACTCTCGATCTGAAACTGTCCCTGTTCAGATATATAGGGACATCCTTGTATTGGTCTTGTTCCAACAATTCTTCAAAATCTTCAACCGCATACCTAAGTACAAAGCTACAAATTTCCCAAAATATAAAAATAAGTTTCAAATGCCGAATGAGTTAATCTCAAAACCTAATACTAACAAACTCTTTTGGGCCTGGCTCAACAAAGGTGAAGCCTTAAAAAATGGGCATATATCCTTAACTGCTTTTAGAATTAGCGGTAATTTAACATCTCTCATCTCTTTCTCGAGTACTATTACTTTTTACACCAATTTATCACCCTTATTTCATACTAACCGACAGCCACTTAAACACGAACACAAATGTAAAATGATTGATAAATAGTTGCGAAGATGAATCCTAGCTAGTAGCTAGCTTATAATTCATTAGTGTCTACCTAAATATAATAAGGTAGAATTAGAAAGATGTAGCTAGGGTGAAGATCCTAAAGTCTAAGGCCTAAAACTGGGTGTTGGATACCTGTATAAGCCGTAAGATTCATAAAGAGGATTCCCGACAGTGAATGTGACTCTACGTGATCATCAGCACCAAATGTGATCCAAACGGAATTTTTTTTTTTTTTCCCATGCTCAACAGCCAACAGTTAACGTAGCCATGGAATGGAAACACGAGGTTGTGGCTGCTCCGAAAGTGCGCAACATGGTGTTGAGGCGTGAGGGAGACGACTTCGGCGCATTCATCAACTAGGCTTTTGATTTGATTCCCGTTGTCACTCTTTGCCTTTCCAACATCTTAATCATGGATGTTTGACGTGATTTATACTCTGCTAATTAAACTTAATTTGGGTCAACTTTGCAATTGGAGGAGGCTTAACTCATAACACATAAACATTATTAATTATCAATGTATATATAGTACGTACAACACTTTATTAATTATAGCTTTGAAAACATTATTATTCTTAATTATATCTCATTATGCATCCAGAAACTCCATGCTCCTCCTGCATTGACTAATAAACATAGATTAGGAGAAAGGACAAAAAAGTGGGTCGATTAATAAGATTAATTTCTTAAGTTTTTAATTAGAGCATATTCTAATTTAATTAATTTTTTTCTAGAGAGAAATGAACAAATTTTTTCTTTGAAAACACGAAATTTCTTTATTTTTTAATTTATTTTATTTCAGTTGTTGTTCGAAATTGACATTTTTTCCGACATTAAGAAGTTAGAATGTCACTTAAAAGTTAAAACAAAGTATTAGGCACCCTTTAGCAGTCGAATTGCCATGGAGAGCAAGGACCACGTGGCCTGTAGCTGAATGCCTAAAGGCTAGTGTGGTGCGAATTTGGACCACACCCTACGTGGTCAATGTGCCACGTCTTCCTGTGCACATGTAATGTTGGTGTCACAATTTACGCAATTCACCAAACTTTCATATTGCTACTAAAATCATTCTCGTTATTGGGTCTATTCGGCAAACTCTCTTTCTTTTTCTTTTTTCTTTTTTGAAAAAAATTAATATAAAAATATTTTAACTTTTTAATATTAAAAATTTAAAACTTTATACCACATCAATCTACGTCAACTCCAATATATATCTAAGAAAGAAAAGGTTTACCAAATGAATCCATATTGAATCATTCTTTTATTTTTTATTTTTTATTTTTTAAAAAGAACTTTAATTTTAACTTTATGAGCCATTGGATAGATAGCCCCTGTACATTCCCACGGGTCACTTTATTCTATTATTATATCAAGGCTGAATGAATCATGTACTAAAAAAAAAAAATGGATGTCCACAGTCCACTACACTCTCCTTTGCCCTACCATTTGATCATAGGGATCTTTTCCTTTCGGCTCTAAAATCCAAAAAATAAAATTAAAAGTAAGGGAATGAAATATTCCATGTTCTCCAAACTCTTTCTTTTAATTATCAATAAATTGGACCAACATCCATCCCCTAAGATTTTTTTTTTTAATTTTTTTATTCCAATTTCTTGAAATTTCAACAAGAAAATCGAGAGTAGACCTCAAATCTTAAGTACCCAGATAAGTGAGCGTTTTGAGTTTGTTTGTTAATGCTTTTTAAGATTTTTTTTTTTTGTTGCTAGAAAGAAAAAAAATTAGCAAATATTAAAGGGGTCAAAGAAAGAAGGGAGGACTCGACCAGAGACTGAGAAGGGAGATTCTCTCGTGCAAACCAAATCTACACAAGCTGTCAGGCATGTACATATGCGAGCCAGAAGAGAATATTGAAGGTGTGGAAATGCAATTAAGATCACAACTGGCTGGGTCAGGGGTGGTGTCCGACCGGTTCATGCAGGCCGGGTCAGACCCGGTCGTCCTCTTCATCCACCTTTGTTAATTAGTACGTATTAATATATATATAATTACAAGGAAGGCAGGCAGGCAGGCAGCGGGTGTCTGCAGATGAAAAAGGCTTTAATATATTCTTCCTGGGCAGGCCTTCTTTTCGAGCTTTAGAATGATGGCGGTCTCTATTGAGGGGGGGCAGCATGTCTCTTAAAGGAAAGGATCTATTTCAGAATTAAGTAAAACTTTAGCAGTGGGAAACCTTAGTGGAAACACTTCATTAGTTTTCCTTTAGATTATCATCAACATCTTACCACACGAATGATAAAGACTCCTTTAATTCAATTTATTAACTTGACCTTTTTTTTTTTCTTGTTTTCTTTTTTCAAATTAAAATGAAAAAGGCCCAGAAAAGATGGATTCTTCCTGTTGGCTGCTCTTTTTTTTTTTTTTGGGACCCGGGGTGGGGTAAACTGTGATCCTCTCTCTCTCCTGGCAAAGTGGGTTATTAGATGTTTTTTGTTCTTCTCTCTTTGTGAAACAGTAGTGGACCTTTTGTAAAGGAGGGCTCTCGTTAAATTCCATAATCTCAGAAATGATTTATGATTGAATCTGTTTGTCTACTTAAAACTGTTGGACGCGGCGACCGCTATGTGATACCTAGCTAAGAGCATATGGCTATGAACGCTTCACTCTTGGTGGTGAGTCATGAATCATGATAGTTAGTAAAGAGGTTGATCATAAAGGTTTTAATGGGAAGCTAGTATATATGGCCAGTCAATTAGGGTCGGCAATTTTTTAAACGACTCGAAAATTCGACACAAATTCAATACAAATTAGAGATTAAGGTGGACAGTTCTAATACTTTTAATTAAATTAGTCAAATTATAGTTAACTTATTTAATTTTATATTGATCATACCTCAAGATGATCAAATTTAACACATAATTACACGAATTGCCACTCCTACCGCTAATATTTCATCTATGGGGTCTGAACTCAATATAATTCATATATATTTTGAACTTCTTCTTGCTTAATGGAATGACTTATTCATTAAAATAAATACTTTTATTTATTTATTACATATATTATATATGTATTTTTTTTAATTAGTTTTGGAATTGTTACAAACTTACAGAAAGAAAAAAATTTGAAGGTGTTAAAGGATTTTTGTTCATCTTTTTTGTGAGGTTAGAGAGGACTTTTTAAAAAATTTGGGATAACAGAGAGACTTTTTCAAACTTTTAGGGGGATATTTTTAAAATTTTTAGGGAGTTAGAGATTTTTTTTAAAAGATTTTAAAGGGAAATAGGGGATATTTTCAAATGATTGGAGGGGCTAAGAATTTTTTTTTTTTTTTTCTTCCAGTTTTTCTAGGAGGATCGAATTAGGGGGTTTTTCAATGGGAATTTTTTGGAGTTCCAATGTACAATGAAATCGATCTCATATCAAAATAATAAAAATTAAAAATTAAAATGGTCTGTCAAACATATATATAATTTGAAGGTTAGTTTTACTCAAAGAAATATTTCTGAGTTGATGCGTTTAGCTCTCCAGTCTCCACGTGAAACTGGCTACTTGAATGCTTTTTTCAAGTTCAAGGGAGGCTTGGCTTTGAAGGAGTAGTCGCTCGATCGATCTTCCTTCCTATTCAAATAAGGGAAACCAGCTAGCTAGAAGGCAGGGGAAATATATTCTCATTTCATTTGCCAATGCAAAGTACTTGATACACACATTCACAAATAGTATTTGAACTTCCTGGAACCATCGTTCTAAAACATCTCACGTTGTCTAGCTGTAGTTGCTTCACATAATCTTCCAACTATCATGCATATTATTGAATGCCTTGGTGTATAAAGACTAATGCCTTCCATTAATTCTTCCTTTCGCTCTTATAATGGGGTTTATCGTTATGTGTCTGCTAGAATATTCCTTCAAAACTTCAACAATTAGTGCCTTTAACGAAAATTAATTTTATAAAGTAAACTGTTATTTTGGCCTATCATAAAAACTTATAAATTATTTTTTATACTACATAGAGTGATTTATAATTTAGGCCCTGCATAGACATATAAATTATTTGTTATACTACATGAAATAATTTATAATTTAGACCAATCATAGACACCAATTTTGTATTTATCCTTTAATTGTATTCTACTTTTACCCACTATTATGACGTTATAAGGTGTAGTAGCTTTTCAATAAGCAAAATTGGATTGCAAGTTGAGACAACCCCAAGAAACATTTGCCAAAAAAATAAGTAAAAGTATTATCAATATATAAAAAATTGAGTAAGTCCATGTCAACTTTAAAACAAATCTGATTAATTAAGCATATTCTACAACCAAATTACTTGATCGCATAAAATAAAATTCTAGAAAAAGTTTAGGAAAATTAGGAGTAACATCACCAAAAATAAAAATAAATAAAAAATCAGTTGATAACTAATATTATAAATGTAATTATTTTATTAGGTAAGACTTGTGGCTGATAATTAATAATATTATAATTGTTGATGATAAAATATAAATATTAGGATCTATAGCCTATAGGGGCCGTGTATAGATCGATAGATTAATACAACAAGGGGCTAGCTGTTGCCTGTTGGTGGGGTTGAGAGGAGTTGAGACTTGAGAGGGTATATGAGACCACATGGGGTACCCACCACCCCCCTCGTGCGCGCTATCTATCAATGGCGGCTCGTCCTCTCCTCAATTATCATCATTAATGGCATCGCGCCAAAACAAAACCTGCTAGTTAAATAGTTTTTTTTTTTTTTCTCTCTCTTCCTTGTTCAAAAAAATTTCACCTAGTGCGATTGGGGGGGTTGTCTTGTCAGCCAAGGAGGGGGAGTAGAATGTGGGAGACAACCGGGGCTATCAACAGTTGACAATTACGTCTTTTTAGGCCCACTGTGGGCCCACACTCACTTCCTTTCCCCTCACTCTCTTCCGCTATATTTACATCTCCCACTCTTCACTTAGCTCTCCATCACTTGCATTCCCCTTCTTCTTCTTTTTCTTCTTCTTCTTCTTCACCTCCCTCTAGAGTTCTGATCTGCTGCTTCCATGGCGGACGCCGCCGATTCCAGCTCTTCAAACAGAATGTGGTGCTCTATACCGGAAAGGCTGCAACTGCACGGGGCCATGCTGGCCTTGCAGTTCGGTTATGCCGGGTTCCATGTTGTCTCCAGAGCCGCCCTTAACATGGGCATTAGCAAACTTGTGTTCCCAGTTTATAGGAATATCATCGCTTTGCTTTTGCTCCTTCCCTTCGCATATTTTCTAGAGAAGTACGTTCACTAATAATTAATATATATTCCTTCAATTCATGATGATCATCTAAAATTGTAGCACGTACGTACGTAACAAAATTTTTCTTTTGCATTTCACCAGGAAGGAGAGGCCAGCAATCACTCTAAATTTTCTCGTTCAGTTCTTCCTCCTTGCACTCGTTGGGTATGATCAAATAACTGTTGCTTGTTGCTTCATATCTTCTAAAATTCTTAAGACTTTATGGTGCTACGAAAATGGTGCTGAGAATAACACACGTTAAAAAATAATCTCTCGTTGTTTAAGTGTAAATTTAATCACTCCTTTTTTCACGTGACAGAATAACAGCAAACCAAGGATTCTATTTGCTGGGCTTAGACAACACATCTCCAACTTTTGCATCAGCAATTCAAAACTCGGTTCCAGCCATTACCTTTCTCATGGCAGCCTTACTCCGGCAAGTTGTCTCTTATGCTTTGTTGTTGTTGTGTTTGGATGGTGAAACACGTGTGTGTTTTATTTATTAATTCATGATTTCCTGAAATGCAGGATTGAGAAGGTACGGCTAGATCGGAAGGACGGGATCGGAAAGGTGGTGGGGACGATATGCTGCGTGGCTGGAGCGACAGTAATCACTCTATACAAAGGGCCAGCCATATACAGCCCAACACCGCCACTGCAAACGATGATGCTCAACACAACACCTGCTTTTGTTTCACAGCTGGGAGATGCCAGCGGCAAGAGCTGGACCCTCGGCTGCATCTACCTTATTGGCCATTGCTTGTCCTGGTCCGGCTGGCTCGTCCTCCAAGCCCCGGTTCTTAAGAAGTACCCGGCTCGCCTCTCCGTCACCTCCTACACGTGTTTCTTCGGTCTTCTACAATTCATTGTCATTGCTCTCATCTTTGAGAAAGACCCTCAGACTTGGATTTTTCACTCTGGTGGAGAGCTCTTCACTATCCTCTATGCGGTCAGTCACACCCTATAATAACTCACGCCTTAATTTTTTTTTTTTTTGGTTATTCTAGTCAACTAAGAAATAGTTTAAAGACACTTAAGTCCTTACTGAGCCTTTAAGTTGGTATCAACTTTAAAGATACCATCAAACGATAAAAGTGGGGTGAAAAATGATGAAAGCTTAAAATTAGGTGGCGTACTATTCTTGTGTGATATGAAATGGCTTGTCAAGGGCCAAGATCAGGAGGGAGCAGCTATAGTTTGGGGGTCAACATGAGTTGAAAAAAGTCTGTCAAGTCTCATTCTGAAACAAAAGGGTAACTTTGTTCATGTGCGGTTATGTTCACGCCAAGTTCAATGAATTAACGCGTAGCTGATAGCTTTATCTGTATATACACATATATATGTGTTGAAACTTTTGCTTTAGTTGTTAAATGGTACAAATAAAAAAGGAGTCATACAATAATGTTGGGGGGTGGTGGGTATTTGAAAATGAAATGAGGATATGAAAGTTTGCGTGGAAATATATTGCAGGGTGTGGTGGCATCTGGGATAGCTTTCGCTGTACAGATATGGTGCATTGACAGAGGTGGCCCCGTGTTCGTGGCAGTGTATCAACCTGTTCAGACTCTTGTTGTCGCTATCATGGCCTCCCTTGCTTTGGGGGAAGAGTTCTACTTGGGAGGGTCAGTTCTTTCTCCTTCTCTCTCTCTCTCTCTCTATGATTACACGTGTAAAAAGACCAAACTAGGTTATGTCGTGTTTGGTAACATGTAATTACCCAAAAAAGTAGGGTTTCTGGAAAATTATGGAATATATATATAGGGGTTAATTCTGGATGAAATGTACAGGATAATTGGGGCAGTGTTGATCATAGTGGGATTGTACCTCGTCCTGTGGGGAAAAAGCGAAGAAAGGAAGTTTGCACAGGAAAAAGCTGCGATTCAGTCCACTCCGGAGCATGGCAACAACAGAGCAACCGGCCACATCAAGCCAGCCCTTACTCAGCCACTTCTCCCACCATCATCATCATCATCAGAGAATGTTTGACCCCCCAAATTCCTGACTTTTAACTACGGCTTTGCCTGGAAAAAAAGTGCACTACCCTATATCAGAAAGCTTGTGTGTGTATGATTTTTTTTTTTTTTTTCTTATTTCAACTTTTTTTTTTTATGGCTTTTTTGTTAGTAGGGGAGAGAGAGAGAGAGAGAGTATTAAAGGGGGATGAATATGATGATCATTGTCGCACATGTGGGGCCATGGGGCCTGAAATCCCGTATGCTTTTATATGTTAATTTTATGGTTTGATTTACCAAGAAAAGTCTGCAGAAAAGATATATATGCGTACATTATGAATGAAGCTAATGCTGCAGCCTGCAGATCATAATTATGGCATGGGAAGTGAAAGGACACAAACCAACTTCTCTCCAATTTTATCTCATCACTATTTATGCTGCTAAAGTACTTGGCCAAGCATGCTGGCATGCTGGTTTCTATTTGCCATCATAACCATACTCATTTGGCATTATTCCGGTCGGAAGCGAATCATCCAAAATTTCTCAATCTAAAGATTTAGCTTTTAATCATTCATGGTGATACATTATGAGATATGCTTGTAAGAATATCGACCACATGAGTAACACAGGCACCACTAACCGGTCCACTAGACTCTAACAAAGTTTTTTTATAAAATAATTAAATAAATTTCTTTCATTCTAGTCTATTAATTAAGTTAACATGCGTCTAACTTTAACAGCAAATTTTATAATTTTGATATGAAAGTGGGTGCGAGAAATAAATATATATGCAATAAAAAACCTAAATACTAATTTTTATTGTCACGTCATTTCAACTATATACATGACAATCATATAACATATACTAATTAGTAGCAGTACTGAGCGGTACCAAATTGGTTATTTGGAGGAAGTGAGAAATCAATAAAAAAGCCAAAACCAAATGTCCAAGAGCTTAGTTGGGTGGGGGAAATGCCTATGATGAGTTTGGGACAATGATAAAGCATAGACCGACCAGGAAAGATCAACAATTCATCAAATTGAACCCCATACCAAGTGATCCCACCTCAATGGGATCAAACTGGATTGCGATTAAGGTAATTTGGAAGGAACAATTCTTGTTTGGCTGTCCCATGCAAGAAGCAAATATGGTCTCCTAAAGTAAGAAAGGCACAAACAATCATAGACTTTGGAGAGAGAAATTACGAAGAGTTATGGCCTCCATTTCTTCGAGGAATCCAAATCATCTTTTTTTTAAAAATTTGGTAAAGGACCTACAATGATTTTTTGTTAATAGGATTTTTCTAGACAGCCATGACACACGTCCTAATATGATAGTGACTATAAATCCTTTTTTGATTAATAGACAAATTGCTCTAACAAAACAATATCACATATATATTTAAGAATTTTTTCAATTCAAATCTTATTTATGACTTGTTTAATGGTCACTTTGGCTAAGTCATGTGTTGCATTATTGGCATCTCTGCTAACATATAACAACTCTGCCAACTAAAAAATAATTGCAAAACCATTTGAGTGTCTTCCACTAGTTGTTCAAAATAGCTACAATTCTTTAAACCTCATCTAAATTATGATTGTTAGAATATTTATTAAATGATTAAATTTACTTATTTTTATTAGTTTAAACTTTTAGAATAAACATAGTTATAAGATTATATAGGTCAACTTTAATCTGACCCATTTAATTTAAATGATTACATTCTTCAACCATAACCATAACCATTTAATTGTGTATTAAATTCTTGTCGAGTTTATGTGTCGTTTCAAAACTTGACAATCCTATATGAAATCAGCTCAATAAATGAATTCAAAGTTCAAAGACATTGCTAGAAGTTGATTGAATAGATACTACTCGATCGACAAAGCAGGTGCCAAAAATTTGTTCTTTTAACCATTTAGAGTACTGCTTGATCTGGAACATCTTTTATACTTTATTGCCTAAGATTTGCTTGATCAACACATATGACTTGACTAATTCTCATATGATACTCCCTCTCTGAGCTACTTGTTCATTGTAAAAGCCTAGTGCATGTGCCGCAGACTGAGATTTTCATCCGACCCACATAAACACTTAGACTTACAATGTCAAATGTAGATATGACTAATCAACATAAAAAAAAATAAAAACGAGATTGGTTAAGAAAATTATGAAAATCAATTGTGAAAATTGAAAATTCAAATGAAGTAAGAAAATTCAAAACAATGAGAGCACCTGCTAAATGTCTCCAACTGTCTAAACCATTAAACCAAAGCATCCAATGTACCCACAAACCTCTTTAGTTCATACCCTCTTTCTCTACCTATCATCACCAATAGAAAAAAAAATAGCAACAACAACAATGGCCCACATATTTCTTTCTCAATTCTTACCAAGGTTTATAACTCAAGTAAACCAGCACCATCATTTTCATTGTCAGTGCCATGGCCACTAGGTTAGGTTTGGCTTAACCCACAAATTCGGAGGATAATCATGGAACTGAAAACCCTCCGATCAAATCCGAATGAAGTAAAGCAGCAGCAACATCGTTTTCACCGTTTTCTGGTTTAAATTAATTTGAGCATTCTGCTAGATTCTGCTGAAATCCTTGATTTGTATCTTCCCAAAACCGTGCATTCCATTGTTAAAAATTATTGCAATTTTCCGTCTTTCATGTGAAAACAAGGCAGAGAGAAGAGATTGGGTGGTTTTAGCTTCATCTATTTAAGATAATGGTACCATGATGTACATTGTTAAATGTAATAAAAGAAAGAAAGAATGAACATCACTTTTCAAACATTTATATATTTATTTTTTATTTTTAATCTGTCAGAATTAAGCAAACCCAGCCTTGATTTCTAAAACATCACACTTCGAAATTCAACATTATCTTCCTCTCTTTTGACTTCACCCAACCCTTCAACCACGGGCTCGTCTCGCACAATTCCTCTGGGACCCCTGCCCTTATATCGCCGAGCCACCGACAAATACCCCAATAAATTAACCACATTAATAGCCGTTAATATCCAATAGAAATAATCAAGGCGGCTCTTGTTCAAATTATTCCTCAGCCACCCTTTCTCTTCCCCCCCAGTCGCAGTACTCGTAACGATCTTCACCAGCGCAGTGCTCAGCCAGCTTCCGATCCCAACCTCGCCCAGAAAAATCGCACTGCTGATGCTTCGTGTCCCGTCGGTAGCTTTATCGTAGAAGAACTCCAGCTGTCCGACATAAGTAAATACTTCAGCGCTGCCCATGAGAAAGAACTGAGGGAGCAACCAAAAGACGCTCAGCACTGCTCCCGTCTGGGAATGGTCGCGCCGTTGAGTATGTAACTTTTACATGTAAGCTATGTTTATCTTAAAATTTGACTCACCCGTACTGCGCGGTATGAGGTAGCTTTCGAGCCCCCACGATATCGGAGTCCTTGGTGTTGACCTCAAAAAGGTCAACTACACGTCCCACCTCAACCCCTCTAAAATGGTTCCTCAGGGAAGCAACGGCGACCTGAAGAAACCTGGTAAAAGGGCTTCCCATGGGCTTTTTGTAGCGATAACTTCGAATGCCGGCAGCCAGTATAACGATGGAGCCGATCATAGCCACGGCGGGAACTCCAAAACCCCAACCCGACCCTTTCTTCTCTTTTACGTACACCAAAAGCGTGATACCCAGCAGTGCACCAATGTTTATGGCCAGGGGCGGAACCAGGATTTTGTGTGTGGGGGGACGATTTTTTTTTTTTTTTTTTTAATTAAAAGGGTAGGCCGGAGAAACTAATTATGGTTATCCTACCTGAGAGTGACCATAATAGCACCTACCTAATACATAGATTCATATGGTAAGATATAATTTCATAGTAAATCACAAGTCATTTTTGTTAAAATTTTATTATAGTTACTTATCACCACTAACAAGTGAAAGAATGCCAAATAAATTAATGAATTCAAACCCATCAAATATTTAAGTTAATTAACAACAATGAAAGCTAAAAACAAAGTCTTGCTGCAGATAAACACAAGGGAGTAAAAAATTAATTTGAGGGGACAAGTTTCTAAATTTGGAGGGACAAATTTTTAAATTTAATGAGCAAATATATAAAATATACCTATTTTAATGAAAATTTCAAAAACTTTGGGGGGACATTCGTCCCCCCATTGTTGTATGTAGTTCCGCCCTTGTTTATGGCTAAGAAGAACCAGTTGAAGAAGGCGTATTTCTTCTGCTCTTCTTTTTCGTCCGCCTCATCGAATTGGTCCGCGCCGAAGGATGAGACACATGGCTTGATCCCCCCCGTCCCGAGAGCTATAAGCGCAAGCGCACCATAGAGGAATGCCGTTTGGCCGTCCGTTGCTTTAATGCACGGTCGTTTTGTGCATAGAGGTGGACGTAGGCTGTCTATGGAGGCTGAGAGTGTCAACACCAGCGTTCCCTACACAGATATGACAAGTTAGTTAGACCACGTGGGAAAATTGGGCGGAGGGTTTAATTTAATTTAGTGCATTATTGTAATTATTAATTACCACATCATAAACGCAAGAGAAGATGATGATGGTTTTGAAGCGGCCCAAATAAGCATCAGCAAGAAATGCTCCGAGGATTGTTAAGACATAAGCAGCCCCTATCCAATCGGTCACGTGAGTAGCAGCATCTGGAAGCGACTGGTGCATCTCAGTCACCAAGTAAGCCACCATGTTGACCGCAATTGCGAAAAATGCCAACCTCTCCGCCACCTCGTTCACTATATATATATATATATGCATGCAACAACAATACCACCCACATGTCACGTGCATGGATTAAAAAAAAAAAACAAACAAACAAAGAATTTCTTAATTTGCTATTAATTGTGAAACCTATGATGAACGGAGAGGCCTTCCATCCTCCAGTCGTTTGCTTGTCAGCAATTCTCCCTAGAAAATCGACACACCCATTGTTTACCAGAGTTGTCGAAAGGCTTCCTTCCTGAACAAAACATTCTCAAAACGTGTTAAAAGCGCTAAAAAAAAAAACTTAAAATGCAGGGTATAGTTTTAATTAATGCCACCTTGTTTTGTTCCTGGTCTTGTACAAATTCGTCCATGTAGGGCTGAATAAAGGAATTCTCATACGTGTGAGCGGCTGGTTCGCTGCTCTCCATGTAAGGATGATCAAAGCTTGAGCTGCTTTCGTGATGAAGCCTGCTTGCATTCATTTGCCGTCTACGAACTTGTCTTCAAGTGTGGGGATTTGATTAAAATGAATGAAGAGAATGTATGCTTTAAATAAGGCAAGGTGGAACAACAAAAACAAACGCGCTGAAGGTTGGACAGGTATGGTTTGGAAGTTTCCTCAAGTCTGTGCATGGATCGGTTGGGAGTGTTTTGTCATGGGCGGTTCGGTCTTTAATTAATGTGTTTCATTAATAATCATCCTCGATTTGGGAAGTGGGCATTCGGCCAAAACAAATGTTGCAAAATAAGGCAACGTGTTGATGATTACAATGCCTCAAGTTCAATATTTTTGGCATCAAACACACACAGAGGTAGGAAATATTCAAACTGCCGTCCCTTTTTTTTTTTTTCTAAGCCATGAGAGTGAGCTGGACTTCTGCGTTGGATGGGTCAACGCTTTTTTGTAAAATTATCCTTGTGAAATATGTTAGATATCTAGTATTGAAAAATTTAGTGTTAAAATATGTTTTGATGTAAGATTTAGACTAGTACTTATGATTGATTCGGTGTATTTTTGGATCTAAAAACTTCGTTTTGGGTTGAAACAGACGAGGTTCATATAGAAGAAGGTAAGAGGTTTTGGAACTACTACGGTGTGAGGTAAATGTGTCGTTTATTATAGTTATAAATTGGTCTCAAGAGTTACAAAAGTTTTGTGAGTATAACAACAATATATAATACAAGTCCTATAAGGATGCCTTTGAGGTTGACTGATACCATATTAAATTACTAGTTATCCCAAAAGCTTAAGCTGATAGGAAGAAGTAAATTTAATTATTTAATCATTACTTTAACAGGCTTCGGAGTGATTTTATTTTTAAAGAGTTATTTAAAAAGTTTATATTTTATTACCAAAATTATGCTTTGCTTAATTTTGATACTAATTACTGTGGTAATTGGATTAATTACTACTAGTTTGGCAATCTTGATTAAACTTGGGGTCTAAATCAAATTTTCAAAAGCAAAATTATACCTTGAAAATAATAGGATTACAAAAAAAATTATTAAAAACTGTAAAAACAAAGCCCCATATGAGTGGAGGCCACCTCCAACCCAATCTTTGGGGCGTTGGCTGCCGCGTCGACCCCCATCTTTGTGGGGTTGCGGTCAGTCGAGGCTGGCCTCCACCCATCGTAGACTTTCTTACAAAAAAAAAAAAAAAATTATTTTATTTTAGTTTTTTTCTAAAATTTTATTATTTGTTGGGATATAGTTGTAATTTTTACAAGGGTGGCCTTGAATCTACTGATTAATTAGTTTTTACCAGGTCATCAATTTGGACGGAGAAGATAAGGAATGTTTTGATTTTTAAATTTGGACAAGGAACGTTACTAAAATGCACACACATGCATTTTGACTCTATGATACTCTTAAATACAATGATTAAATTATGTAATATATATTTTGATTGGACAGAAATTTTCTCCAAACTGGTATGGAGGAAATATCCTCAAACCCATGTAATATATATTTTAGTTTAAATTAGTAAACTGCTATTAATGAGGTTAAAATTTTAATGTCCCTTGTAAATGTTTATAGACACTTGGCACTATTCTATATGGGTTGGAGGATATTTTCTCTATACCTATTTGGAGAAAATTTCTGTCCATTTTAATTTATTGCGAATTGAAACTATTAAGTGGAGCTTACATATACGAATTGTCTTCAACGGTGCAATGCCTACAAGTTGATTGTGGATATGATTAATTTACTCTAGAATGATAAGCATGAATGTAATCAATCTTCAATTAAAGTGAAATTTTTTTTTTCAAGTTAATAATAAAATTGATGATTATGATAGGCAAAGGGAAGTAATTCTAGAAGATATACTTGTGTCCTACTAAGAATGATATGACTATTAAAATTATCATTTGATCAAAATTCAATAATAATTAATCACAAGTTTAATAGTAATTTTAATAGTCATATCAATCTTAGTAAGACACAAATAAACTACCTAGAATTACTTGGCAAAAAGTGAATGTCATGAGAGTGCTGAATGGTGGAGTGGTTGGGCCTCAACACATTTCGTTTTGGGAGTGAAAGTGGGCCAGATGGTTCAGGCCCATTATCGAAGGATAAAACGACGGGACTTTGGGCAAGAAACAAGTCTGTCGATTACAACCGGCATGTGTAGGCCGGTGGCCCATAGACTTATGTTCTTGTTTAGTTTGTCAGCTCCACGGGCCACCTCCATTCCAACCACGAACAGTAGACAATCCCTTCGGTTTGATAACTCTTTTACTTGTTTTGTTTTTTTATTCTTTTTAAGATTTAGGTGCTTCCCTAGCAAATCTGGCTTCAATGACTTCTTAATAAACGAAAAATAAGTAATTAAATAAAGGATTAATTACCTTTTACCTACATAAATTACAGCATCTTGGTATTTTTCTATCATGAACTACTAACTATAACATCTGACCCATTAAATTATTATCTTATGATAAAAAGCTCAATTTCGTTAGTTAAAGGGGTTAAAATTAATGGTCAACAATCATGTGCAAGTCATGTACCATTTAAATTTTTTTTTTTTTTTTTTTTTTTTTTTTTTTCACTTTTGCCCTCACTTCATACCAAGAAAATGACGTTTATCCCTCATAAACATATTAACTTTATTTGTTTGAAAGGAGGGCAAAAATGAAAGAAAAAAATTTAAAATAACACATGACTTACATATGACTGTTAATCGTCAATTTTAAGTTATTTGACTAACATAAAAAAACTTTTTGTCATAAGACGTCAGTTTGATGGAGCTTAAGTATTATAGTTAATAATTCATGAAAAAAAAAATAGCAAGGGGCTGAAGTTCATCGGTTCAAAAAGTAATTATTGGTTAAATTTCGACAACAATACATGCATGCGAAAACCAGTGAATATTCCATGATTTTTTATAATATTGGTCATTTTACTGACAGCAGCACGTGTGCCAACAGCTGCAGCCGCACGTGTTCCAACTCGTCTTCGATCTCTAACAACTGTTGCTATCCACGGACCACGACCAGTAGCTTCACCTTCCATCTCAGTTCGTCCAACGTAAACTTCGAGTATCTTCTTATCGAAACATGAATATTCCTTAGCACCCATTACCCATCACATTCATAACTTGTAAAACAAAAACTATAATTTGGTGGGAATTGGGTTTATTACTTTGTACTTCGTGGGTGCGTTTTTGGGTTTTTCATTGGGATATTAGATTGGAAGACAAAGATGGGAGTGTTGGGTCGGGACTGTAGTTGTCTTGTTCTTGTTGTTGTGTGCTTGATTCTCAGCGTTTCAGAGCTTTGTAATGGTGGGATAACAAGTAGCTATGTAAGGAATGATGACTTATCTCTGGATATGCCATTAGACAGTGATGTTTTCAGAGTGCCTCCTGGTTACAATGCTCCCCAACAGGTATGTTTCTATTTCTGTATTAAGAATTCATGCCTTTCTATAACTTTCATTCCGGGTATCTCTTTCCTCCATAAGCTTAATTTCTTGTTAATTCCCAAAAATGGAAAGTTCCCCCCATAATCAGCGACTTAATTCAAATAATGAACCAATTGAAATCCAAAGTTTGATTCTTTTCCTAGTATCTGACCGAACACATTATTGGGGTTTTTTTGGGGGGGGATCTGAAGGTCCATATAACACAAGGAGATCATGTGGGAAAGGGTGTGATTGTCTCTTGGGTTACTCCAGATGAAGCCGGTTCAAGTACAGTACTTTACTGGGCTGAAAACAGCCAGCTCAAAAGCCGGGCCGATGGTTTTGTTCTTACCTACAAGTACTTCAATTATACCTCTGGTTATATTCATCACTGCACCATCAATAATTTGGAGGTGTGTACTAGTCCTTAGTGTTCTTTTCTTTTTCCTGTTCAAGAGCAATTAATCTGGTCGGCCATGGCAACTTGATTTTATGAATACTGCAGTTTGACACCAAATATTACTATGAGGTCGGCATTGGGAATTCCACGCGACAGTTCTGGTTTAGAACTCCTCCTAAAGTTGGTCCAGATGTTCCTTATACTTTCGGCCTGATAGGTAATTCTATTTCATGTGCTTATTTTACTTGTCTTCTTGAAGGTGTCATTAGCTGAACGCCTGATGATCATGTATGTTTAGTTCTAGACTTTTAGTAATTGAAATGTTGAATTGACAAGAGATAAAAAGTCTATTTGGCCCTGTGATTTCACTGGCCGAAGGTGATTATTAAACAGAATAGTAGAAAGTGTCATAATTAGAAGTGTGTTTGAAAAACAAAAATGGAAGATTGAAAACGTAGAAAAGTCCATGTTTTTGCTCACGGTTTTAAAAGAAGAACCACAATTTTATCAAACATTTAACTGGGCTTTTAAAAATTATATTTTCATTAACTGCATTTAAAATATCTATTTATTTAAATAGAGCGTTTGTTAAACCAAACAGACAGAAAGTCGTTTCACGAAAAACCCTTGTCTCATTGGTACTAATTGAAGTGTGATTAGCATGGTTGAAGTGCTTTTCCTGCTATTTCAAAGTGAATATTACTTTTCTCTTATTTCAAAGTGACCTGATATGATATCTAATGCAAGAAAGTTAGTTACTTACTTCAAAAAAAAAAAAAAAAAAAAAAGTTAGTTACTATGATATAGATTTACTCACTCTAACAAGTATTGTGAGCAGGAGATCTTGGTCAAACTCATGATTCAAATAGGACACTTACGCATTATGAGTTAAGCCCAACAAAAGGCCAGACGGTATTGTTTGTTGGAGACCTCTCTTATGCAGATGACTATCCATTTCATGACAACAACAGGTGGGATACATGGGGAAGGTTCACAGAGAGAAATGCTGCTTATCAACCTTGGATATGGACAGCAGGGAATCATGAGATTGATTTTGCTCCTAATCTTGTATGCATCTATTTCTGATTTTGATCATACTGCTGCTTTTTTGCAAAGATTCGTATGTGTTGAAGATTTGATTTCTTGATTTATTTGATTGTAATTTGCCATGAATTTCTTTCCTTAATAGGTTGTATCTCTCTTCTATATAAAACTCTGTAAACGTATGAAACTTATGATGATATAAACAATTTTCTTTTTGCCAAACATCTCTTTCTTTCTCAAATTTATGATAGATGGTGATTTGATTGCAGGGTGAACCTATACCATTTAAGCCTTATACAAATCGTTATCATGTACCATATAAAGCATCAGATAGTACTTCTCCTTTTTGGTACTCCATCAAGAGAGCTTCAACATATATCATTGTCATGTCCTCCTACTCAGCTTTCGGTAAAAATTTTACTTTTGAATTAGAATGTGTGTTTTTTTTAAAAAAAATATCCGTTGTGGGTTCTTATCAGACAATCCAAAGACTTATAACTATTAACATGAATAGTCAAGCTCATAGTTTCTGCAGCTTTAGTTCTAAGCAGTTGTAGCATATCACTTTTGTGGAAGCAACTCATATAGTGTTAGATGATCTCTTCTGTTGGAAATTAGATTGGCAAGGAATGCTGATTTAAGTGGTTAACTCCCTGATTTAATAGATCAAATGGGAACTACCAATACTTCAAGATACACTCCACCATGTCTAGAGACTGTAGTAAATTTGAGTTCAAGATGGGAATCATACGAGATTTATAGAAAAGTGAAGTCTACCTAAATCCACCAGTTTTGTACTGTTATACATTCTTTTGTGTTGTAGAAAAGGACGTTGGGGACTGTGAGTCCTACTAACAAGCTGATCTGGTGAAATTGCTTGTATGTGCATGATATATGCAATTTTATGGAAGTGTATCAAACTTCATAATATATTAAACTTTTTGTTATCAAGGAAAATAAGAGGAGAAAACTTTTATCTGCAGGGAAATACACTCCTCAATACAAATGGCTTGAGAATGAACTACCGAAAGTGAACAGGACTGAGACACCATGGCTCATCGTTCTTATGCATTCTCCCCTATATAATAGTTATGTACATCATTATATGGAAGGGGAAACCATGAGAGTGATTTATGAAGAATGGTTTGTGGAGTATAAAGTTGATGTTATCTTCGCTGGTCATGTCCATGCCTACGAACGATCTGTAAGTGCAAAATCTCCTTTAAACTATAGTTGCTTATTTGCAAATTCCTTCATTTAGTGTACAAGTTTTGTTCTTTTGAATCTTTTACATTGTTGAAATAATTGTTTCAACATGATTAAGATTAAACATGTCTTCTCTGATAGGACATGGATCTGTTGAAGAAAACGGACTTTTTTTGCACATGAGAAATTAAATATGTAATTATACTATCCCGACAATCAAGATTTGTTTGAAATGCAGGAACGTGTATCAAATATTGCGTACAACATCGTAAATGGCTTGTGCACTCCCATTAGTGACCAATCTGCACCAGTTTACATAACCATTGGAGACGGAGGAAATCTAGAAGGATTGGCGACAGAGTATGTACATTACATAGAGAAATGGTCTTTTAGGAAATATTCTCTTTAGTACTTCGATGCTGTTCTGATACTACTAAATGTTTCTTGTGAAATTTTCAATCCTACAGGATGACAGAGCCCCAGCCAAGCTACTCTGCCTACCGCGAAGCCAGCTTTGGTCATGGGATTTTAGATATAAAGAACAGAACTCATGCTTATTTTGGTTGGAATCGTAATCAAGATGGGTATGCTGTAGAAGCTGACTCTATATGGTTGCTAAACAGATACTGGAGCCCCTCAGAAAGATCCTCTGTAGCTGCACAATGATAACAAGTTATTCAAACCATGTAACCTGCACAACTCTCCTCTTTCATGGTTATTTATGCATTCTTTTTTCCTTTGATATCTAGTTTCACTAGAGGAGGGGTGCAGAACTATTTGAAGAATATCCAATTTTTTTTGGAGTTTATTGTAAATAATTGTAATATTGTTTTGGAGTATTTGTCAAATAATGTATACATAATTTGATAAATATGGATTTAAATAAAACCAATCAAGTATGTAAAATTTGCAGTGAAGTTGGGGTTTTAGAGGTAAACTTGGTAGTTGGTAGGCCAATCAGGCTTTTACAGCCGTTCAATAGAATTCTTATTCAAACATGTGTATCTGCATGCATTCACATCCTTTCTATAACAGCAACAGCCTTCTTAATATAAGAAGACCAAATCCGAATCTCTTAATAGTCAACTGTCGTAGTGGGACCGTACACTGATTTTTTATTTTTTATTATTATTTTTTATTTTTTTCTAATTTAGCAAAAAGCTTGATTGCATGACATTTGAGCGGAATTTGACTTGTTAATTATGTGATTTAAAAAATTATGTTGCGGAAAAAATCATAATTATGGTAAATAATATAATAATCACATACAAGAACACTAAAATTTACGTGATTCCTTCAATGTGAAGTACGTTTATAGGCGAAAACGATTACAAAGAAATTCATTAACAAAAAAATAGAGTACAAAAATAGTGAAGGAAAAATTACTGAAAGTCCAAAACAAAAATAAGAAATTCTCTTTTGCTAATACAAACGTTTCTCTCTGATTGTCATAAGGCCTCTCTTTTTTCTCTCTCTCGCGCGGCACAAAATTGAGACAAAATTTTCCTTGTATTTTCATGTGATGCTTCAGGTTCTCACACTTTCTTTAAGCTATTGCCAAAAGGGTTGAACCACATGCTTTAATAAAAAGGAATAATATATTGTTGTGCCTTACATGACTATATGACTTGATGGAGATCAATTTTCACCTTCGACTTGAATCACAACACAACAATACAAAATTTTCAAGATGCATCCGTCGAAATAGGGCAGTCACAATTCACTAACATCACTCAAATTCAAGCATTTCTTAAACTTTAGCATAGGGCATTGTTTAGTCATAACACCGAACTTTTCTATCAGCCTTGTTGGTTACAAAGCTTTGTGCATTAGTCTCTCAAACGACCACTTTATTGAGTAGCACTCTAGGTTAGATTTTATGGTTAATTATGAATTAAAAACGAGGAACATCCCTATACATGACATAATTTGTGAGTGTTAAGTGCAAATGAGGTTTAAACATGGGGGGCCAAAGTCTAATTAAGCCTAAGAAAGTATGTTAAAAAAAGAAAAAAGGTGTCATGTGAAGCTCATGTGCGATGGTTTCCATCACAACTACCAGCCAAATCTTATGTACATGCTTTTTAAAATAAAGTAATAATTTGAAAAAACGAGTTACAGTGAGTCATAGTTTAGAAGTGTAAGTTCAAATAAACGTTAGTTTTGACTTTTTTGGCGAGGGAAAAGTTTAATTTACGAAAACTAAAATCTACAATAAAAGTGTAATTTTTATAATATTAGTTACATAGAGATGTGGCATGCATTTTGGTCATTTTACTGACAGCCACACGTGTGCCAACTCGTCTACTATGTCTAAGCAACTGTTGCTCTATCCACGACCAGTACCTGGACCTACACCTTCCATCTCAGTCATACCAAGGTAAAGTTCGAGTATATTCGTATCGAAACATGAATATTCCTTAGCGCCCATTACCCATTACATTCATAACTTGTAAAACAAAAACTACAATTTAGGGGGATTTGGGTTTCTTAGTTTGTACTTCGTGGGTATGTTTTTTGGTGGCTAATTTGGTTATTTGGATTGGAAGACAGAGATGGGAGTGGTGGGTTGGGGCTGTAGTGGTCTTGTTCTTGTTGTTGTGTGCTTGATTTTGAGCGTTTCAGAGCTTTGTAATGGCGGGATAACAAGTAGCTATGTAAGGAATGATGACTTATCTCTGGATATGCCATTAGACAGTGATGTGTTCAGAGTGCCTCCTGGTTACAATGCTCCCCAACAGGTGTGTTTCTGTGATCTCTCCTCTTCTCTTCATATGAATTAAGATTAATGTCTTTCTTTAACTTTCATTCCGGGTATCTCTTTCCTCCATAAGCTTAATTTCTTGTTGATTCCCAAAAATGGAAAGCTCCCCCCATAATCAGTGACTTGATTCAAATAATGAACCAATTGAAATCCAAAGTTTGATTCTTTTCCTAGTATCTGACCGAACACATTATTGGGTGTTTTTTTTGGGGGGGATCTGAAGGTCCATATAACACAAGGAGATCATGTGGGAAAGGGTGTGATTGTCTCTTGGGTTACTCCAGATGAACCGGGTTCAAATACAGTGCTTTACTGGGCTGAAAATAGCCAGCTCAAAAGCCGGGCCACTGGTTTTGTTCTTACCTACAAGTACTTCAATTATACCTCTGGTTATATTCATCACTGCACAATCAATAATTTGAAGGTGTGTACTTTTCATTGGTGTTCTTTTCTTTTCCCTGTTCAAGAACAATTAATCTTGGTCGGCCATGGCAACTTGATTTTATGAATACTGCAGTTTGACACCAAATATTACTATGAGGTCGGGATTGGGAATACCACCCGACAGTTCTGGTTTAGAACTCCTCCTAAAGTTGGCCCAGATGTTCCTTATACTTTCGGCCTGATAGGTATTTCTATTTCATGTGCTTATTTTACTTGTTTTCTTGAAGGAATCATTAGCCGTAAGCTTGATCACCATGTATGTTTGGTTTTAGATTTTTAGTAATTGAAATGGTGAATTGATAAGAGAGGAAAAGTCCATTTGGCCTCGTGATTTCAATGGCCAAATGTGATTTTTAAACAAAATCGCAGAAAGTGTCCTCATTAGGAGTGCGTTTGAAAAAAAAAAATGGAAGATTGAAAACGTAGGAATGTCCGTGCTTTTGCGCACAATTTATCAAACGCTTAACTGTACTTTTAAAAATTACATTTTCATTATCTGCTTTTAAAATTGCTATTTATTTAAACAGAATGTTTGTTAAACCAAACAGACAGAAAGTCGGTTTCACGAAAAACCCCTTGTCTCATTGGTACTAATCGAAGTGTGATTAGTATGGTTGAAGTGCTTTTCCTGCTATTTCAAAGTGACCTGATATGCATATCTAATGCAAGAAAGTTAGTTATTATGATATAGATTTACTCACTTTAACAAGTATTTTGAGCAGGAGATCTTGGTCAAACTCATGATTCAAATAGGACACTTACGCATTATGAGTTAAACCCAACAAAAGGCCAGACAGTATTGTTTGTTGGAGACCTCTCTTATGCAGATAACTATCCATTTCATGACAACAACAGGTGGGATACATGGGGAAGGTTCATAGAGAGAAACACTGCTTATCAACCTTGGATATGGACAGCAGGGAATCATGAGCTCGATTTTGCTCCTGATCTTGTATGCATATATCTCTAATTTTGATAATTCTTGACTGTTTTTTTTTTTTTTTTTTGGGTGCAAAGCTTAGTGCTTGCTATTCCTCTATATTTAACTATTCTTTTCATTCAATGGTACATATGATCCCAGCCGGGAAAAGAAATAGGAAAAAAAAAAAAGGAATGGTATTGAGTATTGATCGCCTTAGTGTAGTGGTAGATGTTTTTGTAAAGAGTCTTATGTCTTGAAGATTATGATTTGATTGTCATCTGCCGTTAATTTCTTTCCTTAATAGTTTGTATCTCTTTTATATAACACCCTGTAAACGTATGAAGCCTATGATGGTATTTAAAATGTTGATTAAATGATTAAATTTACCTCTTCCTATTAGTTTAAGCTTTTAAGATAAATTGTGATTTAACATAGTATCAGAGCTAAAAGTTTTGGGTTCGAACCTTGACTCTGTCAATTCACGCCCTATTTAAATTAAATATTTTACGTATTGTACCTCACCTATTAAAAGAGAGTTTGAGCTCACACGTAAGGAGGAATGTTAAAGTCTTGATTAAATGGTTAAATTTACCTCTTTCTATTTGCTTAAATTTTTGGAATAAGTGGTAATTTAACAAATATAAACAATTTTCTTTCTGCCAAACATCTTTTCTTCTTTTCAACTTTATGATAGATGGTGATTTGATTGCAGGGGGAAACTATACCATTTAAGCCTTATACAAATCGTTATCATGTACCATATAAAGCATCAGATAGTACATCTCCTTTTTGGTACTCTATCAAGAGAGCTTCAACATATATCATTGTCATGTCCTCCTACTCGGCTTTCGGTAAAAAAAATTACTTTTCAATTAGAGTTCTTTTTTTGTTAAAAAAAATATCCATTGTGGGTTCTTATCAGACAATCCAGAGAATTATAACTTTTAACATGAATAGTCAAGATCATGTTTTCTGCAGCTTTAGTTCTCAGCAGTTGTAGCATATCACTTTTGTGGAAGCAACTCATAGTATTTGATGATCTCTTCTGTTTGGAAATTAGATTGGCATGGGATGCTGATTTAAGTGCTTAACTCCCTGATTTAATAGATCAAAGGGGAGCTACCAATACTTCAAGATACACTCCACCATGTCTAGAGACTCTTGTAAATTTGAGTTCAAGATGGGATCATATGAGATTTATAGAAAAGTGAAGTCTACCTAAATCCACCAGTTTTGTACTGTTGTACATTCTTTTGTGTTGTAGAAAAGGACGTTGGGGACTGTGAGTCCTACTAACAAGCTGATCTGGTGATATTGCTTGTATGTGCCTAATATATGAAAATAAAAGGAGAAAACTTGTATCTGCAGGGAAATACACTCCTCAATACAAATGGCTTGAGAAGGAACTGCCGAAAGTGAACAGGACTGAGACACCATGGCTCATCGTTCTTATGCATTCTCCCCTATATAATAGTTATGCAGATTCTTATATGGAAGGGGAAACTATGAGAGTGATTAATGAGAAATGGTTTGTGGAGTATAAAGTTGATGTTGTCTTTGCTGGTCATGTCCATGCCTACGAACGATCTGTAAGTGCAAAATCTCCTTTGAACTATAGTTGCTTATTTGCAAATTCCTTCATTTAGTGTACAAGTTTTGTTCTTTTGAATCTTTTACATTGTTGAAATAATTGTTTCAACATAAATAACACAAACGACAATCGTTTTTCAACTAGATGTTGTTTCATATCTTTCCATCTTTGCGCTGTCATTTTCATATGGATATATATATATAATCGGCTTGTTAACTAGATGATTAAGATTAAACATGTCTTCTCTGATAGGAAATGGATCAGTTAAAGAAAACGGACTTTTTTTCCACATGAGAAACTAAATATGTAATTATACTATGATGCCAACAATCAAGATTTGTTTGCAATGCAGGAACGTGTATCAAATATTGCATACAACATCGTAAATGGCTTGTGCACTCCCATTAGTGACCAATCTGCTCCAGTTTACATAACCATTGGAGATGGAGGAAATCTAGAAGGATTGGTGACCGAGTACGTATATTACATAGAGAAATGGTCTTCTAAGAAATATTCTCTTTACTACTTTGATGTTGTTCTGATACTACTACGATGTTTCTTGTGAAATTTTCAATCCTGCAGGATGACAGAGCCCCAGCCAAGCTACTCTGCCTACCGCGAAGCCAGCTTTGGTCATGGGATTTTAGATATAAAAAATAGAACTCATGCTTATTTTGGTTGGAATCGTAATCAAGATGGGTATGCTGTAGAAGCTGATTCTATATGGTTGCTAAACAGATACTGGAGCCCCTCAGAAAGATCCTCTGCAGCTGCACAATTATAACAAGTTATTCACACCATGTAAACTGCACAACTCTCCTCTTTCATGGTTATTTATGCATTCTTTTTGCTTTGGTATCTAGATTCACTAGAGGAGGGGTGTAGAACTATTTGAAGAATATCCAATCTTTTGCAGGTTAAGTTGAGAGTTTATTGTAAATAATTGTAATATTGTTTGGAGTATTTGTCAAATAATGTAGACACAATTTGATAAATATGTGTATCTTCATGCATTCACATCCTTTCTATAACAGTTTCAACCGAAAAACAAGCAATAAAACACAACAGCCTTCTTAATATAAGAAGACCAAACCCGAATCTCTTCACAATCTGCTGTCGTAGTGGAACTGTACACTGATATAGTGATATGGGCCTCGCCTTCCAGCAAAAACCAAGGAAATTATGTTTAGCCGAATTTGACTTGTTAACATGTGAATTAAAAAAATTATACAAGAACACTAGAATTTACGTAGCTTTTTTTAATGCGAGAGTGATCACGAAAAAATTCATTAACCAAAGATTTAGTACAAAAATAGGAAAGAAAAAATCACTAAAAATTTAAAAGTCCAGTACACCAAAAGTCACAAGTCAACAAATTTTCCCATCAAGTCACGACAATGCAAATATTTTCAAAAAAGTCTCCATAAAAACCGTTGAGGACAATCACAATTTACTAGTATTATACAAGTTCAAGCATTTTTAATTTTTTTTTTAATTTTTTTATTTTAGCATAGGACATGGTTTATTTCATAACATCACGATTCTCTGTCAGTCATGTTGACCACAAAGCTTTGTCAGCTAACTCTTTCAAGTGATCACTTTGTTTTGAGTGCATAAATTTGACTGTTAGTTATGAATGAAAAACGAGTACGTACATAATTTATTTGTGGGTGTAAGTGCAAATGAGGCGTTAGTTTGGGGGAGCAAAGTGTAATTAAGCCTAAGAAAGTATGTCCCAAAAAAAAAAAAAACTTCGCTTCACGTGGAACTCTCATGTACATGCTATTCAGAACAAAGTCAAAGTGATAATTTAAATAGAACGAGTTGTGGTGATTCATAGCTTATGGGTGTAATTGCAAATGTGATGTTAGTTTTGGCCTTTTGAGTGGGAGAAAGTGTAATTTACCAAAAATAAAATCTACTATATGTATATATACACTCATATCCATCAATTTATATGCCTCTTTCAGTTGCGAAGAGGGCGCTAGCAAGAAATGAGATGAGCATATACATGCATATGGCCGCATAGAACAAGACAGGAATGTTGGGAGTAATCCACAAACAGGCAAGCGTGACAGAGGAGGAGGCAATCCTTCTCAAAAAAGACACAGCAGGCTAATGTAAGATTCCGGATTTTAATTGTTGCTGTCTGCGTTGCGCCAAAGCAGTCTTTTCTTCATCCTTTTTTTCTGGGCTCACATTTTGTCAAAGCCAAAAATCTTTCACAAACATATCTTTGAAAAGATCATAATTTTGTATACATAACAACACAGACGAAACAGTCAGAGAAGAAGGTGACTGATTTCTTTCTCCTTATATTTACTGATTAATACATACAAGACTTCTATAATTAAACCCTCACCCCCCACCCCCCACCTATGAGCAAAAGAAACAGAAAAAATCAAATACAAGTGCCTTGACCCATGTGGGGTCGAGACCATCCATCTTATGCTATATATTTTCTATCTACACTAAAACTTTATAATATATGATGATGATGATGACGATGATATTTGGGCGACTTGGTCCCATCGATCCCATGAAGCTTTTTAATCACATGCACCATGGTGATTGCAATGCATCCCAGCCGCTTCCATCCACAAAGTTGCCAGCAAAAATTCCAGCAGAGTCCCCCATGACTGCAGGGAAATCTAAAGACATGGCGGCCTCTGCCCAGATTGTTTCATCAAACACAGGGAAGGTGGCATTCATATTCTCCCAGACCCCATCGATTGATCCCTCCTCGTTGTCGCCAAATTTCACTCTGAATTCGGCCTGATTTCCGTGGGGCTTAAGTACCATTTCGTTAGGAAAAGTATTTTGATAGACTATTGGGCCATTATTTGAAGCTGCAGCAGTACCTGAGTTTTCCATATTCTGGGTGTTGTTGGAAGTGGGTGCTGATGATGATAAATCAGGCAAATTGAGCTTTGCATCGGAGCCGTAGAGTTTACGTGCGGCAGCATCGTAAGCCATGGCGGCGTCGTAGGAGGTGTCGAATGTCCCTAGCCAGAGGCGGGCGCCTCGGTTCGGCTCGCGGATTTCCGCCACCCATTTGCCCCAAGTCCTCTGCCGGACGCCTTTGTAAGTGCACGTGGCATTCTCGGGGCCTCCTTTGCCCCTCATGCACCCTTTTCTTGAACTCGCCTGCGCAGGCTTCTTGCCCTGTTTTCTCTGCACAAGACTTCCCATATTATCAGCTGAGCTCAACATTTTGTTCCAGCAGATCGACTAGAATTGTAAGAAGAAGTAGATGGATATATAGAATGGAAGGAGGCATGAACAAATCCTATTTATATTCATCGCATTGGATATAGAGTAATGAGACACGACTGAAACGTGGCTTTTTTGGTGACTTGGGACTGCTACTTGGCATGATGAACCAGACTGCTCGTGTCCACGCCAAACCTCACTGTTTATTTTTCTTAGACCCACTTGGCCTTGCGATTTGTCTTCACACGAGCTCAGGTGGCAAACGGAGAAGGGCGTGTTTTTTTTTTTTTTTTTCTTTTATTTTTTATAGTTGGAGGGAGGGGAGAGGAGAGGAGGAGAGAGGAGAAGGAGGAGAGGAGGGTTAAGGGCGGGGAGAAATGGGATTTGGATAATTGTGAATTAGAATTTGGAGGCTGTGTGGTAAAGGGAGAAACGGTTGGGGATAAGAACATGGGAGGGTTCCCAAAATCTTTCAAAGATGACAGATAGCAGAGGGGAGTAGGTGATACGTGGGGGTTCCCAGTTCCCATGAAGTGGTGGAATGAGCGGCATTTATCCTTTTTGGAAGACTGGTGTCGCCTGACTTGTCTCGTCTGAACAGAATCAATGCACGTTGCGATTGTAGCAACAATGAAATAAGGGGACCCACATGAGTTTTCCGATAAAGATCGCTTGGGAAATGAATCTTCCTCAATTTGAGTATATTCTTTTGCAGCGTTACTATGCGAATACGTCCTTTCCGCGTCTCAAATACCACAACGTAACGTAGCATCCGTAATGCTATAAATTTTTTTTGAGTTTTTTTAAATGATTAAAGACTTTTAAAATTATCAAGAGATTAAAAAGTTAATAAATTACATTTTAAATTCAATGATAATTTTAAAAGCCACATCAGAAGGACTCTATAAAAATTTATAACAGTACTCACGTAGGCATACATGAACCAACAACATTTAGACCACCTCTTTTTTTTTTTTTTTTTTAGCTAATTGATTTTGTAACTTTTAATTGATAATCTTGAACATCAACTTTCACATATAACTTCTTCTTTTTTACTGAGTGGGTTTACTAATATTCAGTAATTTCAAACTTACTAGTTTCTGATATAATGCAAATTGAACGATGAAAAATGATGCAAATTGGCAATACTTATTCCATTTTCAGTAGCATAATAACACTATTAGTATTAGCTAGTAAAAAGCTTTGGTTTAGACTTAATAATACATTTCAAAATCAAATATTGCCTCAGAACTAGATAATTATGGCTACCCATATGCTTGCCCCATAAAACTATTTCGAACTCACCATCAAATCATTATAACCAAGTCCAAGTGTGTACTTCTCTCAAAAGCCATCGAGAAAATTTAATTATTTCTTTTTTTCTTGGTAGATGAAAGAAAGAAGAAAAATAAATATATATAACCTTCAAAAGCTAAATAATTTTTACTTTTTGGCTTTTGATATTTAGAAACAAGGACGGAGTCAGCTTTGAATTTGAAGAAAAATTCAGGGCCAAAAATTATTTTTTACTTATCAAAAAAAAAGAAAAATTCAGGGCCAAAATTTTTTTGGAGAGGGAACAATTGACAAAAAATACTTTAAATTATTATTTTTTTACCTTAAATTTTTTTTTCCTTGTAATTTTGGGGGGGGAGAGACCAGGGCCATTGCTGGCTACCCTCTAAATCCGTCTCTGTTTAAAAAGCTTGTCTTAAATAATCATATGAACCTCAAATGCTTTACACCCACCCTTCTGTCACTTACCCCTGCAGTGGGTCAAATTAATAACCTCCACTATAATTTCTCCCCAACTAATTGAGCTACCCTTCATCGATTACAATGACCACAATCCTTCATGTTACAAGCACATTCTTTGTCGTGTGAGCATCAAACATGACACTCAGTTAGTCACCTAATGTCTCATGGTGCATTCTCTATCTACTACTAATAACCAAGCTTAAAGTGCTCTTAACGAATTTATGTGTATATATTTGGTTCAAATTCTATAAACCCCCTTGAATTTGGTCATGGTGGGGTGGCTCACAACTAGGGAGACCAAGGCCTAATCCCACGTCAACTTACGAATTCATAGCAAAGAGAAAAAAGCATTTGATGGATTAAAATCATCTTGTCTGAGCAAGCAAAGTCTAATCTCAACCAATCTTAATAGAAAACGCAAAGGAGCACAATCAAAGTACACATAAAGTACACGAGAGAGATCTCTGATTAAGAAGAAAAAGACGAATACAAGTCCAGAAATTCAGCAAAATGAGAACTAGTGTATGCCATCATACAAGCATGATATACGAGTGGCTCAAAAGAATACAGAATGGTTAACATAGAAAAAATTTAATTACAATTTGACAATATTTTAAGATTAGCTCAATTAATTTCTAAAACATAAGATCCACCCAAATTCTCATCATCCTTAATTAGGGCCCAACCGTATCCCAAAGCAGCTGCACTTACACCATCCAACCACTACCTGTAAATGCTCGTATGCAGTAATTTCCGTAAACTAATTGAATAGAACATATATGGATAGACACTAACTGACATGTACAAAAATGCCTATCTGCAGTGTATAAACAATAGCTCGACCAAAATTACCAAAGAGTGTAAAAGAGGCGGTGCAAATTGGTGGAGACTTTTGAGACGACTCTCAAGTCTTATGGTCGTACACTCAACTCCAAAGCTTCATCGGGATCTCTGCACTTCCTCAAGGCCGCCCTTATCTCCTTCAACATCTCATTTATCCTCATGCCTTTCCTGCAATAAACAACACAAAATGACATAAACAGTTATGCTGCTTTTGGAACCAAAGAATGGGGAAAGACAAAAGAACCACGAACTATGGTTTCTTTAAAACACATTAGTGAAATGATGATTAATACTTCTAGCAACAATAACACCGTGCATTTTTCCCTGATATTCTCTACCCCAAAAAAAAAAAAAAAACATGAAAAGTAATTTAGCTAAAGCTAATGATAAATTATGAGCTGACTTGGGACAAACAACATTGTTAGACTGCAGTAAAGAGGTACCACTAAATATAAATAATAAAGATTTAATAGAATTCTTCTCCATTACATGATGCATGAGCTGCGCATGACATCATTGCGAAACTCCCTTTATCCTTTGGAAGAGAACAAGTGCTTAACATGCGAATAATTCCAGCAGCATGAGTCATAAAAGGACAAAAAATTTCAACTGTTTTTCCCATTTTGGGAAAAGGAATTGTATGAGGAGGATAATCAAAGAACAGAATACTCCTAGAAGTCTTCTACAAAAGCAGCAAAAAAGTCACCTACACATAGTTCAATTATTATGAAACATATAAAAACAATGTAATGAACTTACAGAACACTAACTCCTACAACAGCACGAGGGCATGGATAGTCCTCAATTTCTTTATCCTTTTTATCTTTGCTATGAATCCCCGGATGAGATACATCTGAATGTCCACCTTCAGAGGGAAATGATTGACAAGCATCATCAGTGCTTGTTTCTGGCTCAGTAGATACGCCATCATTTCCAATCCTCATTATTTCTTCAGTCAAAGATGGAAGCCTGTCCACCGCCTGGAACAGTAGTCAGCATAAATCTTAAATTCCAATAAAAACTGAAGAGATCCTACATTATATATATATATATAGGGAAGGCAAGATTAGTACTAAATACTGGGCTCCCAAACCTGAAAAAGAACAATCACAGAGACATACCTCTGGAAGGTCAATCTTATTTAGCACCACAATGTATGGTCGTTCAAGGTAATCAGGATTGTACATTCGCAATTCCTGCAAGACCGTGAATATATCGTTTATATGTGAAAGAATAAAAGTTAGTAATAAAGGAATAAGCACATGATAAGTTATTCTCATCGGGGTTTCACATTAGAACTCCCACGGATAGCTAACCACAGCGGAGTAAGTTCAACATTGTAGGCTTTTTGCCTACAAATGTGACAGCTCAAAATCATGATCCTAATTTGCCACTCGGCTTTACCTACAATCTCAAACCACAGAGTGAGCAACTCTCTTCCTTGACAAGTGACACTTAAAAAGGGAAAGAAGTAACTTTTTTTTTACCCTTTCTCCAAAAAATAAAAAATAAAAAAAAATAAAAAAACCTCTCTTGGAAATGAAGAAACTGGATTTCAAACATTTATCACAAATATGTCTAGATATTACTTTTTACATAATAAAGTTTGCTAAAATGAACCAGAAAAGAAAGCTACAACTAACAATCATTACTGGAGTTGGATCTGCCAAGACCCAGTTATAAAGACCTGAAAATACGGATCTGGATTTGATCAACAACATATATCTAGTGAGGGTCATCCGAATACAAATCTAATTTAAATCACCATCCACCGCGATGATGATTAAAACCACAAATTCCAAGTAACCAAGTGGAACCAACAATGATGGTAAGTTAAAAATATATAACTAGTATAATGACAGAAAGAAACACATACTTCTTTAACCGTTCTATAGTCATTTACAGGGTTCTCAGCAGCTGCATCAACAACATGAACTAAAAGCCGAGTCCTCCTTAGGTGCCTCAAGAAATTGCGACCAAGACCCTGAAGGATGAAATTTTTTTAGCTTTATAATAAGCAGGCAATAGAGATGAAAAACATGCCATACCTTCCCCAGATGAGCACCTTCTATAAGACCAGGCAAATCAGCCAATGTTGCTTCAGATGAGTACATTCCTGCCCCTAGACTGGGATCACCATTAAGGCGTCCAAGGTTTGGCATTAATGTTGTGAAAGGATAATCAGCAATATCAGGTTTTGCAAGAGTAATGGCTGCCAGAAGGGTTGACTTTCCAGCATTTGGAAGTCCCTACAACAAGAGCAAGTAAACCTCTAGTAATCTAAAAGAAATTAATACTAACTTATAGAAGTAAGAACTACAAACTTGAATACATGCGAAATATAGTTAACTAAATCAATAGGAATGACTTCATCCTTAAATGTAAAGAAGGAACTTTGTTGGTTTTTCCCTTTTCCATTCTCTTTATTCTTTATTTGACCATAAATTCTACTACACAATTTATAACTGAAAATTATTAGACTCTACCACGGAAAAGTTTCCTACCCAAAAATTGATAACAATTACAACATAGGCAACTGCTCATGGAACCAAGCTCTCCCAGTTAAAAAAAGAAGCATAAAAAGTCAAGCCACTCAAATCTAAAGCTACATTTTAACCTTTCACCATAAATAGGACTTCACAGCCATCAGGGTCTAAATGCTATTGTTGTCCAAACTAGATTCCACACTTCAAAAGATTCTTCACAAAATTGATTATATGAACCTCACATTATCAGTGGGCCCAAAAGAATCTGGTGGATATTCATCAACCCAAAAACATTGACTGGTTCGACATTTGGATGACAAAAGATGTTGGTCAAAGTGTCAGGCTAAAACTGAATTGTGTTAGTTTGATTAGGACAAGGCAAACTGTGTCTGAAAATCAAGATCAGGTAGGACACAGGTCAATCTGGTTTGACAAATAATGCTGAGCAAGTTTTCCAGTTTGGGTCATTTATTGCCTGTTCTTGGTAAGTACTGAGCACAATACTTTCATTGACCTTTTATCATATACAATAATCATTAAACTTTGAGTATCATTACTTCAAATAGAAACATAATCACCAGAAAAGCATATAATTATAAGAAAACCATGATACAGACATGCATAAAACGAAAAGGAAATAAGCAAGACTTACAACTAAACCAACATCAGCAACAACTCGGAGAATCAACTCCAAACTAACCTCCTCCCCAGGTTGACCAAGAACCAAAACCTGCAAGATATTAGAAAAGATTTACATATATTTGTGATATGAAAGGAATCACTCGTAAATCTTGACTGCCCAAACAAAGTGTAGTAATAGGTGAAGTACAGGGTAAAAATACTCAAGCAGGTCCTATAAACAATAAAAAATGATAAAAACTAAAAGTAGCTATATGAAAGCATGAAAGCAATTCACTTTGTCCCTTATTGTTAAGTTAAACATGTGACCGTGAATCTCGAACCCATGACCACATCCTCCACCATGTTCTCATAGGAAGAGTTGCTACTTGAGATAGAATTCACTGATGAGACAAACCACTTTTTTTTTTTTTGATAAGTACTGATGAGACAAACCACTTATATGGCACAAATTTAATGTTACTGAAAATGTTGTGTTTTCAGGGGGCAAAAAATGAAAGATTCTTTTTCACCATGATGCATAGAAAGGAAAAAGTGAATTAAGATGGAACAGAATGGAATAAAAAGGATTGGCATGTTGCTTGTCCAGTGTGTTTGGAAATTTACACAAGGAGCGAGGAGGAAGAAATATATAACTTTACTATTATGCCCCTTATATTTTATTTGCGATTCGACAGAATGAAGGTAAAGCCATCATTTCCCCTAAAATGTTCATCCCACATTCAGGCAGAGCGCATATAGGGGGAAAGAAGCGGAATAGGTGGGGTTGGGGTTCCAAGGCCTTCCCCCGTTCTACTCATGGTTTACCTACTCCCAAACAAGCTACAAAAGCTAACAAAATAAATTAATATGATAAATCTTTCTCTCACAACCCCTCCCAACTCCGGCTATGTTTATATCAGGAACTCTAGCAAAATAAACACGTGCAGATAAATCTGATTACTCAACCCAATCTGACAGATGAAGTAGTTGCTTGATCCAATTGAAACAACACTTAAGAAGCTATGGGTGCTTTCATCCTCTATCAGGCATTTAACTTGCAAGAAGATCAATGCATCGTGCGCCAACTAAGAAATGTTTGGATTAGATGCTCCAAAAAAAAAAAAAATTGCTCAAGAAGAAGAAGAAAAATTGAACCTGAACATGTCTCAAAGGAGATACACTACACAATTTTTTTTATATAAGTAATAATTTGTGGGAGGGGAGATTTGAAGATCCACTACATAAAACTCAAATTTAAACTAAATGAAAGCACCCTTTTTTACCTTATCACTATCATCTCTCATCACATTTGTGGTCAAAGCCATCAACTTTTTCCTTCGATGCTCTGGCAAATCTACCAGGCTTATCTGCAAAAAAAAAAAAACTAGATGTCAATTACATGTTAATGTTAAGCATATACAATTTAAAAATGTGCTTTAGACCCAGATGATAACCTGGAGGCCCATTGAACATGCATGTAAAATTTTAGTTCAAAATATTTTAATTCCAAATTAACTGAAACTTTAGCGTGAAACATCTTAGACCAGAATGACTAAACATCAAAGAAGAATATAACTTTGGAAAACAAATAAAAGAAAGAAATGCAAACTATGCCACATGCATCGGTTAGGTAATATAAAGTCACAAATGCTATGCACTTAATCTTACACTAAGAAGAATAAATTAAGAAAATAAAGTTGATTTCCTTACCCCTCCTTGTCCACCCCTTGCAACAAGGACTTCGTCACCTGGACGTGCTAGATCAGCCAACAACTTCCCCCGTTTACGTTTCACAACCGTTCCTGTCACATTAGCTCATATAATGAGAGAACACACATGGAAGTAGCTACATTTACCAAATGTATGGATGACTATTGACAATCCTATCAGATTCTCATCCTTGCTTGAACTGGAGATAAATAAAGGGAGGGGGGAACCACCTTCATAATCAGATCTAATACAGGACATTCTCCAATATAATTCTGGCAGACATCTTTCACAAAATTAACAATATGACATACAAACCGCTCAGGAAAAAAAAAATAACATACAAACCTAAAGGCACGGGAATACGCAAAGTTGGTGCAGCAAATCCATTATGCAACTGTGAAGTCAAAACACCCATTGCATCAACATTTCCGCCACGCTTTGCATTATACCGGCCTTTCTTGTGAAATTCCAATAATGAATCTTTTCCTTCATCCACATATAATATGACATCACCTCCATGCCCACCCATAGGAAGGACAAGTGACCCATCAAAATCCCTTTTATACAAACTTTTCTTCCTTGCCTTCTCCTTGTCATGTTTTCCTTGAGGCTTACCAGCCCTCGGATTAGGCATGTTAAGAATAGCACCATGGCCTCCATCTCCCGCACGGACTGTGATGATGGCCTGATCAAAATACTTGTGAGGTTCCTTTATCAATGTATCAGTGCTCGAGGAAGGAGACTCTCTCGCCCCGGCAAGTCTGCACTTAACTGCATAGAATGCAAAATTTCCAGAGTTGCTTCTGATTCGACCATGCCTATAGATAAGAAGGCCTTCGGATCTATTACTGCAATAAGAAGACACGAGAAAAATAAAGCAAAAGATGTTGTATAAGAGATTCCCAGTTCAATTATAGAAATGAAGGTTGCAATGGAAATAATTATGTTCAGTTTAATCATTGAAATGGGGGATTTCAAACGAAATAACCATGTTTATTTCATAAGTTCACACATAAAACATAGCTCTACTTCTTCCAGTTTTGCCTTTGTCTTGTTTCAGTGGTAAATAGCTTCAGAAATTTATATATGTTGTGATAGTGCAGTTGAAGCACATTCGCATCACTATTTGTCAGCATATATAAATCACCACAACCTTTTCTAAGTGGTTAAAAACTGAAACACCAGGTGCGTTCATAAATGAGCATCCAGAGTTACCATTAAATATAGTTGCCGATTACAACTCTGGAAAAATAGAACCCATCAACCAGACAGTAATTCCAGTAATTCCCTCGTCATATTGCTGCGAAAAGTTAGGGCAAGAACAAAAATAATGGAATAAGTTTCAAATCTCTTCGACATCTTAATCATACAAGGCCCGAGAAAATCTCAACCCCAACCTTACCGAACCAAAATATTGTATCTTCCCTTCACCTTTCTCATAATTTTCTTGCAGATTTTCCAGGCGACAAAACGCACCATCAAATTAGGGTTGTTCTTTAATTTTCAAGAACTGTCAGCTCATTTCATTGAAGACTTGGAAAATAAAAACGAAATAAGAAACTTCTTTTCAAGAAAGAAAGAAAGAAAGAATACCTTTCCCGGAAAATTCGAGCGGAGGAAAACGTGTTTTTATCAAAGCGTACGTTGAGATACGAAGGTAGGGATTGTTGAGCAATAAGTGAAAGCATTATCTGTAAGAGCAGAGTAGCCTCGTCAGTGGGAGAGTGTCAGAGAGAGAGAGAAGCTGGAATCGCTAACCGTTTTATGAGACCGTGAAACCGCGCTTCTTGTTTTAATACGGCATCTCTCTTTACCCATCTTTTTAGTGGCGGGTACGGCCCGTCGTTTAAAAGAATGCTGGTCTGCCCTATTAGCTAAAACGTCGTCACTTTCAAATGTAAACTAAAAATCTAATAGCCTCTTCCTAAAGCGATTTTTATGGAGAAAAATTTCTTCTAAACTAGTCCGAAAGAAATATCTTTTAACCTATTTAAAATAGTATAAAGTATCTATAAACATTTAAAATGTATATTAAATTCTTAACATCATTAATAACAATTACTAATAGAAAATGAGTTAAAGAATATTTTCTCCATATTGATTTTAAGGAAATTTCAGTCCTTTTTTTTTATCTCATCTGCAATAGAAAAAAGCTTTCTTTCAAATTAGATTTAAGAAAAACTTTGCGATTTTCAAATGCATTTTTAATAAAGTTGATACATGTAAAAATCACGGATAGAGATTTCCAGTTGTCTCAAGCGTTAGACATTTTACTCTTTCTTTCCTTTTTTTTTTTTAAAAAAAAAAAATTGAAGAAGAGAAATATTAAAAGGGAATCCAAATTTGAGGTATTAGCACCAAATTTGAAGTATTAGTACCAAATTTGAGGCATTAACACCAAATTTAAGATGATTGAATCCATTTTGGGTGATACCATCCCTAAAG
>NC_081548.1:22962687-23009492 GCF_901000735.1 Corylus avellana | reverse complement strand
CCTAATGTCTCATGGTGCATTCTCTATCTACTACTAATAACCAAGCTTAAAGTGCTCTTAACGAATTTATGTGTATATATTTGGTTCAAATTCTATAAACCCCCTTGAATTTGGTCATGGTGGGGTGGCTCACAACTAGGGAGACCAAGGCCTAATCCCACGTCAACTTACGAATTCATAGCAAAGAGAAAAAAGCATTTGATGGATTAAAATCATCTTGTCTGAGCAAGCAAAGTCTAATCTCAACCAATCTTAATAGAAAACGCAAAGGAGCACAATCAAAGTACACATAAAGTACACGAGAGAGATCTCTGATTAAGAAGAAAAAGAAGAATACAAGTCCAGAAATTCAGCAAAATGAGAACTAGTGTATGCCATCATACAAGCATGATATACGAGTGGCTCAAAAGAATACAGAATGGTTAACATAGAAAAAATTTAATTACAATTTGACAATATTTTAAGATTAGCTCAATTAATTTCTAAAACATAAGATCCACCCAAATTCTCATCATCCTTAATTAGGGCCCAACCGTATCCCAAAGCAGCTGCACTTACACCATCCAACCACTACCTGTAAATGCTCGTATGTAGTAATTTCCGTAAACTAATTGAATAGAACATATATGGATAGACACTAACTGACATGTACAAAAATGCCTATCTGCAGTGTATAAACAATAGCTCGACCAAAATTACCAAAGAGTGTAAAAGAGGCGGTGCAAATTGGTGGGGACTTTTGAGACGACTCTCAAGTCTTATGGTCGTACACTCAACTCCAAAGCTTCATCGGGATCTCTGCACTTCCTCAAGGCCGCCCTTATCTCCTTCAACATCTCATTTATCCTCATGCCTTTCCTGCAATAAACAACACAAAATGACATAAACAGTTAATGCTGCTTTTGGAACCAAAGAATGGGGAAAGACAAAAGAACCACGAACTATGATTTCTTTAAAACACATTAGTGAAATGATGATTAATACTTCTAGCAACAATAACACCGTGCATTTTTCCCTGATATTCTCTACCCAAAAAAAAAAAAACATGAAAAGTAATTTAGCTAAAGCTAATGATAAATTATGAGCTGACTTGGGACAAACAACATTGTTAGACTGCAGTAAAGAGGTACCACTAAATATAAATAATAAAGATTTAATAGAATTCTTCTCCATTACATGATGCATGAGCTGCGCATGACATCATTGCGAAACTCCCTTTATCCTTTGGAAGAGAACAAGTGCTTAACATGCGAATAATTCCAGCAGCATGAGTCATAAAAGGACAAAAAATTTCAACTGTTTTTCCCATTTTGGGAAAAGGAATTGTATGAGGAGGATAATCAAAGAACAGAATACTCCTAGAAGTCTTCTACAAAAGCAGCAAAAAAGTCACCTACACATAGTTCAATTATTATGAAACATATAAAAACAATGTAATGAACTTACAGAACACTAACTCCTACAACAGCACGAGGGCATGGATAGTCCTCAATTTCTTTATCCTTTTTATCTTTGCTATGAATCCCCGGATGAGATACATCTGAATGTCCACCTTCAGAGGGAAATGATTGACAAGCATCATCAGTGCTTGTTTCTGGCTCAGTAGACACGCCATCATTTCCAATCCTCATTATTTCTTCAGTCAAAGATGGAAGCCTGTCGACCGCCTGGAACAGTAGTCAGCATAAATCTTAAATTTCAAAAAAAAAACTGAAGAGATCCTACATTATATATATATATATATATATAGCATTGGGGAAGGCAAGATTAGTACTAAATACTGGGCTCCCAAACCTGAAAAAGAACAATCACAGAGACATACCTCTGGAAGGTCAATCTTATTTAGCACCACAATGTATGGTCGTTCAAGGTAATCAGGATTGTACATTCGCAATTCCTGCAAGACAGTGAATATATCATTTATATGTGAAAGAATAAAAGTTAGTTATAAAGGAATAAGCACATGATAAGTTATTCTCATCGGGTTTCACATTAGAACTCCCACGGATAGCTAACCACAGCGGAGTAAGTTCAACATTGTAGGCTTTTTGCCTACAAATGTGACAGCTCAAAATCATGATCCTAATTTGCCACTCAGCTTTACCTACAATCTCAAACCACAGAGTGAGCAACTCTCTTCCTTGACAAGTGACACTTAAAAAGGGAAAGAAGTAACCTTTTTTTTTCCCTTTCTCAAAAAAAAAAAAAAAAAAACTCTCTTGGAAATGAAGAAACTGGATTTCAAACATTTATCACAAATATGTCTAGATATTACTTTTTACATAATAAAGTTTGCTAAAATGAACCAGAAAAGAAAGGTACAACTAACAATCATTACTGGAGTTGGATCTGCCAAGACCCAGTTATAAAGACCTGAAAATGCGGATCTGGATTTGATCAACAACATATATCTAGTGAGGGTCATCCGAATACAAATCTAATTTAAATCACCATCCACCGCGATGATGTTTGAAACCACAAATTCCAAGTAACCAAGTGGAACCAACATTGATAGTAAGTTAAAAATATATAACTAGAATAATGACAGAAAGAAACACATACTTCTTTAACCGTTCTATAGTCATTTACAGGGTTTTCAGCAGCTGCATCAACAACATGAACCAATAGCCGAGTCCTCCTTAGGTGTCTCAAGAAATTGCGACCAAGACCCTGAAGGATGAAATTTTTTTAGCTTTATAATAAGCAGGCAATAGAGATGAAAAACATGCCATACCTTCCCCAGATGAGCACCTTCTATAAGACCAGGCAAATCAGCCAATGTTGCTTCAGATGAGTACATTCCTGCCCCTAGACTAGGATCACCATTAAGGCGTCCAAGGTTTGGCATTAATGTTGTGAAAGGATAATCAGCAATATCAGGTTTTGCAAGAGTAATGGCTGCCAGAAGGGTTGACTTTCCAGCATTTGGAAGTCCCTACAACAAGAGCAAGTAAACCTCTAGTAATCTAAAAGAAATTAATACTAACTTATAGAAGTAAGAACTACAAACTTGAATACATGCGAAATATAGTTAACTAAATCAATAGGAATGACTTCATCCTTAAATGTAAAGAAGGAACTTTGTTGGTTTTTCCCTTTTCCCTTTTCCATTCTCTTCATTCTTTATTTGACCATAAATTCTACTACACAATTTATGACTGAAAATTATTAGACTCTACCACGGAAAAGTTTCCTACCCAAAAATTGATAACAATTATAACATAGGCAACTGCTCATGGAACCAAGCTCTCCCAGTAAAAAAAAGAAGCATAAAAAGTCAAGCCACTCAAATCTAAAGCTACATTTTAACCTTTCACCATAAATAGGACTTCACAGCCATCAGGGTCTAAATGCTATTGTTGTCCAAACTAGATTCCACACTTCAAAAGATTCTTCACAAAATTGATTATATGAACCTCGCATTATCAGTGGGCTCAAAAGAATCTGGCGGATATTCATCAACCCAAAAACATCGACTGGTTCGACATTTGGATGACAAAAGATGTTGGTCAGAGTGTCAGGCTAAAACTGAATTGTGTTAGTTTGATTAGGACAAGGCAAACTGTGTCTGAAAATCAAGATCAGGTAGGACACAGGTCAATCTGGTTTGACAAATAATGCTGAGAAAGTTTTCCAGTTTGGGTCATTTATTGCCTGTTCTTGGTAAGTACTGAGCACAATTCTTTCATTGACCTTTTATCATATACAATAATCATTAAACTTTGAGTATCATTACTTCAAATAGAAACAGAATCACCAGAAAAGCATATAATTATAAGAAAACCATGATACAAACATGCATAAAACGAAAAGGAAATAAGCAAGACTTACAACTAAACCAACATCAGCAACAACTCGGAGAATCAACTCCAAACTAACCTCCTCCCCAGGTTGACCAAGAACCAAAACCTGCAAGATATTAGAAAAAATTAACATATATTTGCGATATGAAAGGAATCACTCGTAAATCTTGACTGCCCAAACAAAGTGTAGTAATAGGTGAAGTACAGGGTAAAAATACTCTACTTGAGCAGGTCCTATAAACAATAAAAAATGATAAAAACTAAAAGTAGCTATATGAAAGCATGAAGGCAATTCACTTTGTCACTTATTGTTAAGTTAAACACGTGACCGTGAATCTTGAACCCATGACCACATCCTCCACCATGTTCTCATAGGAAGAGTTGCTACTTGAGATAGAATTCATTGACGAGACAAACCACTTATATGGCACAAATTTAATGTTACTGAAAATGTTGTGTTTTCAGGGGGGAAAAAATGAAAGATTCTTTTTCACCATAATGAATAGAAAGGAAAAAGTGAATTAAGATGGAACAGAATGGAATAAAAAGGATTGGCATGTTGCTTGTCCAGTGTGTTTGGAAATTTACACAAGGAGCGAGGAGGAAGAAATATATAACTTTACTATTATGCCCCTTATATTTTATTTGCGATTCGACAGAATGAAGGTAAAGCCATCATTTCCCCTAAAATGTTCATCCCACATTCAGGCAGAGCGCATATAGGGGGAAAGAAGCGGAATAGGTGGGGTTGGGGTTCCAAGGCCTTCCCCCGTTCTACTCATGGTTTACCTACTCCCAAACAAGCTACAAAAGCTAACAAAATAAATTAATATGATAAATCTTTCTCTCACAACCCCTCCCAACTCCGGCTATGTTTATATCAGGAACTCTAGCAAAATAAACACGTGCAGATAAATCTGATTACTCAACCCAATCTGACAGATGAAGTAGTTGCTTGATCCAATTGAAACAACACTTAAGAAGCTATGGGTGCTTTCATCCTCTATCAGGCATTTAACTTGCAAGAAGATCAATGCATCGTGCGCCAACTAAGAAATGTTTGGATTAGATGCTCCAAAAAAAAAAAAAATTGCTCAAGAAGAAGAAGAAAAATTGAACCTGAACATGTCTCAAAGGAGATACACTACACAATTTTTTTTATATAAGTAATAATTTGTGGGAGGGGAGATTTGAAGATCCACTACATAAAACTCAAATTTAAACTAAATGAAAGCACCCTTTTTTACCTTATCACTATCATCTCTCATCACATTTGTGGTCAAAGCCATCAACTTTTTCCTTCGATGCTCTGGCAAATCTACCAGGCTTATCTGCAAAAAAAAAAAAACTAGATGTCAATTACATGTTAATGTTAAGCATATACAATTTAAAAATGTGCTTTAGACCCAGATGATAACCTGGAGGCCCATTGAACATGCATGTAAAATTTTAGTTCAAAATATTTTAATTCCAAATTAACTGAAACTTTAGCGTGAAACATCTTAGACCAGAATGACTAAACATCAAAGAAGAATATAACTTTGGAAAACAAATAAAAGAAAGAAATGCAAACTATGCCACATGCATCGGTTAGGTAATATAAAGTCACAAATGCTATGCACTTAATCTTACACTAAGAAGAATAAATTAAGAAAATAAAGTTGATTTCCTTACCCCTCCTTGTCCACCCCTTGCAACAAGGACTTCGTCACCTGGACGTGCTAGATCAGCCAACAACTTCCCCCGTTTACGTTTCACAACCGTTCCTGTCACATTAGCTCATATAATGAGAGAACACACATGGAAGTAGCTACATTTACCAAATGTATGGATGACTATTGACAATCCTATCAGATTCTCATCCTTGCTTGAACTGGAGATAAATAAAGGGAGGGGGGAACCACCTTCATAATCAGATCTAATACAGGACATTCTCCAATATAATTCTGGCAGACATCTTTCACAAAATTAACAATATGACATACAAACCGCTCAGGAAAAAAAAAATAACATACTAACCTAAAGGCACGGGAATACGCAAAGTTGGTGCAGCGAATCCATTATGCAACTGTGAAGTCAAAACACCCATTGCATCAACATTTCCGCCACGCTTTGCATTATACCGGCCTTTCTTGTGAAATTCCAATAATGAATCTTTTCCTTCATCCACATATAATATGACATCACCTCCATGCCCACCCATAGGAAGGACAAGTGACCCATCAAAATCCCTTTTATACAAACTTTTCTTCCTTGCCTTCTCCTTGTCATGTTTTCCTTGAGGCTTACCAGCCCTCGGATTAGGCATGTTAAGAATAGCACCATGGCCTCCATCTCCCGCACGGACTGTGATGATGGCCTGATCAAAATACTTGTGAGGTTCCTTTATCAATGTATCAGTGCTCGAGGAAGGAGACTCTCTCGCCCCGGCAAGTCTGCACTTAACTGCATAGAAAGCAAAATTTCCAGAGTTGCTTCTGATTCGACCATGCCTATAGATAAGAAGGCCTTCGGATCTATTACTGCAATAAGAAGACGCGAGAAAAATAAAGCAAAAGATGTTGTATAAGAGATTCCCAGTTCAATTATAGAAATGAAGGTTGCAATGGAAATAATTATGTTCAGTTTAATCATTGAAATGGGGGATTTCAATGGAAATAACCATGTTTATTTCATAAGTTCACACATAAAACATAGCTCTACTTCTTCCACTTTTGCCTTCGTCTTGTTTCAGTGGTAAATAGCTTTAGAAAATTTATATATGTTATGATAGTGCAGTTGAAGCACATTCGCATCACTATTTGTCAGCATATATAAATCACAAGCTCTTAATAAGCGGTTAAAAACTGAAACACCAGGTGCCTTCATAAATGTGCATCCGGAGTTGCGATTAAATATAGTTACCAATTACAACTCTGGAAATGTAGAACCCATCAACCAGACAGTAATTCCCTCGTCATATTGCTGCGACACGTTAGGGTAAGAACAAAAATAATGGAATAAGTTTCAAATCTCTTCGACATCTTAATCATACAAGGCCCGAGAAAATCTCAACCCCAACCTTACTGAAGCAAAATATTGTATCTTCCCTTTCTCATAATTTTCTTGCAGATTTTCCAGGCGACAAAACGCACCATCAAATTAGGGTTTTTCTTTAATTTTCAAGAACTGTCAGCTCATTTCATTGAAGACTAGGAAAATAAAAACGAAATAAGAAACTTCTTTTAAGAAAGAAAGAAAGAATACCTTTCCCGGAAAATTCGAGCGGAGGAAAACGTGTTCTTATCAAAGCGTACGTTGAGATACGAAGGTAGGGATTGTTGAGCAATAAGAGAAAGCATTATCTGTAAGAGCAGAGTAGCCTCGTCAGTGGGAGAGTGTCAGAGAGGGAGAGAAGCTGGAATTGCTGACCGTTTTATGAGACCGTGAAACCGCGCGTCTTGTTTTAATACGGCATCGCTCTTTACCCGTTTTTTTAGTGGCGGATACGGCCCGTCGTTTAAAAGAATGCCGCCCTCTTTTGGTAAGCGAATGCTGTCTGCCCTATTAGCTAAAACGCCGTGAAATGGGTTGGAAAATATTTTATTCAGATTGGTTTGAAAGAAATTTTTGTCTTTAAATAAATAATATTTATGTTGGATCATTATTAGCCCAAATGCCATCCTATATAAAAAGTATCCTATATAAAAAGTAGACAAAAATTTCTTTCAAACCAGTCTGAAAAAAATATCCTCCAATTTATTTAAAATATCCTCCAATGTCTATAACGTCATTAATAGCAATTTACTAACTTAGACTAAATTTAATGTGCATTTTAAATTTTTATAGACACTTGTCACTATTTTAAATGGGTTGAAAAATATTTCCTCTAAACTGGTTTGGAAGAAATTTCTATCATTTTTTTATCTCATCCGCAATAGAAAAAAGTTTTCTTCCAAACTAAATTTAAGAAAAACTTTGCGATTTTCACATGCATTTTTAATAAAGTTGATGCATGTAAAAATCACATGTTCTATGGACAAATAATGCATATGAAAATCACATGCTTTAAGAAAATATATTAGTTTAATAGACTAAATTAAAAATCCATTATTTCAAGATATCGCCAGAACCTTACATTAAGCAACAAAACTGAAATCCTTAGGGTAGATATCAATAGAAAACCTGAGATTACAAAATATTCTGGATTCTCTAATGTCTGTAATAAGCAAGGCAACATATACAAGCCACACATGTGGATAAACTAAATTGCTAATTAAGACAAGCCCATTTTGCACGAAGTTAAGGGCAATCATGATTCTCCTTGAGCATGCGAGAGAAAGAGGAATGCCTCTCACTAAACGCAGGAAAACAAATACAAGAGACAGCACACTCGCTCTCTTTTACAGATGAGCTGCATTGATGACTCCTTTTTAGTCACGACCAAACCTTACACCAAATAATGCATATACACGGCAACAAAAGCTCAAGCTGAATATGCCTCCACCACCCTGGCCGGCAATGCTTCAAACACATTCATCCATTTATTAGCTTTTGAGAAAATCCTTCAAGGAAAATGGTGGAAGCGCATCCTGCTAAACCACAACAAAAAGAGTAAATTCACCCATCATTACTTCTGCTCATTCACATTTCATGTGCTGTAAATGGCTTCCCTGTTCATGGAGCATGGTCCTGGCCACTATTTAATCGAGAAATATGTAATATTGACCAAATGTTTTTTCCTAAAGTGTCGAGGAATTTACTACTAGAAACAAGTGTCAACAATTCTGCCACTCCTAAGAAGCAGAGTCTTTAAAAACTAGGAAATCAAAGTCCAATTTATTTTCACTCTTCCTGTTTCCAAGGATATAACAAGGCAAACTATGCCAGAAGCTATTATATGACCAGAAATTAGAAAAAACGTGGAGCCCTCAGAAAGAGAATTCATCAACTGCATCTTACCTTGCCAATCTCTTGACTTAAGCATTGTCTAACTACTGTTGTCTGTTGTATCAGCCTCTCCATTGCTGTGTAGCTGGGCAGGTTCATGTGTGCTGACATTAATCATTAGCCACAAGAAACACATTAATTAATCAAAGTAATTGATATTATAGATTGTGTGACAATAATATATACTCAGCAACTGATCCTTGAAGGGAAAACATAAATCTTATGAGCATCCTTAGAAAATGCACGACAGCACATAGGAAATCAAGTAACAAACCTAGAATTGCCCGATTCAAATTATCTGCAACTTGCTGCCTGTACTCCAAGCCAAGCAGATGAAACATTGGGGATTTATCTGGCTCTTCATACGCAAGCAGTGCCATAAAGTCCTGATGGCAACAACAATGTATTTCATTACGATAAAAGAGATAAATGCTGTGGAGGTAGCCAAGAAAATTTGACTCAAAGAGAAACATACTTCAAGTTTTTCAATGTACTTTTCCACCTTCCCAAAAGTGGTAAACCTCGTCATAGCAAACTCCAAAGCTTCTGTGCTGGCAAGGAAACAAAAATTTATAAAACAGGAAATATGTAACTCATCTTGGAAATGTCATTGCTACTCTGGTTACCATTTTCTAGAGCGGACAAGTTCACCAAAATGAATGCTCAATAGATCAAAGTGCAAGTCCTCATTTTTTTCTAACAAGTCATGTGCCAGCTCATTTGTCAGCTCAATGGCCTTTAGTGCATTTCCCTCCAGGGCAAAACAAAAAATTCCTGACCAAAAATGATATAATTAGAAGCATCATCAAACAAGTACTCAAATAGGTACAAGAGCGTAAAATAAAATATTTATTACTACTCTCTACAGAAATTAATAAGAAAAAGGGTATAGCAAGTCAGCAGAATCCATATTTATTTTTTCTACAGTTGTCCCCCAAAGAATGTGTTGCCACAAATTTATGACAAAAATATAAACATTTTAAGCAGATTGATCAGCAAGGCATTCAGCCACATTAAAGTATGACCAGATATTTGCAGCTACTTGGACGGGCAAGCAACACTTGAGAGACTTTTTTCCATGTAGGAACCCACTAAATCAATATGCATGCCATACAGCCAACAATGAAGCAATCCTAATAACTTAACACTCAAATCACACTGAGATATCTACAAGAAATTTTCAGCCACTCCAGAAACAATGTTTCTATTTATGTTTCTATATAGATGCTTACCCCCATATAAGCATCTATAGAAACTACAATGAAAATTTAGTAAAAAGATGTAAATGCTTGATGCATGCAACAATAGAGGTGTGTGCTCCGGAAGTGTAAGTAACCAATTTGAATAATGCTGTCTTTGAGAAACTTCAAAGCTCTGAATCCTACTTTCCCTACCAAAATAGTAATTTCACTTACTTTTTCTTTTCTCCATGTCCTCAAGATAATCAGCAGGCTGCTTCATCCCAGTGCAAGCAACAAATGAATCTACGGTTTCATTAAAGCAATTGTGAACAAGATATGATAGAACAACGTTGCGGACGTCATCGTCATTGATAGCCTGTCAACGTCAAGAAAAAGTCACTAAAATTTTGAAAGATATGCCCATAGAGGGACAGTACTAAAGAAACAACACAATGATGATTTTCATAGTGGATTTTCATCGTCTGAAGGAAAAAAAGATGCATAAGAAGATAAAATTATAATACTAGAAAGGAAACTAATGGAAGACCTTGAGACAACAATAGTATAGATCCTCTCCAGTAATTGGAGATGTCCAGTTCACTTCAAAAGCATCTGTTGGATTGTGAGTCCACATTTAAGGAGGATCCCACATATAGAAAAGGCTTATGCAGTGACTGTAGATAATCCAAATCTACAGGCATGAAGTTTACCACTGCCCATATAACATGTAGGTTTAGTTTCCTTAAACAGAAAATATGACACGCTGGTAAGTATCTTTACAATTGCATCATCAGTAATATTACACTAAACTTCGAGTCTTATACAAAACAAATACGCAAAGCAAAGGCTACATATTCCATAAGAACCACATCCGGTACCAAGTATGAATATTTTCACACACAAGATTGTGTTCCAACATAAAGTTATGAGCCAAAGTTGTGATCAGCAATATGCATGTCCTAGTGTCATATAAGCCCAAAGATCAGATCAGACATTTACAGGAAGAACCCAACACCCAGAAGTGAAAGCACTACGCCTCGAATACTTGCTCACGCCACTTTCCAAATTATATATAGCAATCAATACGTGGACTCATATATATGCTTGCAGATATAAGGATCCATGTTTTCCACCAAAATATAAGGCCCGGGTGTGTTGTGTAAATTGGGTCTGGGAAAACCTCTGATAATGTTAATTACAAGGTAAACCTTCGCAAACAAAATCCTCGTCCTATCCAACCCATTGTACAATAAGAACCAAAAAAAAAAACCGAACAAGAAAACATTAAAATGGGATTCCGATGATTAACTAGAAAAGAGTCAACATCATAAGCAATGCGATGAAACTGAGGCAATTATCACAGTATAAGTAATCTAATTTTGCATAGAAATACTCTCTCTCTCTCTGTACGATTACAAAATAAAAACCTCCCCACATGCTTAAACACAAATTCCAAGAGATTGAACGAAAGGGGCATCAGAAACTTACAACGTGCTCGTAGTGGCGGGGATCAACGTCCATGGTCGAACTAAAAACACGACGAAAGGAAAAGTAAAGGTTTTGGGCCTTTGGTTTTGTATCCCAAAGAGTGCCTTAAGGGTGAGAGAAACCTTGGCGGCGTTTCAATGTCCGAGACTCTCTGACGAGTCTAGCTAGGCACTCGGATCAGAAAAAGAGGGAGAGAGAGAGACAGAGAGAATAGATAACTTGCATAGTATCGTTAGTTCGGTCGCAATCTTGGCTTTGAAATTTTATTTTTTATTTTTTTTAATTCAAATAAGGGAAATAAAAAATAAAAATAATAAAAAATAAATAAAAAATAAAAATTAACGAGAAGGGTCATTGCCACTCCTAATACAAAAAGAATAAATAAAAGAAGAAGTAGGAATACTTCCATACATATGGTGAGAACTAAGAAGCGGCCCATCTAACTACATGATGTGAACCAAAGTTAGCACATCTATAAATTTTCAAAACTCTCCATTCACGTATGGTGAGAAGCGGCCCATCTAGCTACATGATGTGAACCAAAGTTAACACATCTAAAAATTTTCAAAGCTCTTCATTCTAGAATGGAGAGCAGCTAATGCTGGATATCAGCTAAAACCAATTCAGTGTTCCAATCAGAAAAAAGATGAGGGTTGTTAATGGCTAAGACTATAACCAAAGAGTCACATTCGATGATCAATGAAGAGCAGCCAGTCTAACCACCAAAAGAGCTACATGGAAATAACCAGTCAATTGTAGTAGTGGGTATGGGAGGAGTGTATAAGCGATTGATTATAACCGTCCAATAATTGCCAATCGTTAATTGTTTAATCATATAATCATTTTGAAGGTGTTTGGAAATAACCTTCAATAGCTTATAATGAGACGGTTAGTAGTTTTAGGAGTAGGTGAAGGCGATTAGTAACCGCTAACCGTTTATCCTTATATATATTTATATATACAAAACAATGTCAATAGGCCCAAACACACCATTAATAAACCCAAAAACTCATATATAAAAAGTAGTTTATAACCGCCAATTATTGGTTTTAACAATCGCTATCTGTCTAAACGTTGTAGCAATTGTAGTTATTAAAATCTAATAATTGCCTTAGGCAATAATAGCAACCACTTGTACAAACCTAGGTGATATTTTGTGTTAAGCATGATTTGTGCCATCAGCAATCATAGAGCTACAAAATTAAAAAAATAAAATAAAATAAAAAGTATTGTATTATTTTTTTAAAAATCATTAGTAAGTAAAGTGTAAATAAATTGAGTGATTTTAAAATATAACACTTTTATTATAATTTTTTTACAAATTAACGTGAGAGTGGTACATATCTCTCGCGTAAAATAGAACATTTGTGACTTAAAAGCACAAATGCACCCAACATGAACATCCATGTATAATATTAGCCAACTCTTGCTCTGCAATTTTTTCCTCCCAATAAATCTTTACAAGTCAAAAGCAGTGGCAAGAAGAGACACCCCCAAAACTAGCACCTCATAGAAACATGGTCATGGAATGCTTAATCTGATCTACAAATTTCCTTTATGGATGTTTCCACCCAAAACCTGCTATCATCTTATAATTCAAAACTATGAAACCTGTATCCCTTCTTCCTGCTATTATCATCCTACAATTCAAAACTATGCTGTGCGAACGCTAACAATGTATTTTACCCATTATTAAATGCCTCTCTGGAACCAGTACTGGATGGTGCATCCAACAGGTGTGTGTGTGTAGGAGGGGCTCCAAAATACCTGCTTAAATAAAGCCTCATTTTTCCGAAAATATGAGAAATACAATCATGAATTTGATTCAAAAAATTATATGTAAATTAGCCCTCAATATTGAAGGGCACCTTGTGGTGCCCTTCTTCTACGAGGTTATCTTGCAGATGGTCTCTTTCCCTCCCTCTCGCTCGCTCTCTCAAAAATTTCATTTCTAATCCTAGGCATTCTGCCATCCTACATATCCCCTCAGCTTGTGGGTGGGACATGTCACCTGATGAGAAGCCATGCAAGTACAAGGAACCACCAGCATCACTAGTACTATCCACCCAACTAAACCCTATTTCCTTCTTCACCCCTCTTTCTCTCATCCCTTTCCTAATTTTTGCTACCTTTTCCCATTGCCCCTTCTCAGCATATAAGTTGGACATCAACACATATGAACCTGACCCCATTGGCTCCATCTCCATCAAAGCATCAGCAATCCTCTCACCCATCTCGACATTCCCATGTATCCTACAAGCCCCAAGCAAGCTTTGAAACACAGACAATCCTGGCTGTCCTGGAATCCGACCCACCAAGTCCTCTGCCTCCTCCAACCGTCCTGCACGGCCCAACATATCCACCATACAAGAATAATGCTCTGAGGACAGTTCAATTTGATATTCTTTAACCATAGACTCGAATAGCTGACGGCCCATATCAACCATCCCCTTTCTACTGCATGCGGTTAGAACAGAAAGGAAAGTGATTGAGTCAGGTCTTGACCCTTCCCTCTCCATCTCCTTGAATAATTTTAACACTGATTCATAGTCTCCATGCCTAGCATAGGCAGAAATTATTGCTGTCCATGAAAATTGAGTTTTTTGGGGCGTCTCACTGAAAACTTTTTGAGACTCCCAAATGCTCCCACGCTTTCCATACATGTCAAGGAGAGCACCTGACACAATTGGATCAGTGCAAAGTCCAGATTTTATTAAATAGGAGTGGCATCGCTGGCCATGTTTTAAAGAAATATCCTCAGCAGCCCCAATTGCACTCAAGACACTACCAAAGGTATATTGGTTTGGCTTGGACTCTGTGATTGCTGAAAGGAACGTGTACAGAGCTTCTTGAGACATCCCATTCTGAGCATACCCAGAAATTAAAGCATTCCAAGATATGATTTCTCTGCAGTTAAGCTCCTCAAAGATCTTCAGTGAGTCTTGCATGGTCTCAAACTTAGCATACATGGTAATGAAGCTATTGCAAACATTTGGGTCAGACAAAAAGTTAGTCTTCATACAAAACCCATGAATCATTTGACCTTCTTCTCCCAAATTCCTGATTGATATGGCATGGATTAGTCCGACAAATGTAACCTCATTTGGGTATATACCATCCAATCTCATCTCGTTAAAAAGAGACACAGCATCTTCTTCATTTACAGAAATCATCGTAGTCCAAGAGACTACATTGCGATCATTCATGATATGAAAGACCAATTTGGCATCTTCAACAATCTCACACTTTGAATACATCGAGATCAGAACATTACAGACCGAAACATGTTTCCCATATGCTGTTTTTATAATTAAACCATGAATCTGTCTCCCAAGCTCTAATGTTCTTTCGTGACCACAGGCCGAAACTGCACTAGTAAATGAGACATGATCAAGTTTCATGCCTTCTCTCACCATTTCAATGAATGCCAAAATTGCCTCAAACCCGTGATCTCCCTCCTGAGTGTACCCTGATAGCATTGCATTCCACGAGACCAAATCCCGATTTGGCATTTCATCAAACACTCTCCTAGCTTCCACTAATCGTTTGCATCTTGAATACATCGATATAAGTGCATTCCCAACAAAAACTTCATAATAGAATCCAAATTTCATTGCAAGAGAATGCAATTGCAATCCGAAGAGAAAACCTTCATCGTCTGAACAAAATGCAAGACCTGTAGTATAAGTCACAGGATCAAAAACAATCCCGTTCAAATTCATCCGAAGAACAAAACTCAATGCGTCCTCACTCTTTTGGAATCCCGAAAGCACGGTATTCCAAGAAACAATATCCGGATCAGTAAGGTTCTCAAAGATACATGAAGCCTTTTCAAACTCTCCAGATTTACAATACATATTCATCAAAGAATTCGAAACCGTAATGTACGAAACAAAACCAGAGGAAACAGCGAACCCGTGGATTTGGCACCCGGGTTTTTGGTCTCCACAACAAGCCTTGAGCGCGAGCGCCACAGTAACTTTATCAACATTGTCGACAAAACCCAATTGAAGCTGCTCCTTGAAGACGTCAAGTGCTTGAAAGGGAAGGTTTCTACGCAAACAGTCGAGCATGGAACGGTTAGTGAAGGCAGCGTTTGGGTGGGAAATTTGGCCGAACAGGTGGTATCCATGATTGAGTGAGCCAAAGTTTATTAGGCGATTTGACCGTTGCTTGGGTAATACTAAGCTGAGGATTTTGAAATGAAGTTGGCGGGTAATCATGAGAATCTAACGATCCACAGTTGGGATGAGAAGAGAGGCTGAGAGAATCTAACGATCCTGCCCTCCCTTTTTCTCAAACTGTTTCTCCTCTGTTTCTCTCACTTTCTCTCTGTCTCTCTCTCTCAGCCTCTCTCTTTCGTGCTTTCGCTCTCCTTTTCTCACTTTCCCCCCCACTGTTTCTTTCCCTTCTCTCTCGAACTTTCTGTCTCTCTCAAACTCTCACTCTCTCAAAGTCTCTCTCTCTTTGTAAAATATGTGTCCTTCAAAGAAAAAACAGTTAAAAAGAATTGGATTATATCAATTGATTAGATAGTAACATGAAAACTATTAAAATATGTAAATATGTATTTTAAATATAAAGTAAAGATACTAATAGTTTAATAGATACTATAGTCCATAGAGAGTCGGAGACCGTAGTAAATTTAAGAGATTTTTTTGGAGGTAAATGAAAAAATATATTAGATACAAGGAAAATAACTCCAAAATAATTGCTTAAGTGTATTTAATGACTTCTGTCTCATGAGACAATAGCGTCCAACCAATTAAGTTATTGCTTAAAAATACAATTGATAAATTATTAGTCTAGCATTTTACCCCTACAAAAATGAGATCCAAGCTCCGTACGTGAGTGTGTTTTGCGTTCTACCTTTTTGAATAAAATAAAGGCATTTGCTTCAAACTAGTTTGAAAAAAATTTTCTTCAACCTAGTATAATAAATGCTAAGTATCACTTTGAGATTTAATCTTAATCGTTACGTAAACTATAGTATACATACTGTTATTAAAATAACAACATGTAAGTGGGATCCATTTCTTACATGTTTTCTTTAATATTTTAACAGTCATTTATTGTCATTTTACTAATCTAGAAACCCAAACATTAATTTTTTAAAAACTAAAAAATATTTGAACAAGATCCTCTCTAGTTCAAATGAACGGAAGAATATCCAGTTAATTATAGTAAATGGATATTTTTGTCTTTTTATTTTTTGATAAGACAAAAATACTCTAAATATTTTTTGATTCAAATGAATTAGATAAGACCCTAATTCAAAAATGTTAAATGACACTTGTTAAGAGAAAGAAATTTATTGGCTCTATTTATTAATGTTTTTGTAGATTTTTTTTTGTTTATAGTTGGAAAAAGTATTTTAACATGACATAATAAATCTGAAAATCATTTTTGTATTTTATGTGCCGATTATTTATTAATATTTTTATCTTGAAAAAAAAGAAAGTACATATAACCTTAAACTAGCACCCAATTTGAAATATCTCCAAATTGAAGATTACGTCAATATCCCCAAGCTATCAAAAATTTGCAATAAACCCCCTCTTCTAGGGGGTGCGTGAAAAGCCCAGTTTCAATTGTTTACTAAAGAAAGCCAAGTTTCACAACCTCTTTGGCTCTCCACATTTGCAGCCTCTCTCTCCCATTCATACAGAAAGTTGGACCAAAAAAACAAAATGAACTTTCCGTGTTCCTTCCTCTTCATTCTTCTACTTTCTCCACACCTCGCTTTCTCTTCTCCTTCACACACCTCCCAACTGTTCGAAACGTGGTGCAAAGAACATGGCAAAACTTACTCTTCTGAAGCTGAAAGGCTCCACAGGATCAGAGTGTTCGAGGACAACTACAACTTCGTTAAGCAGCACAATGATATGGGCAATTCTTCTTATACCCTCTCTCTCAATGCCTTTGCTGATCTCACCCACCACGAGTTCAGGGCCTCTCGCCTGGGGTTCTCAGCTGCCGGTAGGAATTTCCATCGGGGGCGGCCGCTTCGGGAGCATGGTGTTGTTCGTGAGATTCCTTCGGAGTTGGATTGGAGGAAGAAAGGAGCAGTGACCCATGTCAAAGATCAAGGGAGTTGTGGTATGAGTGTGCTTGTATTGAGATTTTAGTTATAAATCTAAGCACTTTATGGGAAATTCTAAAGCCTACGAATTGAAGATTTTGTGGGTTTTAGTTGTTAGCTGTGATATCTATGTTAGACCATTCTCTTGTTGGTATTTTGACTTGAAAGTTTGATGCTTTGTTTGATTATAATGATTTAAATATTCAGGCTTTTGATTTTTTTTTTTAATTATAAGAAGAAAATAAAAATTATAAGAACCTCCTCATACCACTGCTGGGAGGGCTACCACTCATCTTCATCCGTCATCTTTATGATATCTGCATCAGATGAACTGAATTAGCTATATGGGCTATACTTATGGTACTTAGCAATAGCGTGCCCACTACCTTGACAAACATTTTCTATGGCTTCTGAATTCTGGTTGGCAAATAGTTATTGTATGGTTTTCTTGCTTTGTTGTTGTCTGCTTCATTAATTGTGCTAATTACCAGTTTGGCTCAGCTAGCTGGTATACAACAGATTTGAAAATCATTGCAAAATCATCAAGTTTCGGTAGTAATTGCTTCTTAATGTTTAAGTTTGTTGTTATATTACTATCAATATAATTTTGATATTTTTTAATCATGTGTAGTATATGTTTTGATGTGATTCAGTAATTAATCTAGTTGCTTTGTCATATAGGTGCTTGTTGGTCATTCTCTGCTACTGGAGCTATTGAAGGTATTAATAAGGTTGTCACAGGGTCTCTTGTCAGCCTCTCCGAACAGGAGTTAGTTGATTGTGACCAATCTTACAATAGTGGCTGCGAAGGTGGGCTCATGGACTATGCATATCAATTTGTGATAGATAACCATGGCATTGACACTGAGGAAGATTACCCTTATCAAGGTCGGGACAGGTCCTGCAATAAGGAAAGGGTAATAATTTCGTTTGTTTCTTCTTCTCTTTCACTTGAACACAATTATATCCTCTTCTCCCATGTTGCTTATGAGTTTCGTCTTTCTTTCCTTTCTGTTGCTGTGATGAAATTTTCCTTCTGACCTTCCTAATATTTTCTATATTGCAGTTAAAAAGGCGTGTTGTGACGATTGATGGTTACACTGATGTGCCACCAAATAATGAGAAACAGCTACTACAAGCTGTGGCAGTGCAACCTGTGAGTGTAGGTATATGTGGAAGTGAGAGAGCATTTCAGTTGTATTCAAAGGTTGGTACTAATCTTCAATCTCAGCTACATTTGATTTCTTAACCATTGTTATGATAAGTTTTCAATTTCATTTGTGTGATAGGGGATTTTCACGGGCCCGTGTTCAACTTCTTTGGATCATGCTGTATTGATTGTAGGGTATGGTTCAGAAAATGGAGTTGACTATTGGATTACCAAGAATTCATGGGGAACAGGTTGGGGAATGGACGGCTATATTCACATGCTGCGTAACGGCGGCAATTCACAAGGGCTCTGTGGTATCAACATGTTAGCTTCATATCCAACCAAAACTAGCCCAAATCCTCCTCCCCCACCTCCCCCAGGTCCAACTAGATGTGATCTTTTTACTTTCTGTGGAGAAGGAGAAACCTGCTGTTGTGCAAAGCGCCTCTTCGGAATTTGCATTTCATGGAAATGTTGTGATTTGAATTCTGCTGTGTGCTGTAAAGACCACCTTCATTGTTGTCCAAATGATTATCCCGTTTGTGATACAAAAAGGAACCAATGCTTCAAGGTTTGTATCAACTTCTTTAATCGCATATGTTTCTAATTAAGTATTTTTCTTGTATACTTGAGTTGTGCTCTTGCCCTTTTTAATGAATTTGGATTACTTCTCAAAAAAACAAAATTACATTTTAAACTTTATGGTATAAACAACTAAAGGATTACTTGATTTTTCATTCTAGACTAATAAATTACCAAATGCTTGCAGCAAAATGGGAACATTACAAGAAAGGAAGCACTTAAGAGCAGACCCACATCTGGGAAGTCAGGCAGTTGGAGCTCCTTTATTGAGGCTTGGATTCTGTAAAGCTCTTCAGTCTTTACGAGTGAGTCATTTTTTTCTTGCCATAGTGTTGTAGTATAAGTTATATGTTTCACCACACAAGGACCATGAGCTCTTATCTGCTTGCAAAGATATGGCATTGTGTACACATGAAGCCAATTGTTTTCAATTATTGAAATTGACCGATTCATTAGTGCCAAAATTTGGTGTAGACTGATGTGGTATGCTCTGTATGGATGAATTCATGGAAGATTGAAGCCCCATCATAAGAGTTTATATCTGCACAAAAAAAAAAAAGAAAAAAAAAGTATCTTGTAGCAATTATTCTAGAGTAATGTGTTGTGCGACCTCAAACGTTTTGAAGAGATTTTTTTTTTTTTTTTTTTTTTTTTTGCGAACCAAACGTTTTGAAGATTAAAGCCCCATCACAAGATAATATTTTTGCCTTTTAAACGTTTCCAGTTTCGAAGCAGCAAATTGTAACGGCCCTGTTGCCATGTCTGTCCTTTTGTATCACAGCTCTGCTCCTTTTTTAGGTTAAACCTTGCGTGAGCGAGCTAAAGGATAAAGTTTTGCAAATTGAGTAGTAAAAACCTTTTGATTCAGTCTGTTAAATTGATATCTATTTTAGGATAAATAGTTTAGCCAATTAAAGATGGATGCGGAGCACGCCTTGCCACACCCTACAAAGAGGGATCATCGGTGTTCTCATGCCACGAGATGGTCCGAATTTAAAACTTTCTTGTTGGTTTCGAGTTCTGGAGTGATGCTAATTTTATAGTTTTGCTTCCATTTGCTATGCTAATTTTTATTGTTTGTTAATATGTTTTGAATTCTGAGTTGCATCCGGTGATGCTTCAATATTTAGTGAATTTTAGCAAAAATCAAGAATATGTGAGTATATAAGTTTCATTCCTGTTATTATATTGGCAAATGAGTAAGCTTATTTAGTAGACAATTATATAATTGCAATAAATCTTGATGTAGTAGTGAAAATCAACTCTTGCAATTTTTTTTTTTTTTTTTTACGTCCAACCAGGGAGAAGAAGAAGGAAAATTCAAACAAGTGACTTTTAGTTTATAAGACGTAGTCTCTGACCAAGTGAATTTACCCCTTCTGGTTGATTGACACCGTTAGGGTGGGATAAAAGTGTGGTTTACGTTCTCATTAATAAACACGTCGTCCCATGCCATGAATTTGCTATTCGGTGAAGTCTACAAACGATAATATGAAGGCTTACAACGCCCATTTGGATTTCAAAAGTCACAAAACACACGTCCTAACAAATATTTTTGTGCAGTGAGTTGGCTATGCAACAAAAGTCACAAAACACGCGTCCTAAAGAAGAAATGGCAAATATTTTTTGTGCAGTGAGTTGGCTATACAACCCCGGATGTCAATTTGTAGCTGTAGGTCTATCCAAGCAAGCAGAGAGCTTAGCCTACCATGAGCCCCTGACCTTTCCACCGGAGAGCTTAGCCTACTGAATGCTGTAAATGGTTCGAAAAGCAGCATAACAGCTTCTTTCTGCCCTTTTACGGCAGAAATGTTGAGATCTCCACAACTTCAAACCCATAGGGCATAGAACATTGGGATATTCAATTTCCACTGAGCAGTAGGTACCATCAAACACAGTACAAATATGAAATTCCAAGCTCCATGGAACCACAAAGAGCAATCAAATGTATGAAACAATTTTCTGATAGATAGCAGCTGCTTTAACCAATATATATAGCCAAATGCAAACAATGAAAAACATGAAATGCTCGTTCTTGTTATATTCTTTTTTAAGGACAACAGGCTATACAGGCCATCAAAAATGCAACTTGGACCTTTTGATTTCCCAGAAACTAGCTATTGAACAAAAAAATCTGTCACACCAATCATCAAGATACAAAACCCCTCCAATCTGACTTGTTGAAGAAACACATATCATCCTTTTCATCCAATCTTCAATAGAGAATCTAGTTTCCCGCCTTTAACTATTGTTCAGCACACTGGATCAGAACTTCTTGTATAAGTTCAGTTTAGAATCATGGATATCATAGTGTGAGATAAATCGAGTTTGTTCAGAAATGCAATAAGAAAGAAAAATTTGATTGAGCTGATGTAATTTCATAGGAAAAACATGCATCTAAAAATGGAGGTTAGCATTTGTCCCCCAATCTAAGCCCTTTTCCACCAATACCAATGGATTCCTTTTTATCTCAACTTAAAATTTTCCAATGCATGATGATCACCCTAAAATTTATCTGGTATATATTCCAGGTGTTTAAACACTCAACGTGCTAAATAAAACCCAATTCTGTAATGGAAAGCCATCTAAGAACGCCCAACCATGGCAATACTTGTTAAAAACCCAATTAACTTATCTGTTTTTGTTATCTTCTGTTAGCCAAAACATCCCAAACACCTAATGCCTGAGACTAGGCTAGGAGTGCTATCCCAACTGGAGTCGGTAGAAGTTTAGGTTTTATTGGTGTTTAGCAGTGCCTACAATTGCGACATCTTTATATATATAGTCATCAAAATACCATTAAAAAGCGAAAAACGCAACCTAAGTACATATGAGGTATACAGCAGACGCACCTAACTAGAACTAGAAGTATACAACAATTTCAACATCTAAGAACTCATTCACTTGATCACCAATATTACTTGATTGTTGATTATAACAATCCAGAAGAAATCAAAGAACTTACAGAGTGTTTTATTTCCCTCCTTTCTGGTTCCTTTTTTAGGGTTTAGGTAATGAGGTAATGATGGCCATGTCATGTTTGCATATATGAATAAATCAAATACCAGGTGAAATTAGCCTTGCATGAACCTATAATTGTTCGTGCATTCTGTGAGATTACTATTACTCTGTTCTTAACCACAACAGACTGAATAACCATTATGGTCCAACCTCACAACAAAGTTCTCTCAAATCTCTGAGTTTCAGTTTCCTATTGACAAGCTAGACGAAGAACTTTACTGAAAAAAAACTTCCTAATAAGCTCAAATGCACCTAAATTACCGTGGCCATTAAAGTGGTGTACCTCCACTGTAATTTCAAAGCAGAAGAAGAGAACCAAACACCACGTTACCAAATTTAAACCCTAAACCATATATAAAACCTTTCAGTATGGAACTATCTAATAAGTAATAACTAAACAAAAAACTAAAATTCCAATTACACATCAAAATTTACAACTTTCGCTAAAATCCTTAAACACGGTGTACAAAAATACGCAATTTCAACAGCTTAAGAGTAATCGATCAGTACAGTACCTCCGAGCATCACGAAGACGGAAACACATCCTTGACGGCCGAGGCGGCCGTCAAGTAATTGAGCGTGTTCCGCAAGGTCTCCTTCTCCCTCTTAAGCCTCGCCGCCGTGTCCTCCAACTCCAGCAGCGCCTGCTGCTCTCTCGGCGCGCCCTCGAAGGTGCTCCCAACGAAGAACGAAAACGGCGTCGGAAAGAGGTTCCGGCGAAGGTCCTGTGCCTCCTTCTCCGGCTTACCACCGAGCCGGTTCGAAAGCCTAATCACGTCCTTCATGTGCCCCTCCACCTCGCTCGCCAACGCCTCCAGATCCTCTTCCCCGTCGCCAGACGGCCGGTCCTCCAGCCACGTCACCTCGGCGACCAGGTAGGGCTTGGTCCGAACCAGATTGGTCACTCGGAACCGTTCCTGGCCCTTGCAGATGAGGAAGAACCGGTCGTCGACGAGGCGCTCGTGCTTCACCACCTCCCCGACGCAACCGACCTCCGTGGTGCCAGAAACGGCGTCGGAGTAAATAACGCCGAACCGGAGATCGGTCTGGAGCAGCGTGTGCATCATCATCCGGTATCGGAGCTCGAAGATCTGGAGCGGGAGGATCGCGCCAGGGAAGAGCACGAGCGGGAGAGGAAAAAGCGGGAGCTCCACCACATCGTTCGACTTCGGTGGATTCGTATGGTGCTTCTCAGAGAAAGACGAGGCCGAGCACCGAAGCAGGGAGCTGCGTTTTCTTCGCAAAGAAGTGCGTTTCGGAGAGAGCAACAATACAGGGTTTGGGTTTAAAGGGGACGGAATATTGTTAGCCTTTAGAGTGGGCTTGTGAGAGAGCGACGAAGAGGAAGACGAGGGAATAAGCTGAAGAAGCGCCATTTTTCTTTCTCTGCGTATGTTTAAGAGAGAGTTAAAGGTTTGGCGGAGAAGGAGGATTTGTTAATTGCCATTATGTTTTCTTTTGCATTCGGTTTGGAAAATCTGGTGGTTTTGAGAGGGAGAGAGAGGCGGGTGTGGATAATATGGAGAGGGGGGGGGGATATTTGGATGTGGCTTTGGATTTCCCACGTGGGAGAGATTGAGCTGGTGCAGATTATGTGGCACGTGCACTTACTTCACGTGGTGGTGCCTATTGTTTCCTACATCACTTTCATGTTTCAATCAGGGAGAAAGATCTTCGACTCGGGATTATTGGGATCGTTTTGGGTTTATACGGAATTTCCGGTTGTTCAACTCTAGCCTCTCAAATTCTTCTTGATACTTATATAATGAATTTGGCCCACTGGAGTGAGTGCCCAGAAATAATTGGCCCATCCGAAGGCCCGTAATCCGAAAAGGTAAACCAGGCCCAGAGCTAGCTACTAGGAAGCAGGCACATAGGATCATCTCCCTCAGCTAAGGCCCTAAAACGTGGTCTTATCGTCTTTGATTTGATTTCAGTAACTTTCTTCTTTTGTATTGTTTGTTGTTGTAGACTTGTAGTTCTTTACTCATCTATTAATTTTTTAAAAAAAAAAAATTAAAAATTGGCAAAATCCCGTTCGCTTATCTATTACTTTCGTCATTTTTTTCATGTTCCTTTTCCATTGCGTTAGAGGTGGATAATCGGGAACTTGACTCTGTTCGTTAAAATTTTTGTTTCATGACTTTTGCTTTTCCTTTTTAAAATAAAAATGTTAACAAATAATTTGAACACAAAATATTTTAAAAAAACAAAAAAATAAATGTTACCTTTATATCACACCAAAAGGTATGTTCTATACAAAAACAAAAAGCACCCATTAAAAATACATCCACAAACTAAACCAATATTGTTGTTCTTTACGAGCATGTTTGAGAAATAGAACTTTTAAGTCAAAAATAGTTTTTTGGTAAAAGCTTCATTTTTTTTTGTAAGAAAAGCTTCATTTTTAAGTTTTTGCTAAAAGTGCGTTTTATCCATTTTTAAGCTTTTTGAACCCTTAAAAGCGCTTTTAATTTTTTTACCAAACGAATACTTTTTTTTTAAATAGACTTTTTGAATGTCAAAAGAACTTTTAGGCCTGTCAAATGCAATTGCAAACGGACCCTACGAAACGTGCCCGCAAATCCATTAGACTTTTAATTAGTAGCCTTTTGACTTTTGACTTTGAGGATGCTAGTTGAATCACCATCGGTCCATCTCTTCAATTTTTTCTTTAAAAGCTTATTTATTTTATATATATATATATATATATATATATATAATAATGATTCACAGCACAGCACACTGGTGTGCATAAACAACAAATTTTTTTTTAAAACATTTTAATTAAAAAATAAATTGCTGATCACGCCAGCAAATTTTTTTTTTTTAATATTTTAATTAAAAAAAAATTGCTGAAACTATTTAGCATCACACACACACACACACATATATATATATATATATTATCTTTGGAAGATCGGAGGAAATAAAAGAGCTACAAGATTGGTCGGTGGCGATTAGAACATTCAAGATAAACATTCCCGTTGTCTCAAATTTTCGCGTCAACGCGCGCGTTCCATCGCCTGCCATTCATTAATACAGAATTGCAAGCCAATGACATAGGCACGCACGTCACATGATCGATACGCGGCGTTCACATTCAGAAAAATGGCACTTTAGCAATTCAGCTTCAAATGGATGACTTTATGGTAAATGCAGAGTTGAGGTCAGCTCTATATATATACAGCCCAGGGTACGTTTTATCCATCGAGCAAATATCAAATCACAGCTTGGAAAGAAAGAAAGGAATCAGAGAGAAAATGGCGGAAGAGGGACAAGTGATTAGCTGCCACACCGTTGAAGCTTGGAACAATCATCTCCAGCGGGAAAACGAGTCCAAGAAACTGGTATGTTTAACCACAATTTATTCTTTTTTTGGTATGTTATTTTCTTTTCATACTCCATTTGTTTTTCTTCTTCTAGATTTTGGGTTTTCAAGGCATTGGGAGTGATTATTACGTGATTTGAATATAAGGGTCTTGTTGGGGTTGGTTTGGTTCTTGGATTGGCTCAAGAAGTTTTAGTCTTTGTTTAGAAAAGCATATGCAGCTCTATTAGGGTTTCAGAGACAAGTGAGAGCCACTGAAATGATTTGTTTTTTTGGAATCTCCCTTAATTGTTGCTTTATTACAAATATAATATCTGCTCAAACTAAACAATGGATGTGGTTAATATTGGTTTTGTCTGATTTGCTTTTGTTGTTTCAGCCCTAAATGTTTGGAATCAATGCATTTGTTTTTTGCTTTTGTTCTATTTAGAATCTCTTGAAATCTTTCGATGCCCTAACAAAGAAAGCTGCTTTGATAGGTGGTGGTGGATTTCACGGCTTCATGGTGTGGACCATGCCGTTTCATGGCCCCAATTCTGGCAGAGTTTGCTAAGAAGATGCCCAATGTCACATTCCTGAAGGTTGATGTGGATGAATTGAAGGTAAGCAAATCTAGTCCTAACCTGTCTCAAATCATTAAACCCAATATGATTTGGTTAAATGTATTAGAATAATATTCAAGTGATTAATTTCTCAATTTTTTTATAGCTTAGGCTTTTGGATAAGTTATATAACCCACAAGTTCAGTTTACCATAGTTAAAATTCCACTTGCTAGGTCCCCCTCATTGAGGGGAGTGTTAGAATTCACCCCTTGCTATTAGCTTAAGCTTTTCGTATGAGTAGTAATTTATCAAAATTCTACATTATATTAGGATCATCTCATTAAATGGCATGAATTTCCTTTGTAGTTCAACAAAATCCAACTTATGTTTATAATTGTTATCTGCAGACTGTGGCTGAGGAATGGGCTGTGGAGGCCATGCCAACCTTTTTGTTCCTCAAAGAAGGCAAATTAGTGGACAAGGTTGTGGGTGCAAAGAAAGAGGAGTTGCATCTTACTATAGCAAAGCATGCCAGTACTGCTGCTGCTTGATTTGTAATGTAGAGGATATATGAACCTCAATGCTAATTTCTAGTTCGTCTTGGACGAACAGTGTGTATTTATGGGTCTTGTGGACGATATGTAGTATCTGTGCGTAGCTCATATGTGCATGTCTGCAGAGCTACATGTTACCCTTTCCTATATTTGAAATAATATAAAATGCTTTTGGTGCAATGTTCGTATCTTAAGCTGTTGGTTGGGACTTCAAATGAGTAGCTAGATATAAATATAATGGTTGAACACCCTACCTTAAACAGTTGTTATGACAAAGATCTAGCAGTAGAAGCATGTCGTTCAGATTCATATTTTAAGCAATTTGTTGTCCGAAATTCTAACAATATGAGTAGTAAATGCGAGAGTTTTTATAGGGCTTTTCTGTGCAAACAAATGGGTGAATAATCCAAAATTTGTTTGGGCAAGTGGATCTTATAATAGTTCTCTCATATTTGTTGTCCGAATTGTTAGTAATTCAGATAACCAAATTGATAGGGATTCCTATCCATTTAGACCTCTTTTGGCTAGCTTAGACCTAGAAGCCATGATCCAATTATGTCATTCATAAAATCAATCTCAACTCCCTTTAATTTCATTTTGCCCTAATTGGCCGGAAAATGTCACCATTGGAGCTGAGATCTCTTGGGTCCTCTAACACTGAAATGTAGAATTGCTTATTTCTCATAAACTGGAAGTGCATCATGATTGCCCCCTTCTTTTTTCACTTTTCATCCCAAGTCATTGTTAGAGGAGATAAAAAGTTGACTTACGTTCCGTCCAAACCGAAAAATTTTGTGGGTTAAATTGTTACAATTTAGTAGTTTGTTGGGTTTGAGTGTCACTGCTGAAATTTTGGTGGCTAAAATGCCAAATAATGATACTTTGGAGGGGTAAATTGTATTTTAGAAAACATACATTTTTTCTTCTAATATAATCCATTAGAAAACATACTTGATGTGGCTCTATGCGGCTTGAAAGCAAGCAAGGAAACGTTTTAGATCCAAATGTTTAGAAATATTAGATTAATAGAAGTTAATTACTTTAATTAATATTTTAAGATTCCGCTTCACATGTATGTTCAAACTCTCGGACCGCTAAAATATTATATTAAATTATTTATTGTCCTAAAAAATTAAACTGGTAAGAAATTAAGAGTTTACTCATTTAGTTAATATTCTAACAGAACTAATTTAAGAGACCATATTGGGTGAGAGATAATTGTAGAGAAGCTACCGGTGAAATGAGCAATTTTCCCACTTTTCATTTTAAGACTCCACTGCACATATATGTTCAAACTCTCGGACCGCTAAAATATTATATTAAATTATTTATTGTCCTAAAAAATTAAACTGGTAAGAAATTAAGAGTTTACTCATTTAGTTAATATTCTAATAAGACTAGTTTAAGAGACCATGTTGGGTGAGAGGTAGTTGTAGAGAAGCTACCGGTAAAATGAGCAATTTTCCCACTTTCCATTGAAGCGGGGGGGAGCAAATAAAAAGGGAATCTTTTGTTAACAGGAAGAAGAAAGTGTTCACCAGTTTTTGGATACTAGAGCACTACGAATCATGTAAAGATGATAAATTAGTTTCACCCATTAAGTGAAAAACAATGACAATAACTTAGAATGTAGCTTCAGTTCAAGGGAAGCACAAGTCTTTACACAATTATCACTCTTCAAGCACATACTTTCCTAATAACTAGTTCTCTCTTTAGCCCTTCAGTCATTTTTATATTAAATCATTTTTGGAGCTCAACCCCTTCAAGCAAGACCACTTGCCATCCACCAGAAATCACTTGCAGAAGCATATTTTCCAGGATAGGAAAACATTGTAATTGCCTAGACGAGATACCCTTAACTACAGGTTCTAAAGGAGCAATCTATTGATGATGCTGAAAGTTCTTTGCCTGCAATATTACCCCTTCTTTCTTTTCATCACTTGCGTCATACCATGCCATCATATGCAGCTAATGATAATCACATCCGAAAGTTTCTACCTCCTTTTACAGTGTTTCATTTCCTCGAATTGTTTTCGGTGGTTGTACCAGCAGAAGAACAAGTAGCTTCAACTGATAATCGCTTCAACATGTTAGGACATGGATCCATCCCAAAGTTGGTGTTTGATATGGTAACCAAGCAGCTCTCCCGCCCAATGCAGTTCTGTGAAACATGTAATGTAAAAGAGATGTTAATATAATAGTTTTAACAGTTGAAATCTACATTTGCAAGTTTGTAGTTGAGTAGGTGCCTTCTCTGCAACTTCAAGAGAGTTTGGTGCATGGCAAGTTCCCTTTTGGAAACTTCCACAAGTTCCGGAAGGAGTTCCGAAACTTGCAAACTTAATAGTTGATATTGACTGCCCTGCTGCACACTGCAGATGAACCTTGGACTGCTGAAGTATATTTGATTCACCATGGCCCTCAACACTAAAGTTCGCAATGGTCGGGCGGTTCTCATATTCTTCAGCACAAACACTAGTCACCGATCTCCGAACAAGAGAAATCTTTGATACATCACCACCAAGTTCCTCAAAAACTACCAACAAATTTCTTGTTGGCATTAACCAGGACCTTGGAACATGATACCTAAAAAATACATAATGTGAGATAAGTGATGGAATGTTGATAAACCAAGCTCAGCTTGCCTTTTGCCTCAATTGCCATATTTGATGGAACATCTAAAAATTTAAGAGTAATACTATTTGGTAGACTGCTCTACGACTGTCGTACAATTGAAATAATGTGACAATAAAAATCAGTCATTGATTTTTTTTTTTTTTCTTTTATACAAGTGTTGATCACTAAAGACTGATTTTTACTGGCACATCATCAAATTGTATGACAATCGTATAATAGTATGCTAAATAGCATTACTCAAAATTCAATTGTTATGCTAAATTTGTCTTTTAGAGAGTAACATTATAATACCATCTTTGGGTTGGTTGCCCGCAACCAAATTGGCACTTTCCCTGCCTGAATGTTCCAGAGTAGCTACAAGTATTGCAACTGCCCTTTGCATAGGCCATCCAATATCTTCCTATGCTCTTTCCATTGATCCACACTTGACCCTTTCCCATACTCCGCATGTCTAAAGCCAATGGCTCATCTCTTCTAGGCGCATTGAAATAAGCCTGCAGGTATCAAGCTATTTAGCCACTAAAGCCTGAACTTGTCTTTGATACTAATATCTGACTTCCTTCTATCTTCTGTTTTCTCAAAGTTTCCCTACCTTATACCATGTCAAAGGATGCTGGCTTTGGGTAGCTACAGATGCTCGGATCCAATCAACAGATGAGGCTCCATTAGGAGAGACCAAATTCATTGCCTCTCCTTTTAGGCCAACCTACGTACAGAAGATACTGTGAGACAAACTTTTGGGATGTATGACACATGATGAAACATACAGAAATAAGATAATCTTGTGTGAGTGTGTATACATAAGTGCTTTGCCTCACCTGGTAGGACCATTTCTGCCATGATAAGTCTCTCATTCCCTTGTCAAGACCATTGAGCACAACTGGACCTAGGATTCCTGTTTTCCATGTCTCAAAACGGAACCCAACGTTCTTCAACATAAATTTTTAGTAGTCAGTACCTGAAAAAACTTAATGACTTGCATTCAGACAGAATCATGGTACTAACCGGTAATCCCACAGCTATACTGAGTAGTGCAATTTTGTTTGTTCCAGCATGCAGGTTGACTGGTCCAGTAAATGTGAATTGCCTCTGCTCCCTGGTTCCAAAGGCAGACCCTATAATAACAAGTTAACTATTATTGAACCTAAATTTTCTGGTGTTAGACTCAAGAGGTACTGAATTTCAAGCGATAATCCACTAGCAAAAGACACTTTACATTTCCTATCTTTTCTGGCTGGGCTTCTACTCAATTGCTAAGGAGAGTTAAATTCAACATACCTGAATATTGCCCATTGATGAAGATGTGAACACCATGGCCAGTTGACTGCACACTAAGAGTGGGCTTTTGTCCTCTTCGCAGAAATGATTCCAATGGATGAATGTCAACACTGAAATGGCATCCAAACTAGAAAGTCACAAAAACTTTTCCAAATAATTTAATAGAAGAAAAAAAAAAATCCAAAATAGATCATATCTTGGGTAAGAACATGTCCCCTCCAGATGTATCTCTTTCCAGTGTATGAGTAAATTGAGTTTTTATGTTATTAGTCCATAAAGATTCAAGAAGAATTTAATATAAAGATGGTTTCTGCAAGCCCCACAACGTTTGACCCACCTTCCATTTCTCCTCTCTCCCCAATCTAATCCTCAATTTCCCAGAAGATTCCTTACTCATTGCATTACACTACCAATCTTTAGTAATGAAAGTGAACAATTTGAGGCGCATTAATCTGCTGCTTAACAAATTAGGAGATAGCCATTCAAGAATTATACAATCTAGCAGGCTCACCTAGTCATGTACCATAGATAGTCAGTAGCATCTCTGGTAACATTTATTTGCTCCAAGAGTCCAACTGTAATTGTTGAACGATCGTCCAGAGAAGAAATACCTTCATCGTAGGTCTCCCACGAGAACAATTGGGAATCGGTAGGCAACATTTGCATCTGTGAAGTTTGAACTCCCACCTTTTTGTAGACAGGATAATTGTATCAGTCCATGGTCCAAAAGAACAATGCATAAAACAAGCTACTCGACCATGAGTTACTTTTCCTTTGGACACGGATTGGGATGAAACTAGGACAATACTTACCCTTGCAGTGTTAAATACAACGTTTCTGCAGTCAGGAAGGATGCTAATTGACCAAGGAGGCAGATTGTAGTGCATGTTATTGAATATCACCCTAGCAGCAGATTTTGCTCGGTAGTTTGCAAGGAAAGCTGCACACCGTCCTGGTCCTGAAGAGAATACATGAGCCTGGGAGATGGCAATAATTGAGTAAAGCAATTCCATTGTCAAAATTAGTCTTGATTTGAATTGTTTAAGAGAACAAGGATCAATAAAGAAAAGGCTAACCTGCTGATAGGCTCCTAATGACGTAACAACAGGATCTGAAGAAACTAAAGAATGTTCACACAGCTTAATAGCTCGATGAAGCTCCTTCAAGTGACCATATTTAGGTTGCCTGATCAGACCTAAACACAGTGTGAAGTGGTTAGCTGTGACTAAGAGTTCAAATTAAAACTAAAATTGCCACAATGCTATTCTTATAGAGACAAAATCAGGATCTTAAGTATTGGACCCAAAGCAGGATAAAATTGGGAAGAATTGTCATAAGGTTTGGAGGCAAGAGGTGGCAATATATTCAACTGGAGGTTTAGAATGAATTTCAATGCAGGAAAACATTTGTGTTTTAGGGAGAATATGAAAATAATACTCCATTTGGTGCAATTCTAGAACTCCACAAATCACTTACAAAATTCATAGATCTGTGAATCATAACTTAAAGTTTCTGGTTAGGCATGCCTAAATGTAAATGGTGAATACATTTATCCCAAAATCTTGAGAAATTTTGTTGTGTTGAATATGAGCTTAGTTTTCTCACCATATTCATCAATTGGAGCATCGTAGTCATAACTTGTAGTAACAAATGGACCGCCAGCAGTGCGTCCAAAGTTGGTTCCTCCATGATACTGTCAGAGGTCAAAAGCCATACACTGGGATCTCAAATTCAATGATAGGCAAAGTAAGACCTTTTTAAAACAAATAACTGAATATGCAAGATCACAAACCATGTAGTAATTAATATATGAGCCACCCTTTTGTATGAAGCGAGCCACTGAAAATGCCAAATCTTGAACTGGTCGCTGGTAAAGTGGACCACCAAACTCTGTGAACCTAATCATTATGGTGGAGAGAGAGCCAAGTCAGAGGAGTATACGTTCATATAATCATCTTCAAAGGTACTGGTGAAGATACATGCTTACCAGCCACTCCAAGCCTCAGTCCACATGGTAGGCTTGTAAGGTTTGTTGGGAGAGAAAGCATCACAATAAAAACCGTTACATGCATTTATCTGTTGTCAAGATATGGAGAGATATAACTCATAATTTCCAAATGAAGCTAAAAGAAAGCTATTAAGCAAGAAATATTAACTGAATGTTAAAATTAAAGAAAGGGTTCTTGACACCATTATAATATCTAAAACTAAAGCCAAGTTTTAAGTATCACTTAAAGAGAATGAGATAGCTCACCACGGGGTCTGGAGCATCGTCTTCCTTGCACATCACCCACGGGACTCCAGTATTCAATCCAACAGCCATTTTCGCAGCCCAATTTACATATGCATGACCAGCGGCTCCAAATCCTTTACCCTCTGGGCCATATTCATTCTCAATCTAAGCAAACAAGGAAACAAATATAACATGAATCAGTTCATACAAGAACAATCCACTATCATGACTTATGAAGACCAAATCCATTATTGGCGTATCTCAATTTATCCAAAACTCAAAACTTGCTACTGCCTACAGAATTTACAGGACCATAACTTTACAAGGCGATGTATCAAGAAACAATACCTGCGAAAGGATGATGGGACCGCCTTGTGATGCAAATAGTCTTTCATTCTTCATCATCTGGACAATCTTCTGGGTGAACCCTTGCATAGCCACCTTCAAGACAAAACATTGATAGTGTAACTATTAAACCAACGTCAGCATTATAATTATTACTTCCTTCCATTTTTCCCTTCAAATTGAAAGATCACATAACACCTCAATATTCATGAAACAAAGGAAATTAAAGGAAGAAAAACCTTGAAAGGCCCATTGTCTGTTCTGAAGCTGATACCAGGAACATACTTCAACCAAACAGGAAATCCCCTGTCCCAGATACAGAATGACAGTCAAATCCAACACTCACACAAACTGAATAGAAAGCAAGATTTAAAAATCTCATACCAAGCATTTACTCTGCCAAAAAACATAAGACATGTAGATCTATCAAAAAAAAAAAGTGTGGAAGTTAATAGGTACCCGAAGTTCCACTCTGCACAAACATACGGTCCAATGCGGAGATGAGCATAGAGCCCGACTTTCTGCACTGTCTTGATGAATCGCACCAGATCGTACCTCCCCTCAAAATTATACTAAAAAAAAAACAGTTTCCAGAAAAAGGAAAAATTAAGCTTAGAACTACGAAATAAGTGTAAAAGAGAAGCAAGGAACCAAAAGAAAATTGAAGTAAACGGTGCTGCAGATCAAAAATAATACATGGCCAGGAGAAGGTTCATGAGCATTCCAAAACACATAGGTGTCTATGACATCCAAGCCTCCATTTTTGGCCTTCATAATAAGGTCCTCCCACATCTACAACAAAACCCATTTCACAAAAACATCGAAATGTCACAAATATCCACAAATTAACCACCTTTTTTAGATGAAAATCAAAGAAAAGATTACGTACTTCAGGAGTGCTTCTGGGATAGTGAATGGAGCCGGAGATGAGGATTCTCCTTTGCCCATTGATGATGATGGCCTTCTTATCGTACGTGACACTGCACTGGATCAGCTCAGAACCAAGAAACAAGGCCGTGAAGAGCAAGATTAGGAGCTTGGAAACCGAGCGAGTTTCCATGTCTTCCTTCTCTCTCCAACAGTGCGGAGGGAAATTTGAAAATGCAGCTCCTAAACGGCGAAATGTGTGTGGGGACTAGAGTTGGAGAGAAGCTCTGAGCTTCTGATCCACTACTACTGCTGCTACAATGTAGCAGAGGCAATTGTTGTACTTCTCTGCTACCCACCCTTTTAAATATCACACTGTCAGCTCAGAACAACTGCACTGCACTTCTGAGTTCAACATTTTTTTTCTTAAAGAAATATCAATCCAAGTAAAAAATCATTTTATTTATAATTTAAAATAACCTTTTTTTTTTGTTTAAGTATATTCAAAACGATGAAAACTATAGAGGGAAGAGCCGAAGAGGGTAGATCTTTACCGCCATAAATAAGGACAAAAGGTTTGAGGAAAAAAATAAGGTGAAAATACAACCAGATTGAGGTGTACTAGTGTACTACCTAATATGAAAAGTTTGAGATATAATTAGTTAAATTATAAAAAATTAAAAGTTTAAAAAGGTGTATTGCCAAAATTAAAACTTTAGAGGTCGAATTAAAAAACGTCCAAAACTTTGAGGGATAAAATGTAATTTTTTCTAAAAAAAAATTGCCAAACAAGTTTTTATATTATGAAACCTCAGTAGTTGAATGATTAGGTAATGATTCCGGAACAATGTAAAATCAGAAGCTATTGAGGTGTCTATTAATGTAACATAAACTTTTCATGCTTAACCTAATCGGGCACCCACTAATACTATATACTTGTACCCTTTCGCTTTGTTTGCACCTGTAAATTGTAATCCCTCCCGTGCCATCAATCACTCCCTCTCTCGATTTGTTATTCTCACATATGACAAAACCTTATCATGTGTGACCGTCGGTGTCCCAAGCTTTCCCAATTCCTATGGTCAAATGTCAATGCGTCGGTGCCATGTGACATGTCTTCCACCACCCATTTTTTTAACCCCTCCTTCTTGGATGAATGACATTTGTTTTTTTGCAAATATTTATGAATTATACGTTTACTTTGATTTAACACAACTAATCAAAAGAGTACTCTAAATTAAGTTAATTGTCAAAAACAATAATGAGTGAATCTAGTTTTGATAGCATGCCTTAATATAATAGTGGTGGAGAATTTACAAGCAAAGACAAGCGCAATTTTCTATTTCATATCCTCCATCTCCGTCAGTAAGATAAGTTTACTATAAAACTAAACTGTTCAAGAACGAAAAATCCGACAAAAATACCATTTCATGGATTTTTTTTTTTTTTTTTTTTGGTAAATTGAAATGAATTGATCTCACTATCATGCCTCTTCTTTGTATTTGTTGATGCCACAAATCTGCGATAGTGTTTAATATGAGTTTGCTCTTATCATAAATAGTTTTGAAGTTTTTAATGATGTTTGCTTCTATATATATTATTAAATCTGTAAAATTTAATTTAGACCATAAAATGAAGATAAGCAGGTTGGTTTTTTCTTTTTATTATTTGTTTCGGTTCCATCTTAGTGTATAATTGAAGTTCCATCGATCAATAATATTATGAGTATCTGTTAACAACATCAAATCACATGCCGACAAATATCCGCAAATTGTAAAAGAGGCAAAAATGAAACATTTTTCTAAATTAATTTATCCTCAGCATTATCGTTTACAATTGTTCAAAATGCACTCAAGCTGGCCGACAGCAAGCCATTGCTCGATTACTGTGGGGTCTTCGACCGCAGTCCACTACTTGTAGAGCAAACTTCGGGTCTTTTGTGGACTTAAATCCTGTGTCCTAATTGCCAAAAAGAGTCTCTTACTACATCTTTTTCTATTGCTTCCTTAATTCTCACTCTTTTGCTTTCATTCAACATGGTACCTATGGCAGTCCACCTTGCTCCTAAATTATCTCAAACATTTGTCAAAAAGTGTTTGTAGAAATTTTTTTTGTACCTAGGACTAGCACCTTTTATTCCAGCTGTCATGACAACTCATACAAAAAAATGGTAAATCTAAAAATAACTTCACGAGTAAATATCACCCTTTGAGCTTTTAAATATGAATTTTAGCTTCTTAAATTTGTCGGGGATTTGAAATTAATCATTTTGTCAAATAAAACAACATTTGTTAGTGTCACGTCAGCATTTTTGTTGTATTTAAGAAAATAATTAAAAATATACATATTATTTTTTAAAAAATGCTATAGTGCAGTAGTAGGTAGAGCCACCACAACTACGAATAGAACATATAATCTCTTGTTACCTAAAATTTTTATGGACTAAAAATAATTTTTTTATTGCACTATAACATATCTCTATATTTTAATTTGAAGTGACGTGATAATAACGAAACTCGCTTTTACTGGACGTGAAACACAAAAAGGACTAATTTGTTGGGAGGGAAGTAAGGTACCAAAAACTCCATTTTCACTAACCAATAGAATTCAAGTCGGTGGCAGTGAACTTCTTTATTTTTTTTTTCTCCTGGTGTGTAGAAAAAGCAAGAAAGTGGCTTAGAGGCTTCTGCGAATCTTCGTTTTGGTGGTCCTATTGTGCTATTTTATTTTACCTACTCTTGTTTTGACGCATTATAATTAAAGGTGTAAATAAATAATTGTCGTTGAGTAACCGAAATAATTGTTACCGACCAAAATTGGAGGCATTCAATAGTGGAATTAATTAGCTCCTCAACAATATCATGTGACTTTGTGTAGATTTTTATAAATCTATAATATATAAAAATTATAAAATAAAATACATTTTGTGAAATAATATTTAACAAAAAGAGATATAATTAAAGTATACAACCTTAAAAATCTATATCTAACGTTTACAGTATATATTTTGATTATATTGACTTTTTAATTATAACATACATAATAATGAGTTCGTATAAAAATATATTATATTATACTACTACAACTGAAGTAAAATTCTAATTGATAAAGGGCTATAATTTGGGCAATACTCAGAGAACGACTATGTATCCATAATTCATTTGTTCTAGATAATTGAACCTTACAATTTAAGTTGTTCCGAACAGGTAGACTTTGCAATTCTCTTTTTATAAGCTGCCTTGAACCGCTAATTATGGAAGATTTTTATTCCATTTTAATACTTTTAACAGTGATTTAATTTTATTTTTTTTTAAAAAAAAAAAAAAAAAAAAAAGGAAAAGCTTTCCTCTTACTCTTATCATTTTTTTCACAAATGTTATGACCCATTTGATAGAAAAGCAATAAGACATCCTATTTTTATGGGACCCATAAATTCAATTAATGACAATTATATGGGATCCTTACCTCCAAATGGCTTTTACATATTTGTTTATGTATAATTTTTTTTTTTTTTCCTCTTTTCTTAATCATTTGTTTGTATAAATTTAACATTGAGTAAGTTGTCGGCAAGGGGACACCGTTCATGCGCCGTTTGTTTCTCCCCATTTTCAAAGTACACTAGTACAGCACCCGTTATTAATTAGGTCCGCTAGATCTCCGTTCCGTTTACGTCGGTGCCAGCCGTGCAGTTGTCACGAGATGGAATAGTCAACCGCCCCACTTTTCACGTGTAGCTATCATCACCATTGGAACGCCAATTGGACCACGTGGAACGGTCCAGCTCTGTTTTTGGACTAGGATACCCTACTAATTATTATTATTATTATTTATTTCATTATTATTATTTTTTATTGCTTTCAACAGGATCAAGATCCACGGCATTGCTTAAAAAATTGATGGTGAGCCTACTGGATATGATAATGACTGTATAGGATATGATATCATAAGCAAAGAATATAACAATCTCCAATGGGCATGTGTCCCCCTCCATTTCTTTTCTATTTTCTCTTCTTCTTTTTCCTTTATTTTCTCACGCTTTTTTTTTTCTTCTTGGTTAAACAAAAATGATTCAATACAGTAAAAGTGTATATCCATGTGCAATGATTCACAAAAAATAATAGTCACATTTACGCAACCAGTCAAGTTATAATTAAAGTTTCATATTATTATTTATAAAGTTCAGTCTCACTTAATAAAAAAGTAAGAAAAATGCTATACATCGCAAATTTTCTTTTCAAAAATTGGTTCCTAAATAATATATCACCATCTTATGAAATTTATTATTTTAAAAAATGTATTACTAACTCATGAGATGGTGAAACATAATTTGAGAATCAACTTTTGAAGCTACCCCTTGGGATGGTTCCCAATTAATAGCTCAATCGGCTGTGAACCACCCTTCATAAAGCGAAAATCACTAGTTCGAATCTCTCATCCCCTTTCTCTTGTGTAAACATGTCAAAAAAATTAAAATGTTTAACATTTCTCAAAAAGTAATATAAGATTTAGCATCTATAAATTATATTTATAATTTAATCATGGGTAATTTATTTTTTTAATGCGAAACTAACTTTTTAAGATATAAGTAATAGAGAAGTGTGTGGATATTTGCTTTGAAAAAAAAAAAAAAAACTCATTTTATAGGTTGAGCTATATTTTGAATAGCTTGTATAATTTATGAGCAGTCACCTTTGAAAGTGATAAATTTTAATGTAATTATTTGTTTTAAGATTTGGCTTATGTACTGTAAATAAAATAATTACAACACATTATGATAGTTTTTTCAACAATTCATATTTAATTCTAAGTTTTTCTTGAAAAAGATAGACTGAAATTAGATATGGATCATTAAAAATTGTGTTGTAGTGTTTTTTTTTTTTTTTTTTTTTGACTACACCTAAATAGCCAGAGCTTAAAACAAATAATTACATTAAAATTTAGCTTGAAATAATTGGTTGATTGGACTGGACATTTTACATTCTATTCTTGATGTAGGGTCAGTGAGAGAACCCTTCGTCTCTCAATTACTTGCATTTCACTTTTCACATAATTCACTATCTTACAATAATTGCAGCACCCCAAGTGGCAATAATTTGTCTTTGGGGATTAACCAAATATATATATATATATATTCCAATAAATATTGAATGGTGGAGTAGATATATATTTAGTACATGAAAGATGAAAATAAATAAATAAAAAATAATAATAATAATATTTTTTTTTAAAAAAAAAAAAAAAAAAAAAGAAGAAGAAAAAGAAGAAGAAGAAGAAGATAATTATTGATCGGACAATCTTTTCTTTCTTTGCCTTTTATTACTTTGAAAAAGAAAGAAGGCAAAAAAAGGCAGAAAGAGTATCAGATGATGTATTAGTGTTGGATTATGTCCCACTCCACTAAAAAACACAAATTATAATATGGAATTTACCCCATTAACCCTCCAAAATGTTCAATCTCCCATCCATAGGCCATTGTTAATTCTTTAAGCTTTGGAAAATATGCTACCTCTTTCCCTATATGCTTTCCTACTTTGGACACACAGGATCTAGTTCTGGCCAAAATAAAATTAGAAAAATAAAATAAAATAAAAGACAGACCAGGATCTAAGTTAAAAATATTATAAGCTTAGCAAAGTTTTATGTCATATTGAGTTGAGAGAATTTTATTTGCAAAAGTATATTTTGGGCAGCCGGGCTGGTTGATGCATAATGACTACGAGCCATCTACAAGATAAGAAAATGACTATCAAAATAGTGTCGGCCGGGGTTTAATGATTTATAGAAGGAATATATAATCGAGAGAGTTTTTAAGGAGAAAGAGACTCTTATTTCATTTGGGGACGACGATCCTCTTTTATATTAAACTCATTGTTTAACTATTACCCCGTGGATTTGTGATTATGGAGGCTCTTAGGCTTTTTAACATTTATAATGAGTATGCCTTTATATTAATTGGGTCCGGAGCTTATTTATGATATTTTCACTATAAAACTAATTGTCCAAAATGTATGTCATTGTCACATACATTTTTAACCAAATTTTGCATATATTTTTAAAAAACTATATATGAAAACCATATTTATTTTAGTCAAGTGTTAATTTAGTAAACTGAATTAATTATTATTATTATTTTTTACAAAAATGAATATTCTTCCCACACACCAGGATTGAGGCCCAGGAAAAAAATGGACTCGTGAAATGTAAATGGGCGGATGGGTCAGAACTTCAACACTTCAAAGTCGGGCATTCTTGGCCCATTTAGCTACGCACTTGGGAGTTTTCGTATGTTCAAATTCGGGTTTGCAATATATACTTCAGTGAAAAAAAAGGGGACATGAATGAAAATTACTCAGAAAAAAAATAGAAGAAAAAGATTGAACATACTCTTGAGCAATCAATTTCCTTTTCTTTTTTATGGAATATTCTTTTTTGCCCGTTATTTCGTTAAGGGGAGAGAGTTCATGGATTAACGGATTTAATTCAGTAACCCTCACTCTGTTAGACACACATTCTTATGCTTATGAGAATAAAATAATATTAGTAATCCAGGTGACAGTGGTTAAAATACAGTAGACACAACCTATTTTTATTGCTTGTGTGCTCGTCCTTCTTCGTTAGGCTAGGTTCGGCCAACTTATAAGACTTTTATCGAGAATAGACCTAATTTGGGTTGGCTAAAATGTTGGAAAGGCCTACTTCTTAGGGGCTTATTATTTGGTACACCAAGAAAAACGAGTTCTTTTGAATTCGACTAAAGTTCCTCAAAGTGACAAATCCTGCTTAGACTTTGAATAAACATATTAAAATTTTCCAAATTTGATTGCACATGGCAAGCTGAAGGGTTTTCTAAAACCCTGTAAATGCTTTAAGAAGTAACAAGTTACTATGGTGATACATAGGATTTCTAAACAAATGAGTCCAGTTTACCCATTGGACTAATAATTAGTCAATAATATAAAGTCATATGTGGAGATAATTTAGGCCAAATAAGAATGTGAAAGTTTACTTATTGGCAAGATGAAAAATCTTTTGGTTATGAGGCACTAGAGACTGTGATATCAATTTTTTTTTAGACCCTCTATATCTTTTGGTGTCGCCTTTGTGTTTTTTTTGGATATGTTAAGGTTATCGGAAATAATAGTGGCTATAGTTAATTAGTTGTCTTATAATTTTGCGCAAGTAATCATGGAAATGCTATAGTTATACATGTTATGATGCTCGTTTAAGGTCGACCGACATGACACATCAAGTGTCACTTAAGTTCGGTAATCTAAGTGTTTAAGGTAAACTAGTAAGCTATTTTTTATATTAAGTTCAAAATTAATAAAATAAGTTGATGCTTATATATATTTCTTGAAAATTTCTAAAAGGTTCACCTAAAATTAATTTATGGGATACGATAAAGTGACAAAAAAAAAAAGAAAAAGGAAAATTTTAAATTATTAGTCGAGTAAAGGTAATAGAAATGATTTTTTTTTTTTAAAAAAAAAATTTCTGTGGAATTTATGGCTAAAAATAATTAGATTAACGATCATTAAATAATTAACCACAAAGATAAAGACGTAACAATTTCAAGTCGTTCAGCCCACTAAACGACAAGTAAAAGTTGTAAGCTGTAACTGGATTTCGGATAACGTCAACTGCACCAGTGGCGGGACCCTGAAAACTGCTGAGTGCTGAGCATGGCACTCAATTTCCAGCCCCATTTTCTTCGTCTTCGATCTCTCTCTGTACGTTACCCTCCAAAAAGAAATTTCGAACAGAAAAGAAAGAGAGAAATTGTTCACTAATTTCAACAATTCGTTGGGTTGAGCAATGGAGAACCTAATCATACCCTGCAACTCTAGCCGTCCCATGCCAATCCCATCCAAGCTAAGAAACCAATCCAAGTTCTCACCCAGACCCACTATCTCTTTCACCGAAACAACACACGCAAAGCTCACGGACGCTTACGTGAATTACCTCCGCAAAAGTGGGCGCCTCAGCGAGGCAGTAGCCGCTCTTGAGTCCATTGCCCAACGCGGGTCCAAGATAGAGCCCAAGACCTATCTTAATCTGTTAGAGTCTTGCATTGATGCGAATTCTGTTCAACTGGGTCGGAAGCTTCATGGATGTATTGATTTGGTTAAGGAGGAAAACCCGTTTGTGGAGACTAAGATTGTGAGCATGTACGCGAAATGCGGGTGTTTGGAAGATGCACGTAAGGTGTTTGGTGAAATGCGTGAGAGAAACTTGTACACTTGGTCCGCGATGATTGGTGCATGCTCGAGAGAGCAGAGGTGGAGGGAGGTTGTGGACCTTTTTTATTTTATGATGGAAGATGGGGTTTTGCCTGATGATTTTTTGTTCCCAAAGATCTTGCAGGCGTGTGCAAATTGTGGGAATTTTGAGGCCGGGAAGTTGATACATTCATTGGTGGTTCGACTTGGGATGAGCTGTTCTAGTCGTGTTAACAATTCGATTTTGGCTGTGTATGCAAAGAGTGGGAAAATGAGTTTGGCAAGGAGCTTTTTCGAGAACATGGATGAGAGGGATAGGGTGACTTGGAATGCAATGATATCTGGGTATTGCCAGAAGGGTGAGAACGAGGAAGCTCATAGATTGTTTGATGCAATGCGTGAAGAAGGGGTTGAAGCGGGTTTGGTGACTTGGAACATATTGATTGCAAGCTATAACCAGTTAGGCCAATGTGATGTTGCGATGGAATTGATGAAGAAGATGGAGAGTTTTGGAATAACTCCTGATGTCTTTACTTGGACTTCTATGATTTCAGGGTTTGCTCAAAACAACAGGAGAAGTCAGGCATTAGATTTCCTTAAGGATATGCTTAGGGAAGGGGTTGAACCAAATGGGGTCACAATTGCAAGTGCAGTTTCAGCATGTGCTTCTTTGAAATCACAAGAGAAGGGGATGGAAATCCATTCTGTTGCTGTTAAGATGGGTTTCATCAATGATGTATTAGTTGGGAATTCACTCGTTGACATGTATTCCAAGTGTGGAAAATTAGAAGCAGCTTGGCAAGTCTTTGATATGATCTTAGAGAAAGATGTATACACTTGGAACTCAATGATCGGAGGTTATTGCCAAGATGGCTACTATGGTAAAGCCCATCTTCTCTTTATGCAAATGCAGGAATCTGGTGTGCAACCTAATGTAATCACGTGGAATGTAATGATCTCGGGATATATACAGAATGGAGATGAGGATCAAGCTATGGATCTTTTCCAGAGAATGGAAAAAGATGGTAACATTAAGCGGAATACGGCTTCATGGAACTCTCTTATTGCTGGTTACCTGCAAATTGGGCAAAAAAACAAGGCATTAGGAATATTTAGACAAATGCAGTCTTCCCGTGTTTTTCCTAATTCAGTTACAATGTTGAGTGTCTTACCTGCGTGTGCAAATTTAATTTCAGTGAAGAAGGTAAAAGAGATCCATGGTTGTGTAGTCCGTAGAAGCTTAGAGACTGAACTTTCTATTGCAAATTCTCTTATTGACACTTATGCCAAGTCGGGGAATATAGTATATTCAAGAACCATATTTGATGGAATTTCGTCCAAAGATGTCATCACTTGGAACTCATTGATTGGTGCTTATGTTTTACATGGTTATGTAGATGCTGCACTTGATCTCTTTTATCAGATGAAGCAGTTTGGATTCAGACCAAATAGAGGTACGTTTGCAAACATTATATTTGCTTACAGTCTTGCTGGAATGGTGGACGAGGGGGAGAAAGCTTTTTCTAGCATCACTGAAGAGTATCGAATAATACGAACTTTAGAACATTATTCAGCTATGGTAGATCTATATGGCCGTGCAGGTAGGCTTGCAGATGCAATAGAGTTTATTGAAGATATGCCCATTGACCCTGACTCCTCTACTTGGTCTGCTCTACTAACTGCCTGTAGGATTCATGGTAATATTGGCTTGGCAGTCCGTGCGGGGGAAAGTTTGCTCAACTTAGAACCAGGGAATTTTTTGATTCACCAGTTAATTTTTCAGGCATATGCTTTATGTGGAAAGTTAGAGGATGCTTCAAAAATGGGAAAGCTTGAAAAGGAGAATGCATCAAGAAAATCTGTAGGGCAATGCTGGATTGAAGTTAAAAACACAGTCCATACATTTCTTTCAGGTGATCAGTCCTCGGATGTGGAATATTCTTGGATACAAAGAATAAAGAGAAAGGTCAAGGGACCTGATACTCAATATGGGCTTTGCATCGAGGAGGAAGAGAGAGAAGAGATTCGTGGAGTTCATAGTGAAAAACTCGCATTGGCTTTTGCCCTTATAGGCTCTCCTGCGCCTAAAGTTATAAGGATGGTAAAAAACCTGAGAATGTGTGATGATTGCCATAGGACAGCCAAATATATCTCTATGACGTATGGATGTGAAATATATTTGAACGACTCCAAGTGCCTCCACTATTTTAAGAATGGGCATTGTTCTTGTAAGGATTATTGGTAGGGTAGGAATAAAAAAAATGTGGAATTTGGTCATACTTTTCAAAAATCACGAAGGCTTGCTGGAGGGTTCAAGATGGCTTCAAGCTGCCAAGGATCTTGTCATGGCATGCAAGTGAAAAAATGTACTTAAATTTGAATTCCCTGGCTACTTACATTTCTTTTGACTTGTATCAAATAACTTTACTTGAATCTTCAGATGTTATTTCCGTCTGCATTTCATGAAACTATAGCTGATTAGTAGGCTGGTATGCTGGGCAGCATAGAGATTCCAAAGTGTTCACAATTCTGGCAGTTTCTGACAAGGAGATTTGTGCCTATATCGGTCAAGTCCATTCGTTGACACAGCATCTGTTACTGATTGTAATGGATTTCACAATGATAGAGAGATTATGTAATATCCTTTCAAGTAGTTCTTGTTTCATGAATGGCCAGTTCTTTCTCTTAAGTCATTATCTACATGGTATGGATTCTTTTTACTAGTCACACGACAGGAATTGTTTGATGCCCTTTAGGAACAAAGTATATCGTGTGGACATGAGTCTTCTTTCATCTTCAGTCACTGTGCATTATGCCAGTTAAGTTCTCCTTTCTCAATTCATTGTTACTTGATTCTACTTCTATCTTAATACTAATTTTTTCTGTAGCTTGAAATCATAAAGCATTTGGTCAACCAACCACTTTAACTATATTTTCCTGTCCTTTCTCACAAAACTTTCTGCCATTTTGCAGGTCCATATCGTTTGATAAGGAAGCTATTTTGAAAAAAAAAGTTGTGTTCTCTTACATTTGATATTCTTTAAGTGGGAAGTCTGATAAGGACAGCTTGGTGGTTGAACTGAGTAATTAGCCACGTACTGCCTCGCATAGCAGAGCTTCTTATGGAACAGGTATATAATTTGAGAAGTAATTCTTCTTACCCTGTTCTGCAGTAATTTGTGATGATACTCACTTTGTTATCGTCTGAAGTTCAAATTAATTAATTAATTTTTATTATCCCCAGGGTATCTTGACTCACTTCACTGGCTATATAGATCAAGAAATTGCCTAGGGCCTATGGGGTCAAAAAGTGCATCATTTCACACCACAAAGAAGGGCTGGTGGGATATGAACAGGGGAAAAATCCTTCTCATCAGGCAAATACTGTGGCGTGGTTGTCTGATTTGCTTGAAGATAAGGTTTTAGTGAGCCCGTGTCCCCTTGTTGTAGAAGTAAGTTTTGTGAATTCCTTGGCTTGGTAATATCTAGAGGTTCTTAATACATAATTAGGCGAGCATGCAACAATCAATTCAACATTATGATGAACTCGAGCCAAATCTAAATTTGTTCAAACATGTAGACAAGTCTTCTTTTAGTTATTTTATTGTGAGGTTTAGAGGTGTGATATATTCTGGAAACTATTGTTTCAAGTACCCAAATTTTGGCTGGGACTGAATTTGTATTAATTACCCATTATGCAATTGCTGAAGTTTTTGTAACAATTCGTGCTCATTCAAGTTTTCTAGTTGTCTTTTTCTTAATGATGTCAGATATGAATGAACAAGTTTATCAATCCCTTTTTTGGGCATCCATTGGGTCTCCGCTATGGATTTGGCTTACCTCTGGTGATTAAATAACTAGAGATTTTTTGTACTTCAAATAAACAGTTAAGGTTGCAAGATTGGGGCAGAACTCAAACAATGGTAAAGACTAAAATTCGTCTTGCAAAAAAATAAAAGTAAAAACAAAACTTGCATCAACGATCAACATAATGTGTGATTTTTTTTTTTTTTAAAAAAAAAGTAATAATAAAATCATGTTGTTCACAAAAAAGAAATTAATATTATAAATGAGATTTGACATTTGCTTTCACCTAATTATCTATCTACACCCATTATGAAGGAACCAACGGAAAAAATACTTTAAGAGGTCTTAGAGGTATGATTAGCTATGTTTGCCAAGAGCCGGGCTGGCATTGTAGCTGGAACGGCACTGTTCCAACTACAGTGCCAACTGACAAGTGGCAGCAAAAATTGAGTTTTTCATATTAATTTTTTTTTAAAGCAAAATATTAAAAAAAAAAAAAAGAGGAGAAAGATGGGGTGGTTCCAGCCACCCCCTGGCCGATTTGGGGGTGGTTCTTGGCCAAAAAAAAAAAAAAAGAGGACCGGGTGCATTTCAGGGTGGCCGGACCACCCTCAAGGGGCTGGGGTAGTTTCGGCCACCCCATACGGCCGGTGTGGCCGAAACCACCCCAGCTCCTTGGGGGTGGTCCAGCCACCCCCAAATGCACCTGATTCCTTTTTTTTTTTTTTGGCCAAGGGGGTGGCCGGACCACCCCC
>NC_081548.1:22962358-22962591 GCF_901000735.1 Corylus avellana | reverse complement strand
TAGATCTTTTTGTTTATTTTTTGTTAAATTTTTAATAGAGTTGTCACATCATACTTGATCAGAACATACGTGTCCTCTCTAATAATAATAATAAAAAAAAAAATGAAGAAATCAAATTATAAATATAAATATATATACAAAAAAAGGAGGGAAAAAGAAAAGAAAGATTGAAATAGATTTTTTGTTTTTTGGCTCAGAAATAGAATTAACATTAATAAAGTTGAAAAGCTCTA
>NC_081548.1:22875813-22962132 GCF_901000735.1 Corylus avellana | reverse complement strand
TTAAAAAAAAAAAAAAAATTTAATATTACAAAGTCAATTTTTGGCACTGTACATGTCAGATGACACTGTAGCTGGAACAGTGCCGTTCCAGCTACAGTGCCGGCTCTGGCTAAGGGCAAACATAGCTATTGTTTTATCAAATCACTTCCTATAAAGGTTTAAATTTTGTTAATTCACTTCCCGAGGGTTCAAGTGTTATCAAATTGATCTTTTTGTTTATTTTTTGTTAAATTTTTAATAGAGTTGTCACATCATACTTGATCAGAACACACGTGTCCTCTCTAATAATAATAAAAAAAGAAAAAATGAAGAAATCAAATTATAAATATAAATATATATACAAAAAAAAAGGGGGGGAAAAGAAAAGAAAGATTGAAATAGATTTTTTGTTTTTTGGCTCAGAAATAGAATTAACATTAATAAAGTTGAAAAGCTCTATTTAATGGGCGGGAATCCTATCTGGAATATGAACGGACAAGTTCTTGGAACGATGGTCGTTGCTTGAACTTGGCGCATCCTAGGAAGGCTGGAAGCAGCGAGATTCAGCTTTCAAGTGCGCAAAACCATGTGTAAATCAATGGGGCATGATTTGACGTCTGATTTGCCCACCATTTTCACACACGCGTTCCAATTATTGGAAGTCGGAGAATAAAGGGGTTTCCTGCTTGCTAGCTGGCCCCTTTCTTGAATTCCTGTGTCCTATAATATAATTGACTAATTCTACGATGAAAACACAAACAAGAATGAGAATATGCACAATGCTCTTCCACCAAAAGACGATGCTCCTTTTTCTTCTGGGGGGATTAAATGGGGGCATCTGGTTCTCTGCTATTCAATGTTTTCCCTCCGTAGTGGAGCCAATATTTTATACACCTCCACAGTCCACACGCAAACGCCATCCTTTTGGCTCTCATAAATTCCTCCCCCCATTTTGCTTACATGTCAGAGTGCGCAACGCTCTCACATCGCTTGCTCTCTCAATCTGAAAAATGGTATGTAATGATGGTTTTACATATGATATATATATATATATTACTCTGTTTTGAGTTGAGGAAAGTTGGGTAATCGGTTGGAATTTGATGTTGTTGCCGCAGAATTCGGAGGTGTCCGCGAAGAAACCCATATCAGTTGGGCCGTGGGGATCTCAGCAAGGGTTGAATTGGGACGATGGAGTTTACTCAACAGTGAGGCAATTGGTAATAACTCACGGAGCCGGCATCGACTCCATCCAGATTGAGTACGATAAGAAAGGGACCTCCATTTGGTCAGACAGGCATGGTGGAAATGGAGGCCACAAAACAGACAAGGTTAATCATACTATTACTGCCCTTGTTTTAATCACTTTTAGTAATTAACCAAAATATTAATTTGACATTACAGGAATTACTACTGTATAAACAATGAGACATTAAAAATATCTGAAACTATTAGGTTCATTTGGAAAAACCTTTAGATGGTATTTTTTACTTGTTTGTTGTGACGTGAAATAAAGGTGAAAGTAGTTTTAAGTGTTTTGTGTTTTGAATTGTTTGTTAATGCTTTTGCTTTTTAACTAAAAAGCCAAAAACTACCCTAAAAAATATTGTCAAACAAGGTTTTCATAAGTATTTACGCCTTGCAGGTCAAGCTTGATTACCCGGATGAGTTCCTGACTTCAATACATGGACACTATGGTACCTTAAACGAATGGGGGCCTGTCTTTGTTCGATCACTGACTTTTGAGAGCAACATGAGAACATATGGACCATTTGGTATCGAAAAAGGAACATATTTCTCATTCCCAATGACTGGGGGCAAGATTGTTGGGTTCCATGGTAAGTGCGGCTGGTATCTTGATGCAATTGGTGCTTATTTGAAGCCGATTGAGAAAGAGTATCCATCCAAAGCTTTGTCTCGACAGTCGCAAAAGTATGTTGCTAATGGGACTGAGAAGGTTGGCTTCTCTGTAATACAAGGGACTATAGGTGAAAGCTTTGATATAGTTCTTGCTGTAAGACAAAAGGATGATTTCGGCAACCCCCTACAGAATAAAGTTTCTAGGGAAATTTCTAGTCTGGAAACCAGTGATTTGGGAACTAAAGGAAAGGTGGACCATCTTAATTAGTTTTCTTTTTTGTTGAAGTTTTTAAGTGACTCACATGGATTAAGCACAATCTTAGCCATGTGTATATAAGCTATTGAGAACTCTCCCCTTTTAAGCCGGTTTTTAAGGCGAGTTCTACAACGGACTTGTAAAGGGAGGGTGCCCAAGAGCTTGTATACACATAGTTAAGATTACGTTTAAACTATGTGGGACACTTATATGTTGCACACAAGAAGAGGTTTAGACTACTAATTAAGGTTCATTTCAGATGCCAAGTATTGAGAAGGTTCCCTCAAAAGTTGATGGCGTGGTAACATTTGGGCCATGGGGTGGAAATGGTGGGACTGTGTTTGATGATGGCATGTATACAGGCATTAGACAGATTAATTTGTCTCGCAATATTGTTGGAATTGTATGGATAAGAGTTTTGTATGATTGCGATGGGGATGACATATGGGGAAGCAAACATGGGGGCACTGGAGGATATAAGAATGAAAAGGTGAATCAAGCTCTTTAATTTCATATAGAATTTAAATTATATCTTTGGTACCTATTATCAAAATTTCTTATGTGCATTTTCTGCAGATAGTGTTTGATTATCCATCTGAAATCTTGACTCATATAGTAGGCTCCTATGGCCCTATAATGTACATGGGGCCTAGTGTTATCAAGTCACTCACTTTCTACACCAATAAAGGGAAGTATGGGCCATATGGAGAAGAACAAGGATCCAGCTTCACCACCAAATTGAAGGCAGGAAGGATTGCTGGAATCCATGGGAGGAAGGGTTTATTCATAGATGCTCTAGGGGTACATGTTATAGAAGGGACAGTAATGCCTCTGCCTCTGGCTGTGGATTATTCTCCTTCCAATGCAAGCATGCCTTACGAACCCCCGATTTCTGAGGTAGATAATTCGCAGTGGTCAAACAAACTTGTATTAACAAAGAAAGGACCAATTGAAGAGGTAATCTATGACCATTTCCTGCATGCCAATATGCCTCTAACAAGGAAAAACATTATATGGAGGGTTTTATTTACCAAAGGATTGCTTACTTTTTTCCAGGTTGCTTTTGGTGTGATAAAAGAACCAGCCCCATGTGGACCAGGTCCATGGGGAGGGGATGGAGGGAGACCATGGGATGATGGAGTTTTTTCTGGGATCAAACAGATTTATGTGACAAGAGTTGCAGAAGCCATTTGCTCCATTCAGCTTGAGTATGACCGAAATGGACAAGCTGTTTGGTCCATCAAGCATGGGGGTAATGGAGGAACTGCCACACATCGGGTACTCTTAATAAGCCATTTCCTTGTTTCAGAGTGTCCGTTGATTATGGACAAAATTTTCCTTCAAATTTTATCTAATCTAATCTTTTAAACTGACATGTGATCAAAATAACGTGCATTCTGCAGGTAAAACTGGAGTACCCGCATGAAGTACTGATCTGCATATCTGGGTATTATGGTCCAATCACCAGTGATCAGCGGCCTAAAGTTATACGGTCACTGACATTTTATACCAGTCGAGGCAAGTATGGTCCGTTTGGTGAGGAAATAGGAACATTTTTCACATCAACCACGACAGAAGGCAAGGTGGTCGGCTTCCATGGGAGGAGTAGCTGCTACTTGGATGCCATTGGTGTCCATATGCAACACTGGCTTGGAAGTCAACGGCCTTCAAAGCCATCTATCTTTAAAAGGTTCACTTGATCAAAAGCTTTCCATCAAACAAATATGACAATGATTTTATTGACATTCAAGCGCTATAAATCCATGTTCAAGTTGGTCGATGTTTTAATCCAAAATAAAATGATTTACCATCATTCATAAACCATAGAAGAATTATATGTACTCCAAGGTCAATAAATTATGTATCGACCCTAATGATGTCTGCTTGATTGAGACCGTTTCAGTTTTTCATAATTTTTTATTTAAGGTGGTCAGTTTATATATAAAACTTAGGACAAGGTTTTCTTCCAAACTAGATATGAGAATAATTTACACCCGACTCTAAGACATGAGATAATCCTCTTCTCTCTCAAACCCTAATCTAGATATGAGCATATATAATTTGATCTTATATATCTATGATACAAAAAATGGTTTTAGCAATCAAGTCTACTGAGTATTATGGCTTCTCTTGGGCTCCTAGAATGATCCAGCAAGATTTCGACCCGCCATCCATGAAACAACTGCAATTACTGGGCTCCAAGGGTTTTCTTAGTATGGGTCTTCCATGTGGACCTATTGGTTAGCTAAACAAGTAGAGAGAGAGAGAGAGAGATTGTTTCTTATTGGACCATGATCGGGCTTGGCACCTTATGTGTAACATTCCAATCCTCAATCCTATACTGAGAAGATGATTAGCCACGTAAAGTGAGTAAATTATAAAGGAGCTTATAGGTGTTAAGTTTCACATTAGTTCCTTATTAAATAAGACTAGGCTTTATAAGTAATTTTAGCAAGCTCTAATTGCAATTTAACTAGTCATTTTTGAGTGATAATAACACATGTAATTTTTTTTTATCTGCACAAGTAGAGGGAAAGGAAAATGGAAATTCAAACTAGTAATCTTCGTTTCATGGGGCGTAGTTCGTAGCCGATTGAGCTACTTCTTGGAGATAACACAGATGTAACTTGTACTTTATTCTTTTGCAAATTTATGTGACATTTATTATGCTAGCCACTAAATAATTTAATTTAATTTTGATTGATGCGACAGTGCACATGATCACTTATATCATTTTACAAGAGAATTCTAATGAAAGTTGTACTCGAAGCATTTTCCAATCATTTAGGCTATGTTTGGCAAATGAGTGGACTTAGGAAGTGGGGCGAAACTGTAGCAGGTTTGTTGATGTGAGAGAAAAAAGTAAGAATGTTTTGTATAAAAAAGTGAAAAATTTTGTTTTGTAGTGATTTTTTTTTTATTATTTGAATAGTAATAAAAAATGATTAATATGATGTAAAAAGTAAGAATGTTATGGTTGATTTTGAGAAATTTTTTTTGAAATTTTTGGTCCAGTCCCGCCCACTCCTTTGCCAAAAGAAGAAGTAAAGTCAAAAAAATTGTCTCTTTTCCTTTTTTGTTTCGAATTATTTCATTTTTTTTCCCTTGGAAAAAAGATAAAAAAGAGTGGGGGTGGTTGACCCCATAACCAATCGAAACAAGATAGGGTGATCTGCTTTAGCTTGTAGCCTTTTACTTTTTTCTACTTAGATGAACCAAAGCAAAGACAATTAGAGGTATTATAAGAGACTTAGGGATTCATTTTTAGGCCCCTATTGGTGTAGGCTAGATATTTAAAAATACAGAGCCCAACACAACACTCCATAATCTTGTAGTTCTTGCTTAATTTCTTGCATCACACATCAATCAACGTAATCTTGTTTAGATTATCATAAACAAATCAAAAGGTAATTAATTTGTTTATTATTAAAAAAAAAAAAAAACAAAAAAACACACACACACATTTTTTGTAATTTGTCCTTTCCCCCATTTTCCCTAAATGGAGTTTTTTTTTTTTTCCTAGTAGGGTACAGTAATTAGTGTAAGTGAGAGTACAGGAAAAAAAAATGAAGCTTTTTATCGAAAACAAATATCATTTGGTAATGTTTCTGATAAATATTTTAACAAAAAAAGAAGGAAGGTATAATTCTGATAAAAGATGCTTCTATTAGTATCAATTTTTTGGAGCTTTCGTTCCGTAAGTAGTAGTTGATAGCAAAGGTCGGTACCGCGGGCTCTATGAAATCGATTGGATTATGTAGAGATTCCTTCGACACAATATAGGGCATCCAAAGGATCTTAGAGACCCACCATAACACGAAAATCAGAATCTTTTAGAAAATGAATTTCTATTCGAAGATTGAAAAATCGAATGGATAGGTTAGGACCGGCTCAATACATTTTGGGGCGAGAAATGTTAGGTGTTCTTCTAGTGTTCTCTTGGTGTTTTTCCAATTGTGATGTCACTTTTAAAATTACCAATAGATTAAAAGTCAATAATGATAATCTCAAATTTAAGGATAATTTTAAAAGACACATCACAATTGGGAGGACATCAGGAAAACATTAAAAGAATACCTAGCATTTCCCTTTTGGGGTTGAAGGCGAAATATTTAAGTGAGACATTTTTCTTAAATTTAAATATTAATTAAATAATATTTAATTGAATATTATATTTTTATTTAAAAATCATTATTCTCGTCTTTTGGAATGCAAAATTACTTATTAAGGTTTTATATTCAAGTTTTTCTAATACTTAAAGAAAAAAAAAAAAATCACTGATGAGATATGAAATGATTTTAAGGACTTAAACAATTAGTTGTTGGAAAATAATAAAATTTTAAGAAAAAAAAATTCAAATTTGAATAAGACTTGAATCCAAAAATAGAGAGAGAAAATATGAACTTGTAAATATGAGTTTGTAATTGAATAAAATATTTAAAGACTTTTCATCTTCGTAACATTTAATTTTTTTTTTAAGGGTCATTTAATTTTTTTAAGTTGAAATCCTATCATAAATTCATATTTTATGGACAGAAGCAACCTATGTCTCACATCAGAAAGAGAAGAGGAAGAAAAACTAGTATCTCATATAATGACTATCCAATTGCTAGTTGAGACTTGGGATCATAATTTATTATTAATTTAAATTGTGATGGGACTCTTTGGCTGCTCATCACAAGGCCCAAAATATCTTTAGTTCCTCGTGATAATTTTATTTAAGAATGACTTTGATGTTAATATATTATTTGATTTCCTCATTTAATGTTATCAATTATTGTAATATGATAGAATGGGGAATGCTAGGTATTTTCCTAGTGTCCTCCTACTCCTGTGTGGATATTATTTTCTAAAAAAGTAAAAAATAAACTTCCCTTATTTCACTTACTTTGTTTTTAGAAAATTATATGCACCTAAGACAAGAATAATATTAAAAGAGTATCTAACATTTCCCTGTTGAAAATTTTAAAAGAATTTCCAACATTCCATTCTTGAGCCTAGGGCCGGCTGGAGCCCTAGGTGGCCACCTAATCCCGTCTAAGGCTCCAGCCGGCCCTAGGTTCACGTTACCCTGTCAATTTGAGATCCAATTCGAGATTTTCCTTGAGAGATGTCAGGAAAGAATTAAAATGTGATAATATCTATTCATACAAACACAGAAGAAAATACAGAAGAAAACTCTCTATTGATTCAAACGTTGTACCTGTGGGATAGGGATAGAACAAGAGGAAAAAGCCAAAAATTTCACATAGTGCTTGTGACCTAAAAATGAAGCTGATTTATTTTGTACCATTTGCTCAGTGTGTCAGATTATCTATCCAAGATCAAACCTATGGGAGTATGGGACTTGAGGGAAAAAAAAAAAAAGAAAAAAAAAAGAGGAAATTGAAAATAATAAGTAAATAAATCGGCTATAGATTCAGATGCCTATTATTATTATTATTATTCATTTTCTTTTCAGGTCAAGTACTGTAAAGCCTAATGGTATATATATAAAAAATTAAAAAATTAAAAATTAGAATTTAAGTTTATAAAAAATAATAAATTTAAATAATTTAAGTAATACTTTATTAATCATTATTTCAGAAAGTGAACTTTTATTTTATTTTATTTTATTTGAAGAGGGTTTGGAAATTGCGAAATCATATATAACGACATATAATTTGGTAGACCCAAAAGAAATAAATGGAGTAGGTGTAAGATTGTGTTGTCATAAATTGCATGCCGGAGAGATGATGGCATGGAGACATGACATGGCACATCATTTGCATGTGATAGATTATCTCATGTCATAGATTCTGTACGTGGCCTTACTACCCCATTTGCACATTTACACCACGAATCACATTTTATTTGGACTTTCCATTTACTCTTTCCATGGCCACGTTATAAACATGTACGTCAACAAGTGGCCTTATAATTTGTTTAAGGGAATCGTTCAAGGTTCAAACCCAATGCCAATAATTATTTGATCAATAAACAAAATGAAATAACTATAATGGATATTTTTTTTATAATTTAGTCTATTAGATTTATATTTGGGCTTCGATATGTTGAAAATCACATAGGATTTCAATTTAATAGATTCGATATAAAGAATTTTCTCTAATCCAATTATTATTATTATTTAGGAAAAAAATTATTTTACCCACTGAAGTTTTAAGAGTTTTTCAATTCGAACTCCAATGTTAAAAAATTGGCAATGTACCCCCCCCAAATGTTTCAAAAATTTTCAATTCAGACCATCTGTTACTAATTTCCGTCTAATTGGACGGAAATCATCCCACGTGCGTCTCACGTGAGATTTTGATGTTTTCTATTTCAATTTTGCCCTTATTAAAACCTATAAAATCACGTAATTACCCGCATTAAAATTTATGAAATTAAGGGTAATTACGTAATTTTAAAAGTTTTAATGATGACAAAATTGGAATAGAGGATATCAAAATCCCACGTGAGACGCACGTGGGATGATTTCTGTCCAATTAGACAAAAATTAGTAACGGAGGATCTGAATTAAAATTTTTTGAAACATTAGGTGGTACATTGTCAATTTTTAAACATTAGAATTTGAATTGAAAAATTCCTGAAACTTCAGTGGTAAAGTGAATTTAACCCTATTATTTTTTTTTAAAAAAATATAAATAAATTGTTGAACAACAAATAAATGGTAAAGGATTCAATTTCAGATTCCATATAATGAGATAATCTTGTCTTTCAAGTTCCTTAATTAACATTAACAAACAACTCAATACATAGATTAAGATCCAAATTTAGAATTGCTCGCTTGGAAAACCATGCACGCACGCATCATCTTGTTGATATGATCATCTCATAAATAAATTAAAGGCATCCTAATTTAATTACATGGCTGGAAGTCTTTGATTCCCATCTCCAGATCATCGTCGCCTTCTGGCGCCAACATAGAAATTTAGGTTGGAATGGAACACACACTAATTAAGGTGGGGTTTGGTCTTGTCAGGCGAGAAGATATATCACGTCAGACAAAACTAATCGAAAGGAACAATCAGCTTATATATTTGTTTCCATCCCAGAATTTCTTCATTTTGTGTCCTCTACGGCTCTTCATCTTACCAAAAATAGTAAGTAGGTTACAGTTGGCCGGATACGACTTTGGCAGTTGGCACCCATTGGAGATGAAGTTAGGCAGCTCTATTTTCTCTCTATTCTCACCAATATTTTAGAGTAGCTCTATATCTTGTGTCAATTTGATTCTCAGACTCTGAAGGAGTACTGGCAACTCATCATTTGGCATTTGGGTACCACTATCTAAGGGATTATATCATGGGTTTTTTTTCTTTCCTTCTTTCTTTGTCTTGTCTAAAATTGATGATGCAGACTTTCGATGGATACTTATTTATAAATAAGAAAAGACCACTAAAATGTCACCAGCCTGGGAGCGAAGGGTGCCTTAGATGGTTAAGTCAGATAGTATTTTTAGAGAGAAGTTCAATAAAGAATATTGTGATCAGTTATGAATGACTTATTTGTTTTTGGGAATTTGACCTTTTTTATGCAATGGCTACATTGTTAATTAGATGTCTATGTCAACCAAAAAAAAAAAAAAAAAAAAGCTATGGAGACAAAAGAATTTGGAGTATTTCGTCGTTAGACGTCTTTGTCCACTATTAAAATTTGCTTTAAGGACTACATTGTACTCTTACTTAAGTTGATTTGTTTGCAATACAAAAGTACATATTTATAGAAGAACTGTGGTAATTGGAGATAATACAAATTTATACAAGTATGAAAGGATTTGATTGCAATCAAATTAATTAACCTAAATAGTAAATATTCTAATAAAGAAAATAAATCAAAAACTAATATTGTATAAAATCCTATCTTCTAACAACCAATAATGATAATTATAATGCTTATGACAACAATTGGGATATGAGCTGTTAAAATTATGAAAAGCAAAGGAAGCACCTTTTATTTTTAATCACATTCTATGGGCTATCTCCTTTTTCTAAAGCCTATCGATCCCTTAAGCCATGTATTAATTATGAGGGTCTCTAGTAGATTTATGATTTAGCATTACCATAGAACTAGAGAAAAGAGGAATCAAATCTGTGGAATAATTTGTGTCTATGTAAAAAGAGGATGATTCTCCCTCATATTCTAACAAGAAAGTGTTTGTGTTTGCCTTTGAACCAGCTTTGTGTAACAAAGTAACACTTGTTTAGGTAATTAATGTATAATAAGAGATTAAGAAAATGATAGCCAAATTTCTCCCACCACGGCCCCTTTCCCTTTTCTTCTCTTTTCCATCCCTTGACTATAATAGTAATACATTTTTTTTTTTTGAAATTTTTTAATTTTTTAATTTTTTTTTAATGAAGAATCTATATTTTAAAAAAATCATAAATTTTTTGAAAAATTACTATCCCAAACCCGAAGAATGGCTCCGCCCCGATCATTTACATCAGAGTCGTTCATTCAACCCTCACTCCACACCACAAAAAGTTAAGAGAAAAAATGTGGTGCTAATCCGGCCTTAGCACATCACATGCTGCTGCTCCAATCACTCATATGGGTTTCTATAATTGAATTATGCTGTCACTTATGTTGTTATATCTGCATCAAAGGAAACAAGTGGAATGAAATTAATGTAGATATATATATATATAACATATCATATTATTAACGATTTTTGTTAGAGTTGCATGCAATTCAAGCCGTTGATGGTCTGTTCCCTGCTTCATCTAGCCGTTTCAAGAGCCTGTTCCGCACCCTTCTTGAAATTTTTAGATCTGGTTTTTTCCAAATTAGATCTATCAATTTCAAGAAGCCTGTTGCCTTCAAGCACCCCCCTACAACGCTCCTGGGCTCCTCTGATGTCTGCTGCCGCCATACTCATCTCCTTCCGGCCACCCCTCGTCGGAATTGTATGTCTCTTTCAAGAGACATGCACTTACTTGTCCTCTGTTTAGGTGTTATTGCTGCTTTATGCGGTCGATTTATTGGCTTAATGCCTAAGTTATAGATGCCCGGATACTTTATGGTTCTTTGGGACCATTTATGTGTCAATTACCTGTTCGGTTGTTCTAGTTTCATATTTAACACTGTCTTCTTTGTTTGGGTTTGTTGTTGAGGTGCCCAAATCTTTTTTTTTTGTTCTTTTTGTAATATTTTTTTGTCTTGGAATGAAGTGAAGTATTTAGCAAAAAAAAAAAAAAAAGAAAAGCAAATCATAGATTATATTGCATAGATTTTTATTTATTTAAAAAAATTATGTGTGTCCTTAGAACTTATTACCTGGGTGGATGGATTGCGGAATTGGTCAGTCATACATGATAAAAAGCTTGATAAATTATTGGTCACTTGTTGGAATTTGGAAACCCATAATATTACAAGTATAAAGTACTATATTCTCGGACCAACCCCCAAGTTTAATCTTATTGAATTGGATACGGATTAAAAATTAAAAATTAAAAAATAAATGTAGATTTGGATTTTCAAAGCCTATGTTGTGTAGACAATAGATACATATTAAAGCAGTTAAGATTTGGATACGTCATACTCCTACCTAAAAGCATGTTGGGGACACTAATTGGACTCTTGTCATTCTAATCAGCTACTAATTATTACTCATATACAATAATATTCATTAAATATTATTAGTTGGATGGTAATAAGTATATATATTCATTAAATAATGTGTGTGATAGCCCTTGGATCAGCCCTTGTTGAAAAAAAAAATAATAATTCAATGGCTATTAAACCTAGCTACGCTAGCATAATGAATAATTAAAAAAAAAAAAAAGGAATAAAAGTGTGGTGCATAGCATTATTCATACTAATTGATAAAATAAGCCAATCTCTTAAAGAGTGTTGTCGGGGTATTAAAATTTTTTTACAGCAATTTTTCTTATAAATTAACGTAACAATCCATAATTTGTGAAATGATTAAGCAAAAACTTTGGCTTGTTAATTTAATTAGTTGGTAGTTACACACTTATTCATTTCACTAATCGTGAACTGTCATATCAGTTTAAAAAAATTTGTAATAAAAGTAGCAGTACCCAAGTATTTTCTAGGTAAGACACCAACTTCTTGACGAAATGATCACATATAGATAAATGCAAGTTAAAGTAAGCATCACAATTTAAAATAGGAAAAAAGACCATAAGTCCTTGAAGTATCTTTTTTTTTTTGTCTTTTTGGTGAAATCACTCTCTCTAAGGTTTCAATATATATCAAATCGATTGCTCTCTCCGATAGGGTTTTGTTAATTTTTTAATGTCTATACCACATAATACCCAATTAAATCTTACCTCGTGGCACATGACACTTATCCATTTCACTAATCGTGAACTGTCATATCAATTTATAAAAAATTGTAATAAAAGCAGCAGTACCCTAGTACTTTCCTGGCTAAGACACCAACTTCTTGACGAAATGATCACATGTAGATAAATGCAAGTTAAAGTAAGCATCACAATTTAAAATAGGAAAAAAGACCATAAGTCCTTGAAGTATCCTTTTTTTTTTTTTTTTTTTCTTTTTGGTGAAATCACTCTCTCTAAGGTTTCAATATATATCAAATCGATTGCTCTCTTCGATAGAGTTTTGTTAATTTTTTAATGTCTATACCACATAATACCCAATTAAATCTCACCTCGTGGCACATGACACTTATTCATTTCACTAATCGTGAACTATCATATTAGTTTATAAAAAATTGTAATAAAAGCAGTAGTATCTAAGTACTTTCCTGGCTAAGACACCGACTTCTTGACGAAATGATCACATACAGAAAAATGCAAGTTAAAGTAAGCATCACAATTTAAAATAGGAAAAAAGACCATAAGTCCTCAAAGTATCCTTTTTTTTCTTTTTGGTGAAATCACTCCCTCTAAGGTTTCAATATATATCAAATAGATTGCTCTCTCTGATAGAGTTTTGTTAATTTTTTAACGTCTATACCACATAATACCCAATTAAATCTCACCTCGTGGCATAAGAGTACAATCAACATGTCAACTCAGCATCTGAACACGCTATCTTGCCATGTAAGTAAGTCCACATGGCATGATCGGTCATCATCAATGTTCAACTAAGTTTAAGCTATAAATTGACATTGTGATTAATGACATTACTATACAAAGTAAATTAAGTTTCCATTTTGGATATAAACTAATTAGAATAACGTCATTGAGAGTGTTTTTACTTGAATTTAACAAAGATGATCATCTCACATAGCTTTCTGCTTGAAATAATAGAGTAAATTATTATGTATTGTCTAATCTTCTAGATACCAAAAATTTCAAAATGACCAAAATTGAAATGGCTCTTATTCTTAATAGTGTTATGATGTGGGATAAATGTGAAAATTATTTTTGTTTTTTTTTTTTTTTATAGTATTTTGTATTTTGAGAAGATAAAGTAAAAGATAGAAAAACAAAAATTTTAACAAACGAACCGTGACTAAGGTGAGATGGGTTGAGGTGGGTACTTGAGCCCTATTTATTCCGATAGGGATTTTTGAACAAGTGGGGTCTAAATACCCTTTCACATGAACTGACCATAGTATATGGTACACGCAATGGGGATCCAAAGAGAATTGAGGCCGAGAGTGCAACCTAATTGGTGAAAAAAGACAAGACCAAAAATCTTTTTGATGGTAAACACTTTTTAGGGTAAATTTTATTTTATTTTTTCAAAACAATAAAAGTATTAACAAATAACTCAAAATATATAATATTCACAAAATTTTTAAAATTACTTTTACTTTTATCTTATATTAAAATAAAAAGGAAAGCAAAAAAAATACTGTCTAAAATTATTTTTTAAGCGTTCTCTTATAATTCCTTCCACGTGGATTGTGTGCAAAAATCCTTGGGGGTTTGATATCAATTTATTTTTTGGTCCTTCATTCACATATATATTTCGTGGGGGTGAGAGTATTTAGTTAATTAATCCTATGTAAAACACCCTTCGTTTTTCAAAATATAAAATCCCAATAAAATGCCTTCGATCAGGCTCTAACTCGCATTCAGGTCGCACCTAGCTGAATCCACATGTATAATTTGAAGTTGTTATCGATGTGGACAAACCATCGTCATCACTAACCATCCATTTGAATTATTTGTCCCAAAGTTTATTAAGAGACTCAAAGGACTCAACGTGAAACATGCACCCTTTATATATATATATACAAATGCTAAAAGTGAGATTTTTATTTCAAAATTACCTTACAATGTTGATGTGACAGTTTCAGTGCTACTCCCTTTTTTTTTTTAAAAAAAAAAAAAAAATTAAGGATAATTGAAGTGCGCGCACATCTTATGTAGACTCGTTTATATTTATAATTTCAAGCTATTTTTTATTTAAATTATTTGCATTAAAAAGGTAGCACAAACATGTGAAGCATATGATAACTTTGTTTGATAATAGTTTTTCTTCTCCATTTTGTTTTCTTTTTTTCAAAACAAAAAGAAATTAACAATCAAATTAACCAAAACACTCAAAAACCACTTTTATCATTATGTCACATAATTAAAATATTTTTCAAACAAAAAGTCAAAAATACTATTTAAAAATCATTAACAAATGAATCCGTATTTGAAGAAAATTACTAAATTAGGCATTGTTACAAGTAATTAAATATTATTTATAAAACAAAGTTAATTATGAGTGTTTTGTGTTTTGTTCTTACTTTTATTATTATTATTTTTTTTTTTTTGACTAAAAAGTAAAGAGCTATCTTAAAAAATATTTTGTAAGGTAACCTTTGCTTTTTAACCCATTTAATATAAGGCTCAAATCAATGGCACCATTGATGATTATATATATATAATGCAACAGAGAAAGACTTGTCACAGTAAGTCGATCTTTATATAATGCAACAGAGAAAGACTTGTCACAGTAAGTCGATCTTTCTCGTCACCTTCGTCAACGTATAAAAAGCTGATATTTATATATAACCAACCGAATCTCATTGAAAACATTGGTCTGAAATCTGAATGAAGAACCGTACAAGGATAATTGGTCGCGGTTTCATACCTTATAACTGTGACAAAACATACGATCTAGAAATAAATAGTAATAAAACTGTTCACACAAGCCTTTTGTTTCCTCCAAATTAAATAACCCCCTATTCACACGGCCAGTTATGAAAATAGAATCATTTCACATTTAAAAATATCTTATACATATCATTAAATTTAATATGAACCATACAGAAAAATCCGGCAATCATGATCCAACTTCTTTCACCTATTAATTGCAGAGTAAACTGCACGCAATTCTTCTCCCCATGTTGACCCCACGTGTTTCTTTGCTACAATATTTTGGCATTCAAAACGAGCGCGGCATAATGAAGGGAGAGGGAATAGAAGGGAAAGTCTAATCCATTAAGTGTTTGGTCTCTAAGAAAATATAGATTGAAGAGGGAGGAAAAGTTGTAGTGGATCCCACGATAATTATTAAGTATTTGACACACTTCTCTCTTCTCCTCCAATTATTTCTGTTTAATTTCGCAAAAAACAAAATGCTAAGACCCCATGATAAAGAAAGATCCTTTTTATTTAGAGATTGAGATTCTTTATAATTTTTTTCTAAATTTGAGATTCTCAAAGTCACAAATCTCAAGCGTTTATCTTATTTAAACGTCTAAAATAAGTTATATTTCAAAATTTAATGAGAAAATATGACTTATTAAATTTGTTGAAGATAGCTTTCTCAGCCAATTAATTGTTACCGTCCACTCCTAAGCGGGTAGTTGGCCACTCATGAGGGAGACAACGAATAAAAATGGATTTTTAAGACCTTTTTTTTAAGTGAGCTTAAAGAAATTAGTTGAAATTTGCTTTAATTAAAGTTTAGGAGTTTTAGTCATTATTGTGTTGTTCCCAATGGAATGAATAAGAATTGTTATTCCATTATAATTTATAGTATTCCAAGTAATACATATTCCTATTCCAACAATATTCCTTTTGCACCAAAGATAACCTAAGTAACGAACTTTAACATTTGTTTAGCAGTCTCGGCTAAGGGGGTGTTTGTTAAACCCCCAAACACTGTTCATTTTCTACGGCACTGTTCATGGATAAAAAGAATAAAAAAAATAAATAATGATTGGTATGGAAAAATCAAAAAGTGGTATTGGAAAGTAAAAAATTTTGTTTTGTAGTGATGTTTTTATTTGAATAGTAATAAAAAGTAAATTGTGTGATATAAAAAGTGAATGATTTGATATAAAAGTGAAAATGTTTTTTTTGAAAAAAAAATGAAATGAATAGTGTGGTGGATAATGAACAGTGCCAAGGGTTTAACAAACAAGGTCTAAGACTTCTTATTTTTCTTCTTGGGTAATTAATTCTCAACTTAGAATTTTAGTCACTCCATGGAAATGAGAAAACAAATTGTAATTAGGATAAAAATTAGATTATGGAAGGTGTATTATTTCGGGGATTTGGCTCTGGTGCAATTTAGTAAAGTTTTAATTGGATTTGTTATATATATATATATATATATATATTGCAATCTAAACGGTCGACTTCTTCCTGAAACTGATAACCCTTTGTAAGCAGCTTCACTCCTTTTAAAAGAAGGTTCTCTGCTTTTGAGGTCAGATCACATCTTGCCCAATTACAATAAAGATCACGTATCCTCCTCTTACCTCATATAGGGTAAAAAGTTAAAATAATATTCCAAAAACTTTCATAAAGCTTCTTTCCCTGTCTTTTTTGTTTTTGTTTTTTTTACATGGTGCTGAGGTAAAAATCTACAACAGCACAAAAGTTGGCGCCGAGCACCACTTGCCAACTGGCATCAGTTAGCCAAAACAAAAAAAAAAACTAATTATAAAATGAGTCTACTCTCAAACAAAGCCACTTACTTTGTTCTTTTAATCATTGTTTTGGCACTTAACTACCCCTGCTGCAATCTAAGCCTTAGATATTGTGAATTTCTTGGACTTCAAAATTGATGGGCTCTAGCATTATTCAGTGATTATGACCGTATCATTTATTTATTAATTATATATATATAAATATAAAATTTAGAAAATTGTCATACAACTTTAATCATAATGACATGGCATTATCGGATTCTAGTTGTTGTTTTTTTAATATCATTAAATTAGATAAATAACATTAATTATATAAATAGGTATAAAAAGCTGAATTCGCATTTGGTTGTGTTGAATGTTGATGATGTGGATCTGGTAACTGGTAATGGGAAGAAAGAGATGAGAGAGAGAGAATCTTTATTGGTTGCATAAGCTCAACATCGTCCAGAGTCCGCACCCACGTGAACGTTCCCTCGCTCATGTCCCCACAGAGATCCTCCGTATCCATCGTGGGCCCCCACACAGCCCCTCCCGCCCCAGTATCACCCCTTGCCCTTCCGGTATCTGGGTCCCCCATCTCTCATCCCCTGCACGTGTCTCCTCATGCTTCGCACGTGAATGCCACGTGTCCCTCCCTCTGTCCTATAAATTGAGAACCTGTATCTTATATCCTAGACACAAAAGCAAAGAGAGGGAGACACTCTCTCACACGCACACAGAGTCAGTCGGACTCTTAGCTCTGTTTTCTAAAAGAAAAGGAAAAAACTTTTTACATATATACTGAGGGAAGAGCTAGAAAGAAGGAACAAAGAGTCCTCGTTGCCTTCATCTTTTGTTTTGCTTATGCAATCTTCTGACTGCTAAAACGAATAAGGGAGCAGAGAATCTTGTGCAACGTAGAAAATCTTTTAAAGTGCAAGCGGGCTTACGTTAGCCCTTCCTCCCACCCAATAACTCTGCCACAAGATTTTCTTCCCTCCTTCCCAGGCGACTGTACGGCCTCCTTCTTCCCTCCGCCGGTGTGCGCACTTTCCTTATCCTACACCACTTTCATTTCCTATATATATATATATATCGCTTTCGCTGGCTGGGGGTGCGGGATGTGTGAAAGAGAAAAAGATACGAAAAGAACAAACAAAAGCAACATAGAAATGGCTACGAAGCTACTTTTAACGTTTGCTATATATCGATTAATTGTCACCGTTGGATTGACCGTGGAGCCAACGGAGCTTATCCGGCTCGGGGTCGACGGTCAGCTCAGCGTTGACCCATCTGATAGGGAGAAGGCGTCGCTTGACTTTGGCATGATGAGCCGAGTCGAGCCGCTGGCAGTTTTCCACCCGGCCTCGGCGGAGGACATATCGAGGCTCGTCAAGGCGGCTTACGGGTCGGCTCGCGGGTTCACAGTCTCGGCGAGAGGGCACGGGCATTCCATAAACGGGCAGGCTCAGACGAACAAAGGGGTGGTGGTTGAGATGAGCGGCTCGAGGGGGAGGCGGCTCGGCTTCGGGAAGCCGGCTCTGCCTCGTGTTTTCGAGGAAGAAGGATATGTGGACGTGTGGGGTGGGGAGCTGTGGATAGATGTGCTGAGGTCTACGCTGGAGCATGGGCTTGCACCAAAATCATGGACGGATTACTTGTATTTGTCAGTTGGTGGAACCCTATCAAATGCTGGAATTAGCGGCCAAGCTTTCAATCATGGACCTCAGATTAGCAATGTCTATCAGCTTGACGTTGTTACAGGTCTTGTTACTTTTCTTGCATGTCATTTCTGGATTTCTATTTTTATTTTATTTTATTAAAAATCCTTTTTATTTTGGCTCATAAATGGGTTTTCTTGAACGTTCAACCATCTTAATATATTCTTTAATTATCAAAGTTGGTTTGTTAATAATAATAAGGTCGTATTCAGCATCATCGACAGAACTGTATAATTACTTTTCTCTTTTAAAATCTACCCCCGGGTATATATATATATATTTGCATTATTACTCTTTCTGCTCCAAATTAATGAACATTTTCATTTTTTAAATGGTATAATATCTTTTATATATAAATATATATGCCTGATCTTTTATGGATAAGAGTATTCTGACATTATTATTTATTTTGTGATGATGGATATATAGGGAAGGGTGAGGCATTAACATGTTCAGAAGAACAAAACTCAGAGCTGTTCCATGCCGTTCTTGGGGGTCTTGGGCAATTTGGAATCATCACTAGGGCTAGAATTCCTCTTGAGCCAGCTCCCCAGAGAGTATGTCTCTTTCTCTCTCTCTCTCTCTCGACGCACACGTACAGCACACACATGTCAACAATACATATGCATGATGGCTTTTTTAGTTGGTTCCAGGGTGGGGGCAACAATTTTCCTAGAATTTAGTTCATGACAAAACCTAAAAAGTAAAGCATCATGACCTAAGAATTTTGAGGTTGGGTCCATCAGAGCTTTTTAACCCATTCAAACGGCTGTTCCAAAGCTGGCAATGTTGTTGACGTGTCTTTTTGGTTCTCTAACGTGGACTCTCTCTCTCTCTCTTTTTGGTCTCTTTTTGTTTTTTTGTTTTTATTAATTAATTACTGTTTTTAATTTTTATTTACACAGGTGAGGTGGATCAGAGCACTCTACTCCAACTTTTCTGTTTTCACCAAAGACCAAGAATTCCTGATCTCTCTGCATGGGCACCCAGCAAGCCAGAAATTCGACTATGTCGAGGGTTTTGTTATTGTGGATGACGGGCTCATTAACAACTGGAGGTCCTCCTTCTTCTCCCCTCGTAATCCTGTTAAAATCACCTCTTTCAATGCAAACGGTGGCGTTTTATATTGCCTGGAAGTCACCAAGAATTATGATGAATCAAGCGCCAATAGCATCGATCAGGTAGAGACATAGATATATATATATATATATATATAACAACAACAATAATAATAATAATAAATTGATGACTGCTGCACAATAACAATAACTGCCAAAAAAAAGAAAATGTATTTTGTTTTGTGTTTTGGTTGCTTGTTAATATTTTTATTTCCACAAGACATCATAAATTTGAACACATGAAGCCAATGTCCTTTGTCTTTTAATATATAGTTGTTTGCCTTGTTCAAACTTCAAAGTAAGTGGCTCTAGGGTCGTTGGTGGGTGGTTTTATTAGGCGGCCAGTGTTACAGTCTACCCAAAGCTATGACTGTCTTATATATTAACATGACATTTCCAAAAAGTTTTAGTGATTGACGTAACTCTAAGTTGAAATAAATGAGTATGATTTCTTAGGGTTTGAAAGTAATTATTTAATTAATCCTTTTTCGATCAGAAAGGAAAAGAAAAAGAGAGTTTAGGTAAACATTAACATATATATGGTCTTGCTATATATTTATCCAACAAACCTAGAAAAACTGTTCAATTAGGATGACTGTTGTGATGTCATGTTAAAGCATCAGATTCAAAATAGCATGAATTATTATAGAGGTTGAGGGAGCACCAAACATGTCATTAGAGATGATTGGGTGTTAAAATCCAATCTTCCTTGGAGTTGCTCTCAAGCACACTAAATTAAATCATCTAATTATTAATTTAACATTTTATTCTCAGAATAAGTTGGAACATTCCACCATTATCAGTGTCCTTGTTGTATTATTATATATATAGTACTATCAGCTAGCTAGCAGAGAACAATTTTGGCTGCATATTTATTGAAAGACTAATCAGTACTCTTCAGTGGTGCCCCACTAATCCTCTTAGATTATATTATTAGGATTTGAAAGTGAATACTTTATATTAATATAATGCTCTTATAGAATGTAAATAAAACATAAAACATCCACAAGAAAACATGGAAGATCTTCTGTAATCTATCATCCCATCTGATCCTAAGATTGAACACAACTTTTTATCATATATTGACTTTTAAAATTACTAAGTTTATGCCGCCCACTCACCAAATTATTCCCTTCTAATTAATCTATCTTCCTATTTTTTAATTAACAACTGATAATTGGAATCGAACTTATCCTGACAAAAGCAACTCCATCTTTGTTTTTAGCTTTTTATAGTTAAAAAAAATAATGAGTAAATTTTTAGTTAATTAATTAAAATATATTTGCGCAGGAAATAGAGGCTCTGTTGGAAAAATTAGACTTCATGCCCACATCAGTCTTCACAACTGATCTGCCCTACGTGGATTTCTTGGACCGGGTCCACAAGAACGAGGTGAAGCTCCGGTCCAAGGGTTTGTGGGACGTGCCGCACCCATGGCTGAACCTTTTCGTGCCCCGGTCAAGGATTGCTGACTTCGATAAGGGCGTGTTCAAGGGCATTTTGGGAAACAAGACAAGCGGGCCCATTCTCATCTACCCTATGAACAAAGACAAGTAAGTTCCCAGATGCACATGATCATATTCATAGCTTCTGTCCTTTTCCTTATAAAAAGAACTGCATGCATGCAACATCGTTAAAACCCACCCATGACCTCCTCTAATTGCAGCTCACCCTCTTAATTACCGTTTGTTATAGCTTATAAGCGTTTGACACCGATAGGGATTTTGCGATTCGTAGCACCAACTCAACTCGCCCTATTATGCAAGCTGTGAACCTTCAATAATTGAGGGAAGGCATAATAGGTGGAGACTATATATTCAAGTGAAAATGCAATAAATGATTTTTAACAAGAATGAATTCGTCTCTTATACAAGATGTGAACATCCAATAATATTCCTTCTTGAAACATGCATTAATTCCTTACCAACAAAGTAATGAAGCATTTATTATAGTGGGGCTTTCTTTGTTTGGTCTTATACTGATCAGTGCTTTAATTTGGGAGCTTGCTTTATAGAGACATGGTTTCAACTGGGATATTTTAATAATCAGTTATTTTAAAAATTAAAGTTAATTAAAAGGAATAAATTAAATTATTTACGGTGAACAGCAGTAACATGCTTTTGGCTGAAATGGCATTTAACGTGATATTTCACGTCGACTGATGTTTTGGTGTAAACTATTATTTGACAACTGAAAAGAAAAAAAGTGAAAAAGCGAAATCATATGGACCCCTGGATATAATGCTCCTATGATTAGATCACGACATGTGGCATATTTAGCAAATGCTAAAAATGGACCACATGCACGTAGCTAACACAACTGGATGAGTATTATATGTTCGCCAGCTAGGATTGACAAACGAACCCAACAAAAATGAACGGTAATGATCATCAAGTGGGAAGATTCTCGTGTCAGGGAGATCTTCTCCATGGGACCCACTGATAGGATGGTATTCGTGTCCTGTTACAAACTAGTTCCAGAAACATTGCCGTTAGTACAGGTAACGACCCATCACCACCGCCCCCCCCCCCTCCCTCAGTGGGGGCTGGGTCCCATTCATTTTCGCCCCAAAACCATAAAATCCCAAACTACTACCATTTTGCACATGTTTTTCTTTTCTTTTCTTTTTTCTGTTTTTTCTTTTTTTTTTTTGGAAAAAAAAAAAAATTTATTTCGCTCATTGTTCTGTGTCTTTGGGTGGTGTGATTCTGTGCAGGTGGGACCATAGGACCTCGGTGGTGACGCCGGATGAGGACGTGTTTTACCTTGTGGCGTTCCTTAGGTCGGCCTTGGATACTGCAGATGAGACCCAGACGTTGGAGTACCTGACGCATCAGAACCGCCAGATCCTGCGCTTCTGTGATGATGCAGGGATCCGGCTGAAACAGTACCTGCCCCACCACACCACGCAGGAGGAGTGGGCGGACCACTTTGGAGATAAGTGGGCCCAGTTTTATCACAGGAAGATGGAGTATGATCCCCGGAGCATTTTGGCTACAGGCCAGCGTATCTTTAAGCCCTCCTTCACTACTACACTCGCTTCCTGCTGATCATTCATCAACAACTACACTAAATTCTAGTTATTTTAATCACCTAGGAATATTTTTGTACATATTTTATAATAGCCAAAAGGCCCAGAAATGTAAAAACAAGAAATTTTGTTTAAACAACTAGTAGATCGAATTATGGGCAGAATTTTTCCTCCAAACCTGATGAGAGCGAGGATTCCTTCAACTCAAGCCTGTGTACAATTCTTATAAAAAACAATTCTCGCCTTGAATAATTAGGGTGATTTAGGATGGGGTTTTTTGTCGACGTGGTGCAGGTCTAGTTGTTTGGGGGCGATTGGTATTGGACGGTGGAGATACGAGTGGGAAGGTGGGGTCCATGATTATCTTGTGCCCATGCCATGTTGTTGTTTGCAGTGCCCATGGATCCCAACCGCCCGTCTGGACTGCCTCTGGATGTTGTCTGCAGCTTCTTCACGCACAGCTGGTTCCGGTTCCATCAATGTGGATCGACGACGTCGTTGTTGTACTTTTACCTCTGTAGCTTTAAAATATTATTATATTGTGTTAAAATTCTGTAGTTCATAAGAAAAAATTTTGTTGCTTTCTTGTATGTATGTACTTCTCCGACCTTTGCAGTTTAACGAAGTTTGTTGTAGTAACGTCTATCACAAAACCCAGCTACTCGGAGCTCGATTGAGAATAATTTTTAGTAGCAGCAGCTCATTCAAAATTTTTAACTAAGTCATACAGGATCAATATAATTAGTACGACGACATTACCCAATCCCAGAGCAAACCCTCTCAGATTTGCTAGGCAAATACTACAAAGTTAAATTAGGTTAAAAGCAACATATTAAATTAAAACGTCACATTCATTTTTTAAATTACATGCTTTATTAAAAATGCACGTACAAATCTACATGCTCTACTAAAAATGAGTAATGATATTCTTCACCTATCGATAACCATTAAAAATACATGTAAAAATCACGTACATTTTACACATCAATTTTAATAGATCGAACTTTTTGAAAACTTTGTCCCAACGGTAAACTTGACCAACGGCATCTTTGGAACTCAACTTTTTTACTTTTTCTATGAAAAGCTTTGTGCCATTCTGTCTAACCTAACCTTTGTCCCTTACAAGCTTTATCACATTGCTCTCTTACCTCTTTAGCTATCTCCGCCACAAATAGATATATAGAAAAAAAAAAATGAAAAAAAGATTTAAAACAAAGAGCCTTGGCATTGGATCTTACTCGGTTTCATTTGGCAAGGCAATTAGTCAATTCTTCCTGTGTATCGCTACATTGAATCCGAGCTGCTTTCGGGCCCTAGGATAGATACATCGTCGGCACAATAAGTAGATAATAAGCCAATTCTGTGAGTAAACATCCGTTACAATCACAGTACAACAATCATTCACAAGTCGTGGACCAAGTTTTTGTTTTTCTCTCTTTTGGCTTAAAGTAAAGGAACAAGATGTTGCAGATAGGAGTATCTTCTTAGGATGTCTCAGCTTTGCTGGTAACTAAGATTACCTGTGTCCAGGTTTCTAGCCATGACAACTAACACGACAAAAGATTTTATTCACTTTAAGCGTCATGTCACTGCAAGAAGATAAAAGGTTGCACATCCATTTGCTCCACCATTGGTCCAGTGGCACCCATTGCAGCATAAAATAGACTAACAACAGAGAAAGGGGACATCATTGTCATCCAAAATGCAAGCCAACGAAAATTATCTACTCACAGATTTCAAAATTGACCAAGCATAGATTTCCCTGCTCAAGTAAACATTGATGTAAGTCAAGGTGGGCAATAGCAATATGTACTAAGATGTGGACAGCAAACTTTGGATGAAAAAATCAATAGATACAATGAGAACTTTGCTCGTTAGTCTAGCAGTAAATATGTAGTGTCACTCACAGTGTTGTTTGCATTAATTTGAATCATCCTCTGCTCCAAGTTGCTTCCCAAATTTCTTCAATGCAAGTGAATATATCACTTTCCTACTGACTGATGTTCCGCCGGCCACCAACTTGACAGCCTAAATGCACATTAAAATTGTCATAACCAATAATTCATCTCACATCAAGGTTCATCATAGAGGAAAAGCAGATTCATCTCACATCAAGGTTCATCACAGAGGAAAAGCAGAAAAGATTATTTCTAAACAAAAGGCAGTAAAAAAAAGGAAGTCATGATGAGACTTCACATGATGCAGTTCATTCCATTCCATGCTGAAACTTTGCTTCCAGTATTTCAGTTTGAAACATATTTCCATTAATTGGAGTTGTTCATTAATTTGGTGGAAATGTTTTGTTCTATGCATATGTGTGCGTCTGTTGTAGAAATTTCTAATTATTTTACAGGAAATGGAAAGTGCATGCTAAGTTAATAACCAGATAGCAACATACCCAGCATTGACTGTGGAAATGTATTATATACTGCAAAAGTATGTCCACGCGCATGTTTGTGCTGAAAAAATTGATGCCAAACATCTTTATAGGTTATGTAAAGAGCATAGTAACCAAATTTATGGTTTTTATTTCTGAAAAAACGTGTTGCTATTACCTCACCATGGTTGAATTGCACAAGCATCAAATTTTAAGTTGTCTTAGCTATCATGAATTCCTCATTTCCACTTCCAAAAAATTTCTATGAAGCCTCAGAAACAAATAACATGTATTAAAAAAACTTAAACTTTGTAAACTCTGTGAGAGGAAGTCATTACTGTGGAAAGACTATGCCCACTGGAGATCAAATTTCTCAATTCATCCTCAAGCTGACACTCTGATGGAGTTTCAACCGTAGATTTTGTCTTCCCTTCAATTAGTAGTGTAATTTCTCCCTTTGGTTGGTGAGTCAAGTACACTTCTTTTGCTTCCCCCAATGTACCCCGCCAAAACTGATGAGGCATCACTATCTTTGTTAGTAAATCAAGAATAATGACAGCCCACAAAGTATTTATGTCAAATAAATTAATACTGAATCTAAAATAAGCACAAATCATATTTTCCAAAATACATCAGCATTGACATCTAAAATTTGCAGAAGACACCTCTGTAATATTGTAGTTACACAAGAAAACAAAAAAAATAATGTTCATGCAGATGGAAATGAGTACATTGTGTTTATTGTTACCAAAATAATCTAGCTGACTCCCCTCAAATTGCAGAAAACAATGCCTACCGGAGTTCCACACCCCCCACCCCGTGTGCGTTTTTTAAGTTCATCTAGTTGAAATCCAATTTAAGTACCCAGTTACAAATCCAGCAAGTGAAGGTACAGGTCTTGAAGATACAAAGGCTGCATGAACCAAAAGCAGTGAAACCACAAAATCTGCATCTAAATACAAATTCCCAATCACTCCATACCTTTCACATACCGATCAAGATACTGACTTTTTTTTTTGGAACAAAAACATGTCATTCAATCAACTTACAAGTTATGTATAATGGTAGACCAACAAGCACATAGAAGCATTCCAAGCTATAATTTCATTTAAAAAGAAAAATTAACAAAGTAGTCTCAAATGGGAAATAAACATTTTTCACTGATTGTAAATCAGCATTGAAGATGGTATGTCCTTCCAGTGCTAAAGAAAGCTTAATGATGATATAGGAGTCCTCCAATAAGCCTACCAAGGCCAGGCAGGCCCACAGTTTCATAGGCCGCTCAATAATTATCAAGGATCTAACCAAAGTTGTCAATTTATGTCTGCACTGCTGTCGTTTGTTTCCAAGTCAGCTTATAAACTATAGTGAATTCCCTACAGTCAATATGGAAGCTTATGGGACTAGCATGTGACTTTTGATGAATTTCGATACAGCTACCAATAATAGGATGGGCCTTGCATAATTAGTTTTTAGGAAAATATTAGGGGTTTTAACTCTTTTACTAACAGAGGTTTACTGAACTAATGTGTAGCTCATTCATTGGTACTCGTTACATTTCTCTTAATTAATTGTTTTGTTTTTCTCAAATGAATAAGTTACACATCAGTTTAATAAGCCACTGTTAATAAAAGAGTTAGTACTCCTACCATTTCTCTAGTTTTTAAAGAGCTCAGTAAGCAGTCTTTTTGCCAAGAATTTTAGATCTGGATTATTTCTTAGATCTCACGAAACTAGAAACATGAGTTTCAACTTCAATATTTTTGCTACCTCTTGTTGCGTTTGTTGTTAGATCTTTCTCTTAACCCCTATCATTTTGTCTGATGGCTATCAAGGTACTTTTTTTTTTGGTTGCTGTATACATTAGACAATGATAGTACTGAAACATCTTTAACTTCCTTTGTTGACGTACCAAGAATGTGGTTCTCACCAAGTATTTTTTAGGTGCTACTTTTCATCATTTTAATAAAGATCAGACAAATGGGGCTTGAAGAGTAACCCCCCAAAAATAGAAGTGCCTTGAAGGCCACAGAAATCTGTTCATACTGCCCCATATACCCAATGAAACCAACTGAGACTTCATTCATAGTAAAGAAGGATTTTTTTTTTTTTGGGGTAAGTTACACACACACTTGGTGGGACTTGAACCCACGATCTCACCCTACACCTTGTTACAAAGGAAGGAAGTACTTGATTCATAGTACCCAATGAAACCGATTGAGACTTCATTCATAGTACTTTATAAAGAAAGATTTTTTTTATTGGTAAGTTACACACGCACTCGATGGGACTCGAACCCACGATCTCATCCTCCAACTTGGTACAAAGGGAGGAAGTACCATTTGAGCTAAAGCTCATTGGTAAAGAAAGATATAACAGATCAACAAATATGTTGCTGTCACAAACACTGTTAGGGAGAGAAACACCAAGGGAATTAAACAAGTGTAAATTAATATACATATTAAGACACCGCTTCTAGCCCAAAAGCCTAAGCTAATGGGCTTGAGTCCATTTAGGTATATTAAATACTATTTCTCTTTATATTTTCTCAATGTGGGACACAAACCTCACAAGTGTATACACGACAAAACTCCTTCTCACTTGTGAGTCTCTTCCACATTGACCCAACTCCACCTCGCACAAGAGTGTCACACATACTCTAAGAGAAAAGACACTCTTTTTATCGTAGTCAAACCAAACGCGTCAAACTAAGACACTCTTATCAACAGCAGTGAAAGCTAACCATGAGCTCTAATATTAATTGTTAGGGAGAAAAGCACCGCAGGAATCAAGCAAGGGTAAGTTAATATACATGTTTGGACACCACTCTAACCTAAAAGCCTTAGCAAATGGGCTTGAGTTCACTTAGGTATATTAACTACTATTTTTCTTTATACTTTCTCAATGTGGGACACAAACCTCAAAAATGTATACACAACAAACATTGTGGTGTCGCTTTGGCCTAATATAATTATTTTCATCATATTTAGCAAGAAAATATTATAGCTCAATTAAGAAAGTTGGTCTCCAGACAGCATTACAATCCAAATTCTCATACACCCGATGAAGAAATAAAAACAAGATGTAAATTGTGACCGACATATAGAACCTACCTCTTCATGCATTTTTGTCATCTCCCGAGCTATGACACATCGTCTGCAATACAATTGTGTATGAACTGTCAAAGCCAATTCTCACTAATCACTTTTCTACTAATGCAAGTTCATTTTTTGTGATTTATCATTATTGCATGAACTGAATCATAATTAGAACTTCAATGGACTGAAAGCTTGTATAACCAGGTTTGTGATCTATCATTAAGAGGTGGGGGGTGGGGGGGAAGAAAAATGAGCACATATTGCCAAATAAGAAAGATAAGCAAGCAGTTCATATATTCCCTGCATGGCGACCACTATAATAGATGGAGCATTTTCAATTCTATGTAAATAAGAGATGCATAAGACATAGGTAGATGAAGGATTTACCTCGAGTCACCGAAATGTAAAAAAGTTTCTTCAAGAAATTGGTTAAGCTTGTGTGGAGGAACATAGAATATTTGAGTTGTCATCTCATTTGCAGAAACCATCAGCCTTTCTCTTCTCGATCCGGCATGTTTAGGAAGAAATCCAACTGCAGCAGTATATATGGTATAAGGTTTAAAAAATCCCACTACTGCTTTGGACACCACATCCTCCAACAAGCATGTCAGCCCCCAGTATTGGTAAGAAAATTACCAAATGTAAATTCATCAGTAGCCAAACCGGAGGCCGAAAGAGCAGTTACCAGAGCTGAAGGCCCAGGGATGGGAATAACAGGAATATTTTCGTCCACACATAACTTTGCCTGCAACAATATTTCACGTGTGCATTTCAATCTTCAAAATAAATGAAAAATGAAAACTCAAGTGCAAACTTCCAATAATAACGTGAGTATATTTTGAAACCTTACAGTATCTAGAATATAAATGAATTCACCAGGTAATTCCAAGTAACATTGAAAATGTTGAAGCGAAACAACCATATTTATAATTATTATATACTTTTTTTTTTCCAAGAAAATAACATCAAGTTCAAATAAAAAGTTGAGCCCAAACAAATAAACACACATGCAGAAATACCAAAAAAAAAAACTCATAACTAAAACAATTAAGCAGATTCACTCAAACCAAAATTGTGATTCGCATTCTAGCACTGACAACTTGAGAATCTAGGGCACTGTTTCAGAATCTAAAAGATGCCCACGAAAGGTAAAACCGCCAATCTGATATTATGCTTCGCTTTCTCTGCAAGCCATCTGATGTCTGGCAGCTCAATCATATAGCAAAAATAGGACAAACTCATCCACAACCTCAACCAAGTAAGATCCCGTTCAGCCCTGTTTGAAAAACCAGCCCAATTCTTACCTAGCTGGCCTACTTAGCAAGTGAAAGAAGAAATCAATAACAAAAATAAGATATCCATTTTTATGAAATAATGGCATAGTATATAAGATATGACAATTAACCTTCAGAATCAGAGTCCTCAGCCCTATCCATATCTATATCCATGTACCATATTCAGAATAGCACTGAAGTACTTCCGCATCGTTCTACTGCATTTTAATTTGACTCGACTTAAGCTGAGAAATGAGCATCTACTTTCAATAGAAACCATATGAATATACATTTTACCACAATAAGCGCTAGCACGCACGTAACTGAATAAGATTGGCATTATAACTTATCATTCAGAGTAGAGTACATGAACAAATAGCAAAAGAAAAACACACATAATTGATAGGAAATGTTAAATTTAATCATTTAATCAATGTTCTAACACTCCCAGTGTTGGACCAAACAAAACGTGAAATATTTTAATTAATACTGCGTATAAACTGAAGAGTCAAGCCTTGAGCTCAAGATCACGACTCTGATATGATATTAAATAATCAGTTATACCAAAAGCTTAAAGTGAATAGAAAATAATGAATTTGATCATTTAACTACTATATTATCACTCACCAATTCCATGCCAGGATCACTTATGCCCGGTGTACCGGCATCGGTTATCAACGCCACGATCTCACCCTGCTTTAGCCTCTTTAACACAGCCTGTTCTCTTTGAGATTCATTGAATTTGTGATAGCTCAGCTGAAATTAGATTTCAATTCTAAGGAGTACAATCAGATTCACAAGAAGATAAGGCGACGTTACAAAGAAACGTACAAAGCTTGTAAGAGACTCACAAGCGGAGTTTCGATATTGTAATGGTGAAGCAACTTCCCCGAATGCCTCGTGTCTTCTGAGAGTATCACAGCCGCTGATCTCAGCACGCGGAGAGCGCTGCATTGGCGAATCAGACACATAAAGATTTTGAAATTGATAGTTGAAACGGTTTTAGTGATTTTCTCGAGTGAAGCAAGTACCGTAAGGTGATATCTTCGAGATTTCCAATTGGAGTTCCTACAATATATAAACCAGGCTTAAGCAGGCCCTGCAACGAGATTAAGAAAATCGCTTACAAGCGGAAATGTCTAAAACGAAAAGAAAATGGTTAGGGCTTACGCGTTTTGATGATTCTTCGGGGACTGATGAGGAATCGCTGGAACAGAATGCGACGACGCCAATTTTGTTATAGAAAAGAGAGAGGGGCCGTCGGAGAGATGTGAACGCCGGTCGAATGCGGAGGAGACTAGGGCCTGGTCGAGAGCGCCATGAATATAAAGCAGTAGTGAAAGAAAGCGCCATCGAAGGAAGCCGTAGAGTTAACATCTGGTTCTTTGCACCGCCGTCTTATCAATCTACCCGAATCCCCTTATACATAAGGCGCTAATTTGAATCAACGTTTATCATTGGGTTTGCGCTCCGTTTTCGTTACAGAAAATATTTATAGTGATACTATAAAACATTTTTTTTATTCCCAATCAATCTTTTAATTATTATTTTTTTAACAAAAGCTGGTCTAATAATTATTTATTTATTTATTATTATTATTTTTAACATAGCTGGTCTAATAATTAGTTGTACAAGATAATTGTAAAATTAAAATTTAATTTATATCATTTCATTGTAATTCCCTCGAGGAAAGAGAAAAGGTGTTGACAATTTTTCTTCTTTTTTAATTTTTGTTCACAAATACAAGGGAGAAACAACCTAACACAACAAAGATGAGAAGAAACAAAAAGAAAACAATGGAGAGGGTTTAAGGTCACTGATATATATAATTACAAGAGAATGAAGAAAATGAAAATATTGTTGCCACTAAGTACTTCTCACAGGATCGGATTCCCTAGGAATTGGAGATTCGGGCTCGGACAAGGAATAAGAAAGGGGACTTAAGGTCCGAAGGTGCTCAGACAGATTGAGCAGTGGGATACAAGGCCCACCTGCCCGCCCATCTTAGGACCCAGAGCCCCCTCTCATTTACCTATCCAAATTCCTCGAGCTCCAGCATGATTCCAAGAAATACCAATCTTTTCTCACAAGGCGAAGACATTATTTGCCCATATACTATTTTACTATTGTATTTAAGCACTTTGTTACCAAAGGCCACCCACTTAAATACCATTAATCTGTATGCAATACATCATACACAACTGTGAAAAATGTTAAGGGTTGTCGGTGCTTTCAGGGGAACACGACTTTCCACCATCCCTGATCAATTCCCCAAACCCTCGTTTTTATACGTAGGTATTAGATTATCCAATACCATTACACTTTATCATCATGGAACCACCATCTTGTCTCCTTGGGAGATCTACCATTCCTACAGTTCTTCACATAACGATCATTGTCCGCTGGTCGTTGCTGCACAATAACAAAATGTATGATGGTGAGAAAGAGGTAAAAGAGGAGGGAGGGGGTTTCCACAATGTGAACCAAACCTTAACAGTTGAACTTGATAACATGGATAGAATGCTGATACAGATGGAACTGACGGTCATGGCTGGAGACCATGAATCATACAAGATATCTGCAAATACAGAACATGATTCTGAACGTCAGCTTGTAGTGCAATTGGCCATATACTTGGTTGAAGAAAACAAATGAAAAACAAAAACAAAGTAGTTTTTACCAACTTTCTTTTACATCAACCAAGGACTAAGGTAACCCTTTTTTGTGTTTTTTATTTTCACAACCTTCACGTTAATAACCAATATTTTTGAGCAGTAAATATAATGCAGTTATCAATCAAGAAGAAATCTATAAAACCCGGTGCAGTCACCTGGGCAGCTTCCTACCAAGACTACTATGTACCAAACTTTGGAAGTATTCCATTGGGTTGGCAAGAACACCATATTCTAGAGGGAAAAGTAAACCAATCAACTCACTTAGCCACGTGATAACAACAAAAAGGTGCGCACGCGCACAAGCACACGTAATTAACTCGTTATTTTCTTCTCTCTTTTTTTCTCCTTAATTTTTCCACAACCAAATTGAAGGTGAAGTCCATAGACACAGCAAAAACAATTATGGACTAAGCAAGCTCAGTTTCTTCATTTTGTCAATGATGAGGTATGAGAAATCACATCATTTGAAGAATAGAGACAAGATTGAAAGACACGAATGGACAAGCAGGATTCATTTCATGGATTTGTTTTAAATGTATGTGCCCTTATATGCGTGTGTAACTAAATTGTCATATATCAACATTTATATATATGAATACATGTTTAGCCGTGTAAGATATATGTAATATGTGCAATCTAGTTTTGGTGGCTAGCCTAGCATAATTGGTCCGCCAAATCTCACACGTACTTCGTTTAGCAATAAGGAAGAACTCAAGTCAATAAATTTTCACAGCTTAGCATGACATGTCAGATGATAAAGCATGAAAGGTCTAAAATGCTGTTGGATATCAAAGTCTTGAAGTAAAACTCCAAAAGCCCACAGCCACAATTCCAAGTTTAATATGCCTATGTGGTCCAGAGTCTCCAGGCCTGATAGAGAACATCTTGAGAATTCCCCACTACTGCCTACCAGCCAACTCCTCAGATTTTTAGGTGTACACGTGTTCTGCATTTCCCACCTCATGCCTTCAGACAAAGTAGGGTCCATAACATTTGCCTCATAAACTTGACAAAAAAAAAAGAATTTTTTGTTGTTGAAATTCACACACATTATCTGTGGTCCTAAGTATCTATTTTTAATTATTTCTCAACCAACATTGTGTTATGTGTGACTAACCGTTGGAGAGAGAAAGAGAGAAGAAAAGTTGGTGTTTGACCATTATGACTTGGTACACCGACACTAGAGCAACTCCGGGTGCAGGCCAGTAACATCATCTTGCATCACTTCTCCAATACTTTTCTAGGATAAAAATATCAAGTGGACAATTTCTTCGATATCTTATTCTTTCGTCGGGTGGAAAGATTGGCTGATATTTCTGTCAAAATTATATACCTACTAAATGTATAAAATACATAAATGCGCCTAGCATTAAGTAGTACTAAGATTTTTGTTAGCAAATTCTGTGTCAAAATTTGTTGTCTTGCAAGTTTAAGTCTAGTGGTTGAGTTTGTTCAAAGTTGAGGTTTCAAAACTGGGTTTAACTTGAAGATCACAAGCTGTCGGTCGGAACTCTGATTGCTAGCCGTTTGAACGAGATCTTGGACACCTCAGAATTCCAGATTCGAGAGCTCCAGTAGCAGTCCTGATTGCAGTACATTCAAAAAAAGGTTCTTCAGACGCAAAAATTCAAGCTACCCGAGAAGCTTGATTGAAATGGTGATCGCACAGCGTTCGGACAGGAATTGACAACAAATAGCTACGAGAGTCTCGATAGCAAGGACGATCGTGGAACGTTCAAACGCAATCTTTTCTCAAGGTTTCACAGAGACTTTCGTTAGCAAGACTGATCGCAGATGGTTCAAAAGCCAGTGGTTTCAAGCTTTGTTCGAGAAACTCGGTGGCAATGCCGGCCGCACCATGTTCAAACGCCACTAGCTAAGAAAACATGAAACCCTACCTCACATCCGAACATGTCACTAACCCATTCAAATGTCGCTGCCTCATATTGAATTTTTGCTAAACCGACTTGTAATTAAAGTATGTGTTTTCTCTCATTCTATATAAGCCTCATATACCATAACTTCCATACAACCTGAGAGGCATCGTATCATTGTTATGAGAGAAGTTTATCATTGTTCTTAAGCCTAAACAGATCCAAAACTTATCTTCGTTTCATCCTTGCCATTAACCCACAGAAAAGCCTAGAGTCACCAGATTCTGGGTTCACGGACGAGGTTTATTCGAGTAGAAGAAAGCTAGAGGTCCTAGAGCTATTGCAGTGAGAGGTGAATGTGTCGATTATTGGTGTTGCAAGATTGGATCTTCATAGTTACAAAGGTTTTGTAAGTAATAACAATTTGTAGCACAAGTCTTCTATGGTAGATGCCTTTGGGGTTGGTTGGCCCCAAGAATGATTTTTACTTTTGAAGAATTATTCATAAGGTTTCCACTTCTTCATCAAAATCTGTATGTTAATTGTTTTATTCACTATGGAAATTGATTTGACAGTTGGCTTGGTAATTGAGTGTTTAACAACTTGGGGTCTAAATCTGGAATTTCAATTTTTATCTTCAAATCAGTTGTCACAGCTACTAGATTGCAATAATCAGAGGAGGTTGCAGTTTTTCATTAAATATTGAACCTATGCTAAGCTAGAACATTAAAAAAATAGTGACGAAGAAGCAGAAATCAATGCCAAAAAGTGGAAAGCAATAGTTGAACCAACTTCAAATTACTAAAAAACAAGACATAGTGAACAATTTCATGGAAAAAAAAAAAAAAAGAAAAAAGAATATTCCATTGAGAATAACCAAGTCAAATTCCTCTAACATTATATTCCTATCCAAATATATATTGCAAGCACCATGTGCAAAGTACACAAAGAAGGCCACTGCCCAATGTATTTATTTCTATTACCAGCATAAATCCACATTCTACAGAGATAAGTATCCCCAATTTTCCAAAGACAGGCAGCCTCACACAAATTTTCTAGAATAAAAGACAAAAACCCAAATAATGTGGATCAGAGCATGAGGAAATACATCAAATATAATGACACGGCAAATAACATCACGTCATATAGTACAGTGATTACAAAGAATTGAACGTCAAACTCAAATAGCACGTAAGAATCACAAGGTCTATGAATATATGTTAATTTAATAGACTGTATAGAAGGGATTTCCTCCATCACAGGTTGGAGGAGAACTTTGTCCCTACTTTATAGGGAAATACCCAACAATAGCTCACAGCTAAGCTTAAGATTATTATTGGTTCTGTTCAGCTAGTCATAACTCAACAGAGTACAGGGGAAAAACAAAAAAAAATGAAGAAAGAAAAACACACAATGGTGTACCTAAACAGATATGGCCGTTGCTATAAATGTGCGGGTGCAGAGGAGCTGGGGGCAGAAAAATCACCTGTCAAACCAACACAAGGACATCAGAATCAAGACCAATATGAGAACAATTCAAACAGAAAAAATTTCATCGAGTTTTCATTTACAAAGACCCACTCCACTGAGCCTAATACAGTTTAAAGTATAAATTGTAAATTTCCTATATTTTTCCGCGACCAAACAAAGGGAAAGAGAAGGAAAGAAACAAATTGGGGTCCATTATTTACCTGTGGTGCCTCCATAGGGTAATGCTCAGGAAAATCAACCTGAAGCTGGTAGGTTTCATTTGCGTACAGAGTCCCTGGAGCTCCGTTGACTTCGATCACCCATCTTTTATAGAAAAGCACAAAACAAATCAGTAATTGTAACTTTTAAAAAAAAATATAAACTAAACTAAAATCATATTGTCAAAAAGTGAAAAGAGTGAATCAGAGCGAGGATTGAGTGTAGAACCTCTGAAGATTATCAGTAACTTTGTGTTTAAATCCTGCAGGAGGATTAACCTGCCACTCCACTAGCTCTTTCTGGAGCCGATTGCAGGCGATCTTGCTTAGAGCCTAAGCGAGTGCGGTAGGTAATTTTACGAGTAAATGGAAAATTACGCAAAGATTGACCAAATTAGGGTATATATAAACACAAACCGCTACACCTACATATATTACATATACATATATATAAAAATAAAAAATAAAAATTCTAAGCACATATATAATTACTTATATAAACACAGACACAGAGAGAGAGAGAGAGAGAGAGAGAGAGACCTTGCGTGAAGGGGAAGAAGAGCTGGTCATGGCTTCCAAGACAGACAGAGAGAAACAGAGAAAAGAGAGTGGAAGTGAGAATTGGGGTAAATGAAATGTCTACTGCGTGAGAACATTTTAGTCAAAGGAAGAAATAAAATTGAAAAAGAAAGGCCATGGAAATCGGACGATCTAGACTCGTCTACTTTTCTTTCAATTTCTCGTATCGCTTGTGGGCCCCACTAACGAACAATTCAGAACCTTGCTGAATTTTGCAACGCGGTAGTCACACAATTGAGAAATGCTACAATGCAATAATATTCTCATATTTTGCCCATCAGAAGCTATGTGGCAAGCATCTTTTAATATTTTATTATTAAAAAAATTTTAATTTTTAAATCCAAATTAAAACAATAAAAAACTTTTTAAAAAATTTTTTAAGGGGTAGCCAGCCACACGCCAGTTCTGATTAGGGGTGGCTTCGCCCTTGGGGAACCACCCCCAAGGGCCATGGGGGAGGCCAAAGCCACCCCCAACCGCCCATTGAGGGTGGCTTCGAGGGCCACGGGGGTGGTTCGGCCACCCCCAAGGGCTAAATTTTTTTTTAAAAAAAAAAAAGAAAAAATGGCCATTGGGGGTGGGCCTCCCAAACCGCCGACCAAAACTGGTGTGGCCGGCCACCCATTGCAACTTTTTTAAAAAGTTTGTTTTGGTTTTTTTTTGTTTTAATTTTGATTTAAAAATTAATAATAAAATATTAGAAGATGCTTGTCACATTGGCTTCTAATGGGCTAAATATGGGAATGTTATTGCATTGTAGCATTTCTCCACACAATATATTTGGATTCGGATCCCCTCCAATGGGAGGAAAAATTGGAGAAACTCTAATTATTAATCTTGGCCGTCCAACTTTCATCCAACAGCCCACACCATGTCACGTGTCCCACTCAATTTTAAATAATAAAATATTAATTATCTTTTAAAAACAAAATAGGAATTAAAACAATAAAAAATTAAAATAATTTTTTTAAAACTATGGGGTAGTCGGCCATCCTATTTTTGCCACCTTGGGCCTTGTAGCCACCCTAAGGGCCGGTTGGATGTGGCTTCGTGGCCCTAGGGTGTGGCCGAACCACCTCCTAGGCCACTCCCAAAGACCAAATAGGGGTGGCTTCCTAGGACCCCAGGGGGTACTTGGCGCCATAGGGGTGGCCGACTAGGGCCCCGGGGGTGACTGGCCACCCCAAGGTGGCAAAAATGGGGTGGCCGGCCATCCCATAGTTTTAACAAAATTATTTTTATTTTTATTTTTTTAAAGATAATTAATATTTTATTATTTAAAATTAAGTGGAGCACGTCACATGATGTAGGCTGTTGGATAAAAGTTGGACAACAAGATTAATAATTAAAGTTTCTCAAATTTTCCCTCCCATTGGAGGGGATCCTGATCCCATATTTTTCGCCAACAGCTTTTTCGCTTCATTGATGAACACCAAACCAAGGCCCATCCGTGCAGAAGTGTAATTCTTTTATAGTCATAATCTAATGTTTAATGTTTGAATAAATGTTTAATGTTTAAACAATTGTTTAATGTTTGAAGAATAATTGTTATGATGTAGATCTCATTCTTTATGGTTATGAAGTATATATATATATATAGGAACGGTGTTTAAAAATATTTTTAAAGTTTTTAAGGAACGATCTCCCCATTGTAAACTGAAATGTTGAACATTCAAGAAAAGTAGCATGTATGATGTAGCAAGTTCTATGTATAAGTTTTCATTTATATTTGTAAAATATGTTGTTTTCTGCCTTTTATTTTATGATCATAAATTAAAGACTTTAATAGTCATATTCAAAATATAAAACTGTTTTTATTTATATCACATATTTAAAATTAAAAAAAAAAAAAACTCCTAAAACACATTAAGTTGTCACTCAAAATCAGATAAAAGATTTCAATCCCTCTCCTCACTTGATTTGATTTCTTCCTTAAATTAGAACTGTCAACTTATGAATTCAACACAAAATTAAAGAGTTCAAATTTATGAGTTTAATTTATTTGATTAAATTAATCAAATTATAGTTAATCCAATTTGTTTGGCTCACAGTAAGCGGGCTTTTTACCGATTTCAGATCCAGTGATTACATCCCCAGGCGTTTTTGGAAATTTGGGTTTGGATTAGAAAACATCTTTCCAGACAAGGCCAGCATCAAACTTTTCGTCGTAATTGGGATCGTGGGTTTGATTTTTTTTTTTTTTTATTATTTCTAGGTAAGATGGCAAATCAGCATCCAATTCTGTTTTTAAAAAATTAATCAATTTTGGAGTGTGTCGGCTCAGATGTAGCTGAAAAGTCACATGAAATATGTCAAATAATTGTTTATATATATATATATATATATATATATATATATTTTCCTCTCCGCAATATCAAGAGAAATTGATAAAGAAATAAATGATACTAAGGAACTAAATAGGAATAGGAGATTATGGTTTATAAAGATTGGATCCGGATCCCTCCAAATCGGAGGTTCTCTAATTATTCATCTTGGCCCCAACTTTCATCCAACAATCTACGCCATGCTATGTGTTCTACTCAACTTTAAATACGAAAATATTAATCAACTTTTTTTAAAAAAAATAAATAATAAAATAATAAAAAATTAAAATAAACTAATAAAAACTATGGGGTGGTTGGACCGCCCCCTAGGGCCAAACCCATAAAATGAGGAGGTGGCCGGACCACCCTCAAGAGCCAATTGGGGGTGGCTAGACCACCTCGGGGCCACGGGGGTGGCCCAAGGGCCGGTTGGGGGTGGCCGAAGCCACCCCCATGGCTCAGGTGGGGTGGCCAGCCACTCCCTATGGCAAAAATGGGGTGGTCCGACCACCCCATAGTTTTTATTAGTTTATTTTAATTTTAATTTTCTTTTTAAAAATTAACTAATATTTTATTATTTAAAATTGAGTGGGACATGTGGAGTAATGTGGGCTGTTGGATGAAAGTTTGATAGCCAAGATGAATAATTGAAGAATCGCTAATTTTCCCTTCAATTGGAGGAGATTCTAATCCTAAGATACCTTATCTAAATAATTGTTGATCGAATAATAATTGTTTGTATACTTTTGTTTTTATAAGCAAGAAAGATATATGGAGAGAGATCATTGTAGCTATTCTGCATGTTAAGAGCCACACAAGAGAGACATAGTCCAAAAAAAAAAAAAAAAAATTGCAGGAGCTTAATCAAGTCCGAATAAGTTATAGCTTAACCCAATTGTCTCAATACATCAATAAAACTCAATGCATTTAATACTAATAAAATTTATAATTCTCATTTTGATAATCGAACTTTCACCTTATCTTATCGTGTAACTTCCTCTTGAAAGTGGGCAGGACTTTAATGCACCATTCATGAATTATTTGATATGAATCTAAAGATTCAGATTACTCTCCTACTTTTGATACATAGTCGCAACTTGCAGTAGAATATGAACCAATAATTCGTTTCTTTTCTTCTTTTTGTGCTTGGACAGAAAGAGGAACTTATCCGGCTAAGTTTTTTAAATTTAATTTATTTTGATAATGGAGCAATCCCAATTATCCTATGACACTGTGTCACTAATCATTCACTAATTAGGCTTATCAAATAATAAAAAGAAAAGAAAAAAAAATCCAACTACTACTACTGAATATTGGACAAGATACTTATAAATGTTTTTTTTTTTCCTAGGCATTACAAGGCGACAAAGGAAGAGGATTAGAAAAATAAAGGAGAATACAAAAAGAGAGGGGGGGGCAGGGCATCCCAACAAATATGATAATACAAACATTTTCGTGCAAGAAAAGGCTAAAAACAATGTAGAAAAAAGTAGCTGTTAGAAAAACGATGCTTGTTGAGGCAGAGGAGCACCATCGCAATTGTCCAGCGAGAGAGGCGCTCGGCAAAAAGGCAATATTGAGTCCTTGACTATAGAGATCCAAAACCAAAAGAGACAGTGAAGTGTAGTCAATAATTTAGTACATAACATAAAAATTAGGGCTCGTTTAATTTGCGAAATGCGTATTTTATTAAGAAAGGGAATAATTATTCATATTCTCTAGTTTGGTAGCAACACATATATCATAATTGGAATTAAACAAAAATTACTAAAAAGCCCATTTGATTTATAATTTTTCAAAATCTCGCCAAGGCCCTCTAGGGGTGGCGCGGCTACCCCCCATTGCATCAATGGGTGGCCATCCACCAAATGTTTAACCAAAATTTTTTTTTTATTAAAAAAAAAAAAATTGAAAAACCTTATCCTTCTCATAAAGAATAGATATTCTTCTAAAAAAAAAAAAGAGAGGAATAACTATTATTGTGTATAAGAGATTAATCATTCTCATGAGAATAACTATTTTCAAGAATAGACTCTTACCAAATAAAAGAACGACTATTCCATAAGAATAGTTATTTCATTATAGTGGTCTATTTCACAAATCAAACAGGCTCTTAATGTTTGTGTGTATAATGCATGCGCTAGGGTAGCGCATGGGTTGCACACAAGGTTGATGCAGCGGAGGTGGGTGAAGATAATTGAATGGCACCGACTGGAGGAGCGGGCATTTTTGTAATAAATGTAGCTTCCAAAATGTAGACAAAAAATAATAAAAGAAAATAATGACGAAAAAGGAAAATAGAAGAGGCAATTTCTTCCCTCCTTCCCATTGGCCATTTGCACCCAAAAAACATAAGTCCTTAGCTAAAGAGTACAAAATATCCACAAGAAAGAAGAGCCATCAATTTCGGAGATTTTCTTGTTGGCCCGTAAGTACAAGTGGATGCGATCAATCAATTTTTTTTTTTCCTATTGCATTCAATTATTTTCATTGATTTTTACTTATAATATTATTAAAAAAAAAATATTAATCAAATTAGAATAAAGACGGAAAATTTCTTCTAAACTGGTATGGAGGAAATATCCTCTAATCCATACAAAATAGTATCAAGTGTCTATGAACATTTAAAATGCATATTAAATTCAGTCTAAATTAATAAATTGCTATTAATGAGATTAAAAATTTAATGTGTCTTTTAAATGTTTATAGACACTTAATACTATTTTACATGAGTTGAAGAATATTTCTTCTATACTAGTTTGGAGAAAATTTTTATATTTCAAATAATTTAGAAAGTGATTAGAGAGAGAGATGTAATATGGGGATTGGGGTGACATACATTTTATTTTGGCCTCATAAATAGAATGTTTCAGAAAATAAATATTTTTTCTAAATAATGCCAAAATCTTTAATAAGTAAATTAATAAAAATTAATAACAAAAGAGAAGCGAATATTTATTTAGGTATAATTCCCAACAGACCTAACTTTAGAACTTAGAAGCCAAGAAGCTTACACGTCTACCCATTGCTTTGTCACTTTCACCAACTGCGGGTGCACAGCTAACACACTCACATATATTATAAGGCATAAAAGCCTTCGTTCATTGAACACAATAACAACAAAATTTAAAATATATATTTTTTAAAATATAAATTTCAAAACTATAGTATATAAAGAATAAAATTTTTCTCTAAATTAAGTTAAAAAAAAATTTCAAAGCAGTTTATTAAATTAACATATATTCTTAAATTATTAGTTTAATAAATCAAGTGAATATATTTTAAGTAACTTTTTATATTAATTACTTAAAAAAAATTAACTTATAATTTGATATAATAATTATTATAAAATAAATGAAATCAATAAGTGTAAATAGTAGCGTAAGTTTTATATAAAGGAGAATGAAACATATTGAGATGCTTGTTAGTCGTTGGAAGGAATAAAATACTAATTATGCGTTAAAAGGAGGGTTAAGGGAGGGTTATAGGTCCACCAACTGGTGGTTAGGGCTTGAACCCTCCGAAGCAAACAACCACCACGAACAGTTGGAACTTTGTAGCGTGTGTTTGCCGTCCCAGAGTTTGTCACACGTGAGAAACGAAACTCAGAAGGGTTGACACAGAAACATGATATGGTAGTTGGTGCAAGAATTATATAGTTGTTTAACATATAATATGCATTTTATTGAGTTGGTGCCGTTGTTCCAATGATAAGGAGGTCGGTCTTTGTTTGGAATATATCTCTTGGGACTGGCATTTGTCTCCGTTTGGGGAAGATTGCCACAACCCACTTGCGCTATAATTTTGTTTTTCAAACACCCCCCAAGTTTTTTGCTTCCCACTAGAGGCTCATCATTCCTATGCCTTTCTGGTACTTTTTTTTTTTTTTTTTTGTCAATGCTTCTTTTAGTTACCTTTTCTCTGTTTTTAATGATTATGCACTGTTGTTTGTGGTAAAATTTGATGCATGAGCTACATGAGTACGCTGATGATGATGATGAGTAAGGATTTGTTGGGGAAGAAGTTGTGGGAGTTTTTTTGTCAGAACTGTGCTTCTGGGTAATTTGAATTTGGGGTTCTTTTGACTGGACTTTTGGTTTTGTTTTGTGGGCTTTCACAAGATTTATGTTTTTCTTTTTTGTTCAAGGTTGTCTGCATGTATGGTCTTGGAATTTGGCTGTAGTTACTCTATGCTTATGCTTGATTCTTAATGATATTTATAATTCTGGGTTCACCAGAAGAAAGATTGAAAAGGTGAATGATTTTGCTTTGGAATCTTTTTTTGTAGATGGGCTATGTTGCTTCTGGGTAATTTTTGTTATCTGGTAGTTCTGGTTTCTGTGTACGTGGGGTGTGGATTATTATTATTAAAGTTATAATTGTGTTGTGTTTTTGATTGCTTGATTGTTTTTCTTTTTTCAATGGGTCACACAAACAACATGAGGCCCGAGAAGATAATTGAGGGTGGTGGGGGGTTTGATGTTGATGATGATCGCATGTACAAAGAACTACAATTGAAGTTCCTTATGAACTCACAATTTTAAGCGCCTAGATTTATCTTAGATTCTCTCTGACATTGCATGAGGCTATTACGGTGTTTATCCCCTCTTGAAGCCTGCAGCGTTTTTGCAGACTATGTAATTAGTTTCTTTGAATAGGAATCCATCTCAGGATAGGATTTTGTATTTTTTTTTCCTGAGGGGCCTTTTCTTTTTCCTGTTGGGATCTGTTAGCTACTCAAGTGGGCATCATCATTTTTCTCTGTTATCATTTAATTTTGAAGAGCACTGATGGTGTTTTGTCATTCATCTCTAGATACTCAGCTGAAAGCCAAGACAGAGAGGAATTAAAATATGGCTACCTATTTCCCAAGTCTAACCAATCAAAGAGATGTCTTACTGACTCCATATATAGGGGACCAGAAATTTACTTCATATTCTGAGGCACCTCTCCATCCTGGCAACGTAATGATGTATCTGAACCAAGCTTCTTCAGGGTCCTACTCAGATATCTTGTCTGGGAGTTCTCTATCTCCTCAGAACTGTTATGGATCTGCTGGAGGCAGAAATGAGATGATGTTCATTCCACCTACAAGTGACAGGGTAAGTATGCAATCCATTGATGGACAGTTTAATGCTGTAACAGGTGAACCCCTTGGAAACTCTGTTAATGGGGATTCCCAGATGATCCCAAGGACACAGCTGGGAGTTCCAGATGGTGAACATAATAATATTCAGTGTCAGGGATTATCTCTTAGCCTTGGCACACAGATACCATCTTCGGTGTCTGTAGCTTCATTTGGAAGCCGGTATCCAAACGCATGTCCATCTTCATTCTTGAATACTAGCCTTCCGCTCTCGAGGAATGGGGCAATATCTTGTAAAGGTGATGAGAGCAACCAAGGTAAGGAGTTGAGAACTGCAGAGTGCTTGCTATCTGGTTTTTCTGGAGGGAACCATGACAACACCAGAACAGAGACATTTTGCAATCCTCATTCCACAGTGAGCCCTAAAGAGATGCTTTCTGATCGATATCCATACGAACAATCAAGTTTTACAAACACGATCTTAGACTCAAAGTACCTCAAGGCAGCACAGCAATTGCTTGATGAACTGGTTAATGTCTGGAGGGCTTTGAAGCAGCGTGGATCTATCAAACATCAAAACACCCAGGGGATTGGTTTAGATGGCTCTAAAGAGACAGATGGGAGGTCTAATTCTCAATCTGTGCATAAGTCTTCAGACCCTGGTGACTCAACTACTAACTCCTCTTGTGAGCTATCACCCGCAGAACTACAGGATCTGCAGAATAAGAAGACAAGACTTTTGTCCATGTTGGATGAGGTAAATCTACTACCTTCATAGCTTTGCTAGCTACATATTTTTTGTTTCTTTCTTTTTAATTTGTATATATAATTTCGATTGCCAGTCTACTTTTCCCTGTGAAGATCCTTTGGAGTTTGGACCATGACATATTTTTCCCTCTCATCTACTATATACCCACACTACTATTTGAGGGTTTAGCAAATTGCCATACTTCATCAATTTTTTTTTTTTTATTCTAAAAAGTTACAAATGTCTTTTCTGTTGATGCCTTTATACAGATGCTGAAGAGCACAGCCATGTTCAGATACTTTTGCGCACACATTCATTGGGATTTATTTGCAGTGATTAGTAATAAAAGTTTGTTAGCTTTCTCTGGAATAGGTTCAATAAACAAAATGAGGCAGAAGGAAATATTTCTTGCTTAGTTGCATTATAGATGGATGATCTTGAAGAATGCATTGACAAACACCTTTGTCAAAGCGAAAGCATTATAGTATATAGTTGTATAGTTGTATTATTGTTGATATTACCCCAATTTTTTACTTTTCAAAAAAAGAAGTATTGTTGATAAGGTTAAAAAGAAGATCCAGTGCTGAAAGAAGTGTTGCATTTTGAAGAGAGGCAAGTGAATATAATTTAAAACACATTTGCTATCTCTTCCACATTTTTTTTTTTTTTTTTTTCCCATTTTTGGTGGATACATTAGTTGGTAGTGTATAGATGTGAGACAAATTCAAATAGAGTTGAAATTGGAAGCAGTTTGTGATCAGGGTTGGATTGGGAGGGAGGATGCACTTATCAGTTGACAGTGTAGAATACATGTTTTCTAGCAGGAAGCTCTGTAAGTTCAAGATAAAGAATGAGAGTTTGTAGCAGAAGGTTCTGAAGCGGATGTATGGTGCTTTAAGCTGTGGCTGGTGCTCAGATTTGTGCTGGGCTGTGGAAGGGATTATGAAGGTTTAGGAGGATTTTAGGTCGCTGTAGTAATTAGCGGGAATGGCTTCTGTTTTGTTTTATGTTTCTACCTTTTTTTGGCTTTTATATACATATACTTTTGTGGATATGGATTTGCTCAATCTCTCGTTACGATGGCATTATTTATTTATTCCTTTACTTTATACTTATCACAGAGTTTTCCCTGGGCTGCACTACACTTATTTTTAACTATCACTAATAGTTGTGCTCTTGTTGTAGGTGGATAGAAGATACAAACAATATTATGATCAGATGCAAATTGTGGTGTCGTCTTTTGACATGGTTGCTGGGTATGGGGCAGCTGAGCCATATACTGCTCTTGCACTCCAAACAATTTCCCGCCACTTCCGATGTTTGCGTGATGCAATCACGGGCCAGATTCAAGCGGCCCAGAAAAGCCTTGGGGAGCAAGATACGTTACCGCTTGGTCAAGGAGGAGTGATACCTCGTCTCCGCTATGTAGACCAGCAACTCAGACAACAAAGGACTCTTCAGCAGTTTGGAGTGATGCGACATGCTTGGAGGCCTCAAAGGGGGCTTCCTGAGAGCTCTGTTTCAATTCTCCGTGCTTGGCTATTTGAACACTTCCTTCATCCGTATGTCCCTCAACACTTATTTTCCCCAATTCACGCCTGTACTTGCCAATCTATCTGAGAGCTTGTGATTTACTAATTTTCCTTGTTTCACCAGTTACCCAAAGGATTCAGAGAAAATTCTGCTTGCAAGGCAAACAGGCTTGACCAGAAACCAGGTAAAATGATAATCTTGTTGTCAATAGTGGGTTATGATTGCATATTCTAAAAATGGCTTCTTAATATGCATTGGTGGATCTGGGATCCAAAAGATTCAGCATGTTGAACATCTGAATATTGATCCTTCCCACTGTTCATGTAATGACCTATTGAATTGTGGATTTCCTCTAGTCTATAAATTCCCCTCATCAATGAATGTCTTGGTTTACCTCAAAGTAATATTCCTGAAGCCCATACAGACCCTTCGTTGGGTCATGTGGCTTGAATGCTTGATCATTGATTTTATGCTCTGATCAGGTTGCAAACTGGTTTATTAATGCACGGGTGCGTCTTTGGAAGCCCATGGTCGAGGAGATGTACAAAGAAGAGTTTTGTGAATCAGAGATCAACCCCAAATCTTCACCAGAAAATGCACCGCGAGCACCAAGAGGTAATTTCCGGGCATTTGAGGATGGGGGGGAAGAGTTGCAAGAGTCAAAGTCTGTTCATATCCCTACTGTAGAGATAAATAGGCAAACAGCAACGATAGGGTTTGAAAGTAGTGCTCACGGGGAACTACAGGGTGATCAAAGGCCTAACATGGATAACCATAGCCTCTATTCAGATGAGATTATCCCACCCCACCAGAGTGGTGGTGGGAGTCTTATGGCTGGGGCTGCCACATATGATATGTCAGAGTTGGGTAGCTTTGTAGACGGTAGCCGGGTGTCGCTTGCACTGAAGTTGCGGCATTGTGAAAGTGATGGATTTCCCATGTCCGGTGACACCAATTCAAGAGGTAATAATGCGGTAACTTCATCTGCAGAGCCTGACTCGCTGGATTTTCAGTGCGTGGATCTGGGGAAGCAACATCACAGGTTCGACAATTCCCACATGTTACATGATTTTGTTGTCTGAAACAAGGCTGTTTCTAGCTTTGTTGCTGAAAATCAATATTGTCAGGATAAGGATATCGAAAATCAGAAACCAAAAACAGAAATAGAAATAGAATGCCCTGTGCTCTTTCTTTGGCTTTGTTCATCCTACTTGCTTATTGTTTGAAGAGACAAAAACCTATAGCAGTAAAAATATACGTGTAGATATGGGTATATGATACCCACCTTGTAATATAACAAAAGATTGTTGGAGCTGTAGGCATGTTTGTATAGATGAGATGCAGAGATATATTCATGCATTTTGTTGAATAAGGAATCTTGTACAAGTATTCCAGAGTGTGACATTGACGTATCATTTCTATGGAATAAATGTTATATAAGAATTGATCAGTTTATTTTCCTGCCGATTGGGATGTACATGATCGAGTTGGAAATCTGTTTCTTTCCTAAATTTGTACTCACATTTCTGTATAGCATCCCTCTATTTTGATAATTTTCAATATTAAACCAATAGATCCCAAGTGGATGTGCTATTTTGCTGATAATGATTTCTAACAATTTTGATGTCCCAGTTGCTAGCAATTTGAGCATTAAATGTGAGAAAGTTCCTATGGAGCCCACTTGATTGAGTAGGTTTTGGGCAGTTCGGACAAGTGGGCTCCAATTGTCGAAATTGCTAACAATCTGTATAGCAAACTGCTTAGGATCCGGATTTTATTTTGTTTGCATCAAATTATGTTTTGTTGGGTAGTATTGGACTTCTCCCAACTCCAAAAGCTAACTCACATTCCCTCACTCCTATAAATTGATTACCAGCTCATTCTACAACCAATGTGGAATAACCTCAACAAGCTCCCCTTCACACATTAGGCCTGGGTCGGAGCAGAAACAACATATTTCTCTCGTGGACTGTTGGGGGCTGAGACTTGTTGGTTGAACATAAGCTCTGATACCAGTGTTGGGTGGTTTTGAACCTCTCTCAACTCTAAAAGTTAACTCAAGAGGAAATGTTTTTTCTTACTCTTATAAACTGACTACTAGCCATTTTCACAACATCTCAATATCAAAGTGTTCTTGGTTATAAATAGGGGTGTAAACGAGCCGAGCTTGAGCGAGCTTCCCTTGTTCAAGCTTGGCTCGTTTAAATTTTACTCGAACTCGAGTCGAGCTCAAGGGCGAGCCAAAAAAATCGAGTCGAGCTAATAATAAGTCGAGCCGAGCCAGCTCGCGAGCTGGCTCTTATATTTAATGTTTTTGTTTTTTTAAAAAATTTTAACTTCAAGTACTCTTAAACGGCTTAAGAAGTTAGTTTGCATATGAGTATTTGCTTAGCCTGACTAGTCGAGTATGGAGCCTGAGTCAATACAACAAGGCATTTGGTTTCAAAGAGAGAGGATATGCATCCTTTTATAGATAAGCAAACTTGGAGATTGATGTTTTCTTAATAATGTGGGACAAGTTAACAGGTTGCATTCAGACTGCATTGGGACAACGCCCCTACAAAAAAATATTTTTTTAATGTCTCTCTCTCAATCCCCCTCACTAGTCACAACGGATCTTCCACCTGAACTCTTATTTCCCACTCTCTCACTCTCACTCACCAGACATGTAGTGATAGTGTTTGGGTCTGTTTGATTCATCAATAGTTTATGCCTTTCGCAATTTCCCTCAATAGTTTTTGCTTGATTCTTCTTCCTTTCGTTTGGATCTGCTCTAATTGAATCGAGGTTTTTTTAATGATTGCTTTAGAATTTTTCGTTTGGATCTGCTCTAATTTTTAATGATTTCTTTCATCACGAATGGTCTAGAATTTTTCATTCTCTAACGCTTAAATATAAATGCAATTTTAAGGTTTTAATAATTATGAGATTTATAATTAATTATCTATTACTTAGTTTATATATATATATATATACACACACACTCGAGCTTATACGAGCTGTTCACGAGCTTAGCTGAGTCGAGCCGAACTTGCTTCGTTTAATATTCGAGCCAGGATTTGTGTGCATGAAGTGCTTCATTTAATATTCGAGTCGAGCACGAGCCGAGCTTATGCGAGCTGAGCCCGAGCTTGCTCGCGAAACGCTTCGCTCACTTAACAGCCCTAGTTATAAATAACCATCGGATACTCTGGTATTTTCACATGTGTTAAAAAAAAAAAAAAAAAAGAAGCAATCATTAAGCTGAAGCAGCTGACATACTGACAGCCCTCACCTCCCTAACGTCACCTTTTAAATTCCGGGGAAATTGGGACTGTTGCCGAAGACATAGTTACAGTATAGAACTTAAATCCCATCTTCAAAAAGTTTGAAGTACTACTAATTGATGAATTTATGGACTTTTTTATATATATATATATATATTTTTTCTGAGCTTGCCATTTCTTTTTTCTTTCTCTTTTTAAGTTCCTTGTTGAGAAACAGAAACACTGAAACACAGAGGAAGAGGAGTTTACGTGCATTGTAGAATCTGATATATTTATTTCATTCCGTTCATTTCTCTTATATGCAAATAAATGATGAGCCATTAAAGAAAAAGAAAGAACTATTAGCTAAAGTACAACCAATAAAGTTTAAGTACAGTGTTTTCTTCGAACTTTGTTAAAAAAATTTGGATAAAGTCCACTTAACCTCTTCAAACTTCCATCCTAATGACACCTACTCTCAAACTATCAATTGCGACAATTTACGTCCCAAATTAACCATAAAAAAAAATCCCATTACGCCAAGGCCCCTTGTTTCCATTACTATAAGTTCCACTTCATTCCATGAAGTTGTTGCTCCAGTGTATACACAAAAGCCTGACAACCTGGCATTGATCTGAATTTCTAACGATTTACAGCTCGAATGGTTCATTCTATTCGGCCAAATAGGGCCGTAGAGGCTATCTCATTCTCGTAACATTGGTACATGGTCCAAGCAAGGAAATTGAACAATTCATCAACCTTGCCCTTTTCAGTACTCATCTAGTTGTCAATGACAAGAACAAAACGGCGATGGCTTGACCACCAAGCTTTAAATTCCGATCAATTTAACCAATATTTTGGGGTAGTCAATAATTTAGCACCGGAACTTCTTTCAGGGGGACCATTTTTTAAAATATGCAAAACGAAAGTCAACAAAAAAATGAGCAATTTCTGTTCTTATAAATGCATTTGTGAAACTGAGGACGTATGACAGCGGGAAATGAGACGATTTAGGACCATGTACTAATTAGAGGATATCATTTCAAGAACATGAGGTGATAATGGGCCACAGGCAACACAATAGGGTTAAATCGTTTTGCCAAAAAAAATGTAAATACACTGCAAGGGCATTTATGTCACATATTCGTAACATAAATGCCCTTGCTGTGTATTTACATTTTTTTTGGCAAAACGAATTAAACCTATTGTGTTGCCGGTGGCCCATTATCCTCATGTTCCTGAAATGATAACCTCTAATTAGTACATGGTCCTAAGTCGTCTCAATTTCCCGCTGTCATACGTCCTCAGTTTCACAAATGCATTTATAAGAACAGAAATTGCTCATTTTTTTGTTGACTTTCCTTCTGCATATTTTTAAAAATGGTCCCCCCGAAAGAGGCGCCGATGCTAAATTATTGACTGCCCCAAAATACTGGTTAAATTGATCGGAATTTAAAGCTTGGTGGTCAAGCCATCGCTGTTTTGTTCTTGTCATTGACAACTAGATGAGTACTGAAAAGGGCAAGGTTGATGAATTGTTCAATTTCCTTGCTTGGACCATGTACCAATATTACAGAAATGAGAGTCTCTACAGCCCCATTTGGCCGAACAGTTTGTTCACCAGCTCAGGCAAATGAACCACATAAATACTCTCTTGTAAGTTTGTAACCATTCGAGCGGTAAATCGTTAGAAATTTAGATCAATCCCAGGTTGTCAGGCTTTTGGGGATACGCTGAAGCAACAACTTCATAGAATGAAGTGGAACTTTATAGTAATGGAAACAAGGGGCTTTGGCGTAATGGGATTTTTTTGTATGGTTATTGGTTAATAACTTTTTTAATACTTAGGTTTTCACTTTTTTTTTTTTTTTTTTTTTTTTTCACTTAAGTTTTAATTCGTATTACAAATGATACATGACTTCTGGGTAAATATCGGTTTAATACATTTGTCAATCAAATTAACGGACTGACATGTGTTCTAACAAAAACATGCCACATGTCCTAACAAAAAAAAAAAAAAAACTCATAAAACTGATTAAAAAATTCAAAACTTAAAATAAATAAATAAAAAGACAAAGGCAAATATGGGGTGGCTAAGACAAAGGCAGCCACCCCATTTTGGCCAATGGGGGTGGCGCCATTGAGGGCTAAAATTAGTTTGGTAGATTGAATGGGACGAATGTATTAAATTGATGAGAAATGGTAAGTGTTCTTTTAGTGTTCTTCTGGTGTCTTTCCAATTGTGATGTGTCTTTTAAAATCACTAATAGATTAAAAGTCAATAATGATAATCTCAAATTCAACGATAATTTTAAAAGCCACATCACAATTGGGAGGACACCGGAAGAACACTAGAAGAACACCTAGCATTTCTCTAAATTGATCTTTACCCATAAGTCAGGTACCATCTGTAATACGATTTGAAACCTAAGTAGAAAAAAAAAAAAGAAAAAAAAAAGTAAAAACCTAAGTAATAAAATGGTTATTAACCCTTTCTTTTAATCAAGAGAAAGCTTCACTTTGCCTTTCTTCAACTGTTGTAACTTTTGCATTGTTGTCTTTAAATTATCAAAAGTTATAATGTGACTGTTCAAGCCCTTTTCGATTCTCCCTACCATTAGGGTTTTTTTGTTAATTCAAACGAAATGACAAAAATACCAAATACCTCCGTTTTTTTTTTTTTTCTTTAGATTTTTTTATTTTATTTTTTAAAATTTTATAATTATTTACAAAATTTAAAGGGAGGAAACTTTGTCCTGAATGGATTGAAATTTTAAAAAATGATTAAAACCCAGATTGGACAAAACTTTGTCGTTTATATCCTCTGGGGAAACTTTTAGTGTGTATAATAATTATGAAAGCATAGGGTACATAGATATATCCATCAAAACTGGATTTGATTAATGGAAGGGGAAGTGATTGTTCCAAGGCAAGATTTGTATTCACGGGGACAAGGGTGGCGGAATACTTGGGTCTGAAATACTGGTGCAAGTTCAGATGAAGCAGACACTTTAATCTATGCATGGGGCTCCGGCCGGGTCCCAATGAACAACAAAGTTACGGAAGCAGAGAGTGACAACTGGAGGAGGCCAAAGGAACAAAGATGGCAATCATTACAAAAGTATCCAAAGGAGCACCGGCCCAAAACACATCCAGAATCAGTCTCATCAGCACACCAGACCAAATCCAACGACACCCATCTCTGTCTATGAAAGCAAGAGAACCTTTTTTTTTTTTTTCTTTTTTTTTTTTCTTTTTTTTTTTTTGTAATTTTGAGCAATTCTTGAAAGATTGTGATATTCAGTGTCCTTTCAATATCTCTATGCATGACTAGAACACCTAACAGGAAAAAGTTAGATATTCCCATATGGTTTGCAGGATCATAAGCTGACAATCCTAGAACTAGGAGTGTGCAAAAGATAGCCCACTTTTTACCCTCCTTTTACAGAGTGAACAGAACAAGTTAACATATTGAGAAGTCCTCACTCCTCACTCCTCCTGTGAAGAGAGAAGGAGAGAGAGTTTTACACTCTTCTGAGCTGAATTTACTTTCGAGTCTCCCGAAGAAATGCAACTGTTGGCACTAAAGCTGGAGGATTGGCACTTTTGCTTGTTTTATTTTCAGGGAAGTCGGGGACCATCTTTTCCTGTCATTTTCTGCAATTTTATTTACTTAAGCCAATTAACTTTGTTTTCGTTAAAGAACTAGCAGAACTCTATGTCTATAGGTTTTCTGCTGCTCAGATTTAGACCTGCGTGAGAAAGAGAGAGAATCCTCTTTCTTCTCTGAGTTATCATTAACAAAGGTATGTTTACACTTTCGGTGGTTTCCTGCTTGCTTTCAATGCTTTCTTCTAGTGTTAATTGCACCATAATATATTAGATTTTTTTCTTTTCTTCATGTGAATAAAACGTCATTTTCTAAATCATAAGTTGACAAATCAAACTTGTCTCATGCAGTGCAGAGATAATGTAAGTTTCCCCTTAGTAAAACTGGGTTCATTTATTTTATTTTTGCTGCCTCTTTTCACTATCTTGAACTTTGTTGGTTGACATTGACACTCTGTTCCATATTTCTCTGTCTCCTTTTGTTGATTACTTTCCAGTGGGTTCTTTAATTGTTGGGTTATGTTAGCAGTTCTTCTAGTTTGAATCCCCAGATTTACTTGCACTGAACTGGGTTTCTTTCTGTTTTACTGTCCATGGTTTATTTCTCATAAGTGTTCTTCTCAAAGGTGAAAACTTGGGGGTTAATTTAAACTGATACTTGGGGTCCTATAATTCAGGATCTCTCTGGTTCTTGATTTCAGTCTCTCTGCTCAGTCGGCCTCTTCTTAATGATCCAGCTTATCCCCCGTGTACTAGTAATTTTGTGCAACACATGAGGACCACAAGTTTAAGATTGTTTACATCGCTCTATTTATTGCTTTCAGAGCCATTAATGTGGAATTGTGAGTCATCTTTGCTTTTGGCGCTTCATTAGTTTTCCTGTTTGTTTTTGTTTTGTTTTGTTTGTTTGTTTGTTTGTTTTTTTTTTTTTTTTTTCTCTCTCTAAAGCTTTACAGGGCTTACTTATTGCAGTCCATAGCAAATCTTTTTATAGTTTTATAGCTTCTTCCTGTTCTGTTTAATATGGTTTCACAAGACTCGTCTGCAAATCCAGCTTCAAGTAGCATACACCCATTCACCATCTCAAACTCCATTCATGATCAAAACCATTTTCAAAACCAACATTTTGATGCTTATGGGTCTGCATTAAGAGGCAGTGACACACTCCCTCAGTCTCTTGGTGTGTTTCCCAGCGTTCAATCTCTTGGGGAAAGAATGTCTAGATCGATAGACCTTGTTCGAGCTTCGGCGGTGGCGGAGGAACCCGAGATCAGCCACACTAGACATTTCATGGATCTGCTTGGAGCAGCAAACGAGAACAATCACCATGCCCAGAGGCTGTCACTCTCTCTGGGGTCTCACATGCTTGTTCCTTCTGTGCAATACAGGCAGAGGTCTTTGAATTCGGATCTTATAAGCCCCAGTTACTTGATTTCTGGAGAAGAAGCACGAGAAGCCTGTAATCCAGGAGTGGAACATGTAAGCAACGACTACTCTTTCACAGGCAATGCATTTGCTGCTGCTTCAAGCTCACTAAATCGCTCTTGTCCAGTTTCATATGGAACAGAATCTTTTGCTGCCGTTATTGCAAATTCAGTATATTTAAAACCAGCTCAGTCCCTTCTGAAAGAAACTGTTAATGTCAGTGGAGATGCAGTTGAAATAAGCAATGAAAAATATATTGAAAAGTTATCTCGTGGAGGTAGAAATCTGGGACTTTCCTCTGAACTAAAAGCAGAATTGTACAGTAATGGACTCTTATCAGCAGAGAAACATGAGCTTCAAGTTAAAATTTCAAAGCTTATTTCCTTGTTGGATGAGGTGGGTCTTTCTTTTCACTCGATTGCTTTCAAATTTTGTTGAAACAAGTTTGTCCCAATATATCACCCAATTTTCAGGTTGATGCAAGATACGAGGAATACTATCATCAAATGGAAGAAGTGGTCTCATCATTTGAGATGATAGCAGGTGTGGGAGCTGCCAAGTCTTACACTGCACTAGCACTCCAGGCCATGTCTAGGCATTTCTGCAGCTTAAGAGATGCAATAATTTCTCAAATAAACGTCACAAAGAGAAAATTCATACAGGCTTTACCCAGAATCAGCACCGGATTATCGCAGCTTAACTTGTTCGATACCGAGAATCGACGAAATCGAATGTCCCTTCAACAGCTTCGGATGATCCAAAGCCAACGGCAAGCGTGGAGACCGATCCGAGGCCTGCCGGAGACTTCTGTGGCAATCCTGCGCTCTTGGCTTTTTGAACACTTCCTCCACCCGTAAGTGCATCAATTTTTGTTGACTACATAATGATTTCATGTTTCATGAGGCTATGATACTTGATGGTTGTCACAGATATCCAAATGATTCTGAAAAGCTAATGCTGGCATCACAGACAGGCCTGACCAAGAACCAAGTAATTCCTCTCCCACATTTTCTCTCTTTTGTGAGTTGCCCTCTTTTTGATGTTAATGTGCTCACTTTCATGGCTGATTCAGGTTTCAAATTGGTTCATAAATGCTCGGGTTCGGCTGTGGAAACCTATGATTGAAGAAATGTACAAAGAAGAGTTTGGGGACTCTTCAGAAGACTCCAACCCATTAGCTAGCAATTCAGGGACAAGGGAAGATGTCACAGATCATGCAGAGGATTGAAGTGGTAGGAAAATCAAATCAAAATTAGGGGTAGAAATTAATGCAAACTTTTTGTCAGGAGCCAATTAAGACTGACTTCTTGTAAGCTCTCATTTTTGCATATATAGATTAACTACTATCACTATCAGGGTGTTGGTTGAACTAACCCTGCTCAGATTACTTCGACCTCAAGAACAATGAGAGGTCTTAGTTTCTAAAGCCTGTTAGAATTGTGCAAGTTGGCTGCTAAGAAAACTGCCCAATTGTTTTGTTAATTTCATGTTAAATTTAAGTTGCACTGAAATAGGCTGTGCCTCTCATTTCAGGAAGAACCCAATTTGGTGGTCTGATGAAATATGTTTAGCAAACTGATCATAAATGCTGCAGATTTCTGTGCCAAACTTGTGTTAGTGCAGTTACTATGGTAAAGAGCCTGCAAAATTGGAAAGGTTCTCAAGTGAAGTATCATTTGAAAACTGCAGAATCCTGAAAGATTAAAAAAGATTTTAATCTAGACTATAAGCCACGTCTTCCGTGACTCGACCACAAAGCCGCAATGCATTCAATCCCATACTCGACGAGTTGTACAAACCTTAAAGTATAACTCAATCTTAAAATCCGGCTAAAAAACTTATATACACATGTTAAAATTGTACTAAAACCATGTGAAACGCTTAGTTCGTAATCAGTTGCATTGCCGTGCTAAGTAAATGACTAAAACTGTTGGTTCGAAAGAAATGTTTTTCTAGATCGATGACAACCTTCAAGTGTTCTTGAATGTGAAACATTTTGCCACGAATTTCTCTGCATAAATGAATCCAAGTACAACGAGGACCTCTGTATTATTCCCTCCATTGAAAGTTTTAACCCCTATGAACTGATGATACTCATGCTCAATTTCATCACACAGCCAATTGTTGCTGACCAGCAGCATCTTACTCTAATCTCTATCACATCTGCGTCGACAAATTGAAGACAGATTCAAATTAGAGGTAAAAAGATTGACGAAATAAATTGATTGAAGAGAGAGAAAAGAAAGTGAGTTTGTTAGTTAATGAGCTGTTTGGGGTTGAAGCTTTTGTTTGGTTTTTCGTCGGCAGCCTGGGAGGCACGTGTGTCGTATATTAACTCTAGCAAAATACTAACGTGGGGCTGATATGATATGACATGACATGACATACAGACATAGTAAGTAAAGCTGATATGGAAAACTTTATCTTTTTAACTGTACACGTGTTACGATTTAATAGGCAAAGACATGGCTATGTCTCAAGTAGCAAGATATCTGTTAATATCCTTTAATAATATTTTGGGTTAAATACCTAATATCCCTAAGGTTTAGAAATTTTATTTTTACTCTCCTATGATTTTATTCTTATCACAGGACCTTCATGGGGTTTTGATAAAGGACTAATTTAGTCCATCTGTTAGTTGACCGTTAAGACTAACACGTGGACCAATCAGATGTTGACACGTGGCACCTATTTAAATTTTTTTAAATTTTTTTTTAAAAAATGTATATTTAAAAAAAAAAAGGAAAAAAATTGGGGGTGACTCTTGGCCATTTGGGGGTGGCTCGGCCACCCCCTTTGGCCAGGCCACCCCCATCTGGTCGGATGGGAGCCACCCCCAATGGTGGTTGGGGGTGGTTTCGCCCAGAGCCACCCCCAATTTTTTTCCTTTTCTTTTTTTTTTTTTTTTTTTTAATTTTTTTATTAAAAAAAAATACATTTTTTTAATTTAAAGAAAAAAAAATTAAATAGGTGCCACGTATCAACATCTGATTGGTCCACGTGTCAGTCTTAACGGTCAACTAATGGATGGACTAAGTTGGTCCTTTATCAAAACCTCAGGGAGGTCCTGTGATAAAAATAAAACCTCAGGAAGGTAAAAATAAAGTTCCTAAACCCCAGGGGGTATTAGGTATTTAACCCTAATATTTTTCATATATTCTATAATTAGATTAATATTAAAATATTATTTATTTATAGGTCGATCGTAATCAAATTAAGAAGATTTGATTACTATAATTGTATTTAGACATTACCATATAAATAGAGACCTTTGTATTGTAAACAAATCAAGTAAATGAGCAATATGTAATCCTTAAAAGTAGGGCTATTAAGTGACGCAGCAAGCTCGGCTTGTGCTCGACTCGAATATTAAATGAAGCGTTTCGTAAACACGAATCCTGGCTCGAATATTAAATGAAGCTAGTTCGGTTCGACTCGGCTAAGCTCGTGAGCAGCTCGTATAAGGTTCGAATTGATAGTTATTCACATAATTCCTCATATTAATATTAAAAATTGATGATTTTTTTTTTTTTTTAATAGCATCATTTTATTATAAAATGATGCATATCATTTCTCTTCGAAATCAAGTGCCTTGTTGTATTGACTCGAGCTCTATACTTCGCTAGCCAGACTAAGCAAATGCTTATATGTAAGCTGGCTTCTTGAGTCGTTTAAGAGTACTTGAAGTTTAAATTTATAATAAAAAAATAAATTAATAAATTAAATATAAGAGCCAGCTCGTGAACTGGCTCGATTTATTATGAGCTTGAGCTCAATTTTTTTGGCTCGTCCTTAAGCTCAGCTTGAGTTCGAGTTCGAGTAAAATTTAAACAAGCCGAGCCCAACCAAGGAAAGCTCACTTAAGCTTGACTCGTTTACACCCCTACTTAAAAGTATTCCGAATGATGGATGTAGGTGTCTAACACCGAACTACCCGTAATTCTTTATATTTATTTTTTATATTGCTTTTACATCATCATCATTTCAACATGATATCATAACTATTTCAACAATCCTGTTGAGATATTGTTGACAGTATCATTAACGAAGGTAGTAAAAATAACAAGAAAAATTCCCTTTTTCTTAAAATACATTTTGGGGTTTATTTTGTGAATTATTTGTTTGCATTTTGCCATTCACCTCACGCACATTTTAGTTGGCATACTTTTTATCTACGATTGTGAATAATTAGAAATTAAACATTTATAAAATGAGATATTATAATTAAATTGCTAGTAATTTAAGCACTTTTATGAAAGAACCCGTGTGAGAAGCAAGTATGACCAAATTATTAGCAATTTAAACACCTAATTAAGAAAAAGAAAAAAAAAAAAAAAGGCAGTCCCAAAACGGATTGTCGAGTATCAAAGGATGGCTGTCGTCTGAGAAGCTAATAGGTAGCGCTTCATGAAAGGCATGCCGTCGTCGTTTAAGTCAGAAACCTGGGGTGTCGTTTTGGCAGTGTAGTCACACTGAAACGCATGCCACGCGGAAGTTGATGGACCATCCGATATTGGGCGTTATGACCGTTAACAAAACGTAACGAAAACCCACAAAAACGTCCCAGTGAAATTGATACTTGAAAAACCAGCACCAGAGTGATCGAGAGGAGGAAGAAGAAAGAAAGTGGTGGAAAGCAAAGCAAAAGAGTATGATCATGAGCGGAGGATTTAGCTGTTGCTGCATCTCTCGGCCCTTACCTCCAAACCACGAACGCAATCTTTCATGGACTTCACCACCACCAAAACCTAATCGCCCAATTTCCGCTCTCACTCTCAGAAACCACTCGAACCACAACGATATTTCCTTTAGACTCATCGCCAGAGTCGTTTCCTCTGACGACGTGTCTCTTGTAAACCCAGTGGTTAGTACTAAAGAGGGAGAGGGGGAGGAGGAGGAACGAGAAGAGGTCTATGGAGCCTTCAATGGAGTCGCGGACACCAAACCTCCAAGTCCTTCCACTAAAGTCAAAAAGAAGAAAGAGGACTACGAAGACGACGATAATAGGTTTAAGCTGCGAAACGGCAGGGAGGTCAGTTTCTTTTAACCATCTCTTTATACGTTTCAGCGTTGCTTTGGCTTTCAATTTTGTTACTGGAATTATTACTTAATAATTTATTTAGTTTAAATAATGCTTGGTTGGTTGGACTTTATTTCTTGGCTCGATTTGATGAAAAAGATAGAAGCTCTTTTGTGTTAGAATAAAATTGACGTAATTAAATCCACCATTTTCCCTTAGTGATAATTTATAATGGTATGGTTTTGAGTTCAAACCCTAACTCCACTTTATTTTCCATTTATATTTAAGAAATTCTATGTGTTGAGTTTCACTTATCGAGGAGTACCCATATTCCCTTAAGCTTTTGGATAAGCGGTGATAATTTATTCTTTGGGCTGGCGAACAATAATATCTTAGAACAATGTTGAAGTTACTACGGTGGAATATGCTAATGATGTAAATTCGGGAAATAACAGTTACAAGGGAAGGGTGTGATCTGTAGAAATTTCAGAAGGCTGAATTGAGGTTGACAATTGTTATAGATATCAAGTATTACGAGTGTGATTATTGGTGAGCGTAAACATTCTTATTCTGCTTCGTCATTTTTTTTCTTCGTAAAGCTCTATCTGAAGATGAAAAGGGGGAGAAAAAAAGAGAGGTAATTGGACTATTCATCTTTTCAGGTATTTGAAGAAAAAGCCTACCTTGTTGGTGTTGAGCGTAAAGGTGATACAGAGGATTCTTTTGGTATAGACGAATCACTCAAGGAACTGGCTCAGCTGGCTGACACTGCTGGACTTCTGGTTGTGGGTTCCACATATCAAAAGTGAGTATCTATGGAGTACTTCTCTGGTTCTTCTCATCTAAGATACTTCTGTTCAACCTCAGCTAAAATTAAATATAATAGATTTAAGCAATTGTGCATTTCTCCAACATAGTCTATACGTCGCATACTTATTGGCTCTAGGCTTCTAACTAAGGTGTCATTTTGTGCCTTTGTACAAACATAAACCATATATGCTCTAGCTTGCACATATATGACACACTCAATGTTAAGGATTTTGTTTCAATGTTCTTTCAGCATGTAGCTAGACAAGCAATGTACATGAAACCGTTTGTAATTATTTTTAAGGAATCCTTAAACCATTGGCATTCTTACCTCAATTTTTTTACTTTATTACATGCCTGCAGACTAGCTTCTCCGAACCCAAGGACGTATATTGGTTCTGGCAAAGCTGCAGAGATTAAGACTGCAATTCATGCACTTGATGTTGAGACTGTAATATTTGATGATGAGCTTTCAGCTGGGTAAGATTCCTCTGACTTTATGGTTATTAGTCTATAAATATGCTTCCTGTTCAAATTGATTTTCATAATGATACTATTTTATCTTGCCAATACTGCATCTTCCTAGTTTCCTTGCACTTCTTTTTTGCTATTTATTTATTGTTGTTATTGTTGTTATACTACTATCACCCTGTAATGCCATAGGGACTCCTGCCAATGAAACTTAGAATTTTTTACTATAATTGAGTTTTCTGTATTTAGGCTTTGATTTGGGTCATATTAAGATTTCTGCTGTTTTCACCTTATTCGTCCGACAAAGTAAAATTTTACATACTACTACTATACTAGTATATTTTGTTTTCTTTCAGTTTTAAATGGGAGAAAGTTGATGCTTAGATTATATCTAAGAGCTTGGTACGCTGTGAATTCTAACTGTTGCATTGCTGGAATTTATGAGGATTTGCAAACTGGAGAAAGAAGGTTATAAGATCACTTATAGTGTTGTTTGCCATGGAGTCAATGTGATCATAACATGTGTACCATGTTTGTTTGATATCTATTTTTTTCTTTTTCATTGAGATGGCATCATAATAGGCATCCCCCTTCTTATCAGAAGTAATTATTTGATACGGTGATTATGTCTGCACATGTTGTTGACACTACCTATTCTGACATTCTTAGGGGGCTACACAAATTCTTTATTATGCACATTTTGAATTTTTAAATATGTTTTTCATTTAAATGCTAAAATCTTAGGCAATTGCGCAATTTGGAAAAGGCTTTTGGAGGAGATGTTAGAGTTTGTGACCGCACTGCCCTCATCCTCGATATCTTTAACCAGAGGGCAGCAACACATGAAGCAGCTTTACAGGCAAATTTATTATAGTGCTTTTACTTAATTTTTTAAGTATCTCTGAGAATATGCCAACAGCTTAATTCGAATAGTTGATTTATCATAGTTTTCTGAAGTATATCTCTCCATAAGGTGAAATGCCAAATTCTTTTAGTCCTTTTCTTATAGTTTGAGGTATTACCACCTACGTAGGTGCTGTACAGTTCTTCAACTCTTCATCTGAGCTGGAACACCTCATCACCTGCTAATAAATAGAAATAGGAAGAAACACTGAATGGTTCACACTGACAATTATGAGCTCTCTCTCTAGGTTGCATTAGCACAAATGGAGTATCAGTTACCTCGACTAACAAAAATGTGGACTCACCTTGAGCGTCAAGCAGGAGGCCAGGTGAAGGGGATGGGTGAGAAACAAATTGAAGTGGATAAGCGTATCTTACGTACTCAAGTAAGTCAACTTTCTTGACAAGCTTTAAAAGAATAGTATCCATATAACCGGAAAATTGATCTAGACATATAAGCTTTATTGCTTTTATATTTCTCATATTTTGGACTTTGTGGTTACCATCTATAATGGTTGTTTCTGTCAAAAGTTTATGTTATTATTTTCTTATCTTTAGCAATTGAATTTGTTTGTATACGCATTCGCAATGCTAGATTGGTGTTCTTAAAAAGGAGCTTGAATCAGTTAGAAAACATCGAAAGCAGTATCGGAACAGGCGTACGTCTGTACCAGTACCAGTAGTATCTTTGGTAAGTAAATGCGTGAATTTCTTGGTTTTCAAACCCATGAGGTCACTTGTTCATTTCAGTTGCTAATATAAGTAGACATGGGTGACATTTTAGGTTGGGTATACAAATGCTGGAAAGAGTACACTTTTAAATCGATTGACTGGAGCTAATGTTCTTGCCGAGGATCGGTTATTTGCAACCCTTGATCCAACTACAAGAAGGGTGCAGGTTAGTCAATATATTCAGGGAAGACTCTTGTCACAACATTCTTATGAGTTAAAACTATTGTCTATGCAATTATGTAATTAGAGAAGCAAGCATTCTAGACAGTGGTGCTTTCTTTGAATAGGTCTCACTGTGTAGGCTTATTTGAAATGCTAATGTTTCCTGTATTAAATTATGCTTTAACTTACAGTTGCTGGTGGTAACATGAGATTTTTCTCACTGCCTTTCTGTCCAGATGAAGAATGGTAAGGAGTTTCTTCTCACAGACACGGTTGGTTTCATCCAAAAGTTACCAACTACACTGGTGAGACCCTCAATCTATTGATGATTCTGTTGGAATCATTTTCTTCCTCGTGTCTTATGTTATAGTGCCTGCTGGTATTGCTTATGTTTGTTCTCAATCATCTTTACATTATTACTAAAGAAGAGAATTCGAAGAATATTAGTCTAACTTTGGGTGAAGTCGAACAAATCTTTTATGTCTAACAACTACTTCTTTCAGGTTGCTGCCTTCAGAGCTACATTGGAGGAGATATCAGAGTCATCGCTTATGGTGCATGTGGTGGACATCAGGTAGAATACGGTAAACCTGTTGATGAGATATTGCTGTTCAAAATTAGCAGTATAATATATTGCTATGAACTCCAGCCATCCTCTAGCAGAGCAACAGATAGAAGCTGTGGAGAAGGTTCTGTCAGAACTAGATGTGTCATCAATTTCAAAGTTGATGGTATGGAACAAGGTAAGGGGAGATATTTTCTTGGTGATGGAGTTACAAAATTAGTATTGTGAAACAATTAATTGCCTTTGTGTTTTCCTTATAATTGTGAATCTTCATAGATAGTGGGTTTTACCTTTCTTTTGTTCTGTTCTCTGTCAAAATTTGTATGAATGGCATGTTTTCTTTTCCATAGACCTTTCTCATATCCTGTTTCTTGATAAAATCGGTAATGATACCTATTGTATTTAATTATGTATTCTCTTTTTTACCTTTATTCTATTGTGTCTTACTATTATTCCCTTAAGGATATACAAGTGAGTAGATAACCAGCTTTCTAAGCATTGAGTATGAAATAAGTAAATTGGTTGATCATGACCGTCCTTTTTTTTTTTTTTGCACACACTATAAGGCTTCTTCTATGAAATTTCAAATTTAAAAGCACTGTTATGTAATTTTTTTGAGTATACACGTGTGAATACAAAAAGTTGTCCCACATTGAAAAGATCTTACTAGTGTGAGTGGTTAATATAACATAATTGAGCTCAGACCCATCGGTTTAAAATTTTGAGTAAAGTAGTGTCTCAATATGTTATATTATAGTCCTACTGAACTACTCTTTAATGTGTTGATGTCCTTAACATGATCCATCAAATTTATCACTTGTATGCATACTCTATGTCCTGCTTATAAACCATGAATAGGCTAGATGGTTGTATTTATAGTTTATGATTAACGTGAAGCTTCTAGGTGAGATTGTCAGTTTACTATTTGGTTGGGAGGGCTTAGGTTTCATTCCTTCCTTCGTGAGGTCAAAGATGACATTGATAGTGGCCTGACTTTCACAATTGCTTATGGCAGGTTGATAAGGCTAGGGATCCTCAAAAAATCAAGTTGGAAGCGGAGAAGAGAGAAGATGTTGTATGCATATCTGCTTTGAATGGTGAAGGCTTACACGAATTTTGCGATGCGGTTCAAGAAAAATTGAAGGTAGTAAGTTGACATCAGTATTTTCTGTGTCCTTTAAATTAGTTAGTTTTCCTTGTTTCTGATAGCTGATAGTCAAGGAGGGTCTGTGTTGTGATTAAATAGTTATGCTAATAAAATTAAGTAAATCTCATGCATGACAGGATTCTATGGTTTGGGTGGAAGCTTTAATCCCGTTTGAAAAAGGAGAGCTCCTGAGTACCATACATCAGGTTGGAATGGTTGAGAGAGCTGTAAGTATTTGCAGGATTTTGAATTGATTCTTTTTCTTTTAGTTTACCCTTATCTGTCTTTGTTCCGATTCTTGTAAGTTTATTGCTAATTATTCTATTGAGTCTTAGTACCCTCCTGTTTTATTTAGCATTCTTCCCCCCTTACTCTCTCCATTAAGCATTCTTAGACTCCTTGTATTTGATTATCAGTGAGTGGTAGTCTGCGGCCTGGTTACATTCCTCAAGTCTAGTGGTTTATGTAGTCGTTACATCCTGCATCTCAAGGGTCCTTTAGATAGCATCTTTAAAGTGCTCTTCTAGCTTTTCGAAGTGAAAGACAAGTTAAAACAAATGTGTTTGGCGACGAATTTAGTTGTAATACTCTAAAAGGAAAAACACCAATAAGTTGCTTTGTGAAAAAGCAGAAAATTCTTGCTTGAAAAGGCAATAATTCCTTTATCCTTGTACCACCACCACTTCCATTACCAAGTTGTTCTCACTGCCTCACCCTATATTGCAACTTGCAAATCACACGACTGTCATTTTGTGGGGCCAGGGTTGGGGGATGTTGCAGCTTGTCAGGGTGGTGTTAAATGCTCCAGAGAGAAAGAGAGAGAGAGAGAGAGAGAGAGCTCAATTTAGATGGTTTAAAGTACTATGGAACATATGGTTGGTCTTACATTGATCTGTAATCAGATTCAAATAGGGGACAAGAGAGACAATTGGGCCTTTGGTGGAATTAGTAAAGAAAGTTTAGCCATATGCTCACTTGACCGAGCTATATAGTTAAGGCAAAATGAGCAATATATGAGTAATCGGCATCTGAAATGATGGTTTTGCTTTCTGAGAATGGATTAGGCAGCCCTCATTTTTATTAACACAATGCCTCTTTAGTTTTCTTTGTGTTAGTTTCTCATCTTTTTTTGCCTTCAAAATTTGCAGGAGTATACAGAAAATGGGACGTTGGTCAAGGCGCATGTTCCCCTCCGCTTTGCAAGGCTGCTCACACCAATGAGGCAACTGTGTATATCATAGCCTTCTTAAATAACCATCCAGTATTTACTTCTTTGATGTCTCCTAATCATTGATGTCTTGTGTACTTCCATCTGACAAGCAATTGTTCCGGGAGAGAGAGAGAGAGAGAGAGAGAGAGAGAGAGATTGGTTATAGTCTGTACAGCCCTTCTTGTAACATACTATCATAAATCTGCCTAAGGTTTGTATAAAGAGTGGCCTGCTTTTATTTTCATTTGGAAGTGTAAGAAACCATAAAACTAGCAGGCCTGAAATATTTAATTCATTTTTTTTCTTTTCATGTTAAGTCTTCTGATAACGTTCTCAAAGATAATCAAGCCACTTGCCATGTTTATTTATAGAAGCTGGCATACAAAATCGGTTGTTTCATTTGCGGGTTCTTTTGGAGACTACAAAATGTAGCAGACTTCTTAAGGAACAAATCCCAGAAGTCCTCCTATAAGAATTAAGCCAGCATTATGTTGAATTATTTTTCTCCCCCCAAGGAAGCAAGTGTGTAAAATACATAAAACCAAACAATTGCGTTGAGCTGCTCCTTTAAATGATAAAAGGAGAATTCCATCTATCAAAAAGGTTAAAGACTTTATTGAATGGAAGAATTCCAATTAGATTTAAGTCGGCATTCTTTTGAATTAGAATTCTGGTGTATGTACTGCTGTCTAGAGTGTTCATTTGAAGTCTAAAGGTTGATAAAAAGAAAGATTCACACTGGACACAAGAATACAGAAAGCAGATGGATCCAAATTTGTCCTTGGAGCAGGTAATACCAGAAACAATGTCAATACCAAATCCCTCTTCTGTCTCAGACACACAACTCTTGTGCCAAAAAGAGGGGTGCATAAAGTTGGACTTGGTCACTCCTCTGTCCATATTAGGTGAGAGGATTTGGTAGGGAGAGTGGTTGATTTGATCTTCTGAGCTCTATATATATGCGAGCAGAATCTCTGAAGCTTGCAGTTATAGTTTGAGTCATCAATGGAGTGCTTCAAATTTACTCTTGCTCTCACAGCAATAGCTTTTCTCTCAGCCACACTCTCCTCAGCTCACCCTGGCTTCAATTTTGGCTGGGGTGGCCCTGGTGGAAATGGTGGATTTTCTTTTGGCCTTTACCCTGAATTCTATCAGTTCTCATGCCCCCAAGCTGATGAGATTGTCATATCAGTGTTGGAGAGGGCCATTGCCAATGAGCCCAGAATGGCTGCCTCTTTGCTTAGGCTTCACTTCCATGATTGCTTTGCCCAGGTTCTCGACTTTGTTTAATGGTTTCCTTCAATAAAACTTTTGTGTTTTGTCTTTTGTTTTCTCATATCAAAACAAAAACATTAACAAACAACTCAAACACAAGACACTTTTTAAAACACAAAAACTATTTTCATCTTTACGTCACATCATAACCCTTTTCCTAAAATGCACGAACAAAAAGAGTCATTATTAAATTGAACTTTTGCTTGTTATCACTTGCATAAATGATCCAACTTTCTCATTTTTACAGGGCTGTGACGCATCTGTATTGTTGGATGATAGTTCCACAATAGTCAGTGAAAAGAAGTCTTTGCCAAACAGGAATTCTCTCAGAGGCTTTCAAGTGATTGATGAGATCAAGGCCAAGTTAGAAGAAGCATGTCCTAATACTGTCTCTTGTGCAGACATTCTGGCCCTTGCTGCTCGTGGCTCCACTGTATTAGTAAGCCAAAGCCCTCAAACTAATCTTTCCGCGATTTGGTTTAAAAACACGCTTACAAAAACATAATTTGCTTTAAGACATGTCCTTAGAAGGAAGTTGATAGAAGAATAGAAGAAAGCTTCTAATGGCCTTCTAACTTCTAAGGACCTGTTTAGGTGTGCATTTAAGAAGCCTATAAAAACGTTTAAGACTCAAAAAATCCGTTTAAAAAAAAAAAAAAACATTCGTTTGGTAAAAAAATTGAAAGTACTTTTAAGGGTCTAAAAACTTAAAAATGGCTAAAAAATATTTTTGACAAAAACTTAAAAATAAAGCTTTTGCTAAAATATATATATTTTTTTACTTAAAAACTCTATATTTCAAACACAATTATAAAGATCTCTAAGTTTGTTGGGTGTGTTAAAACAGAGCGGTGGACCGAACTGGGAGCTCCCATTGGGAAGGAGGGACTCAAAGACAGCAAGCATCAGTGCCTCAAACAACAACATTCCACCACCAAACTCTACTGTCCAAAACCTCATAACATTTTTCAAGCGTCAAGGGCTCAACGAAGTTGACCTTGTTGCACTCTCAGGTAAATTTGGTTATCTTCAAGATGTCAAAAATCTCTCTGTTTTTTCAATCTCTCTGAGTATTATTATCACATTGCAGGTGGGCATACAATTGGAGTTGCAAGGTGTACGACATTCAAGCAGAGGCTCTACAACCAAAATGGAAACAACCAACCCGACCAGACTCTGGAGAAAGCCTACTACTATGGCTTGAAATCTGTTTGTCCCAGGAACGGTGGAGACAACAACATCTCTCCCTTGGACTTCGCCTCCCCAGCAAGATTTGACAACACCTATTTCAAGCTCCTCCTGTGGGGAAAAGGGCTTCTTACCTCGGATGAAGTGCTTTTTACAGGAAGTGTTGGGACGACCATGGAATTGGTCAAGAAATATGCTGAGGATGAGGGCTTGTTCTTCGACCAGTTTGCTAAGTCGATGGTCAAGATGGGCAGCATCAGCCCTCTCACGGGCTTCAAGGGTGAAGTTAGGAAGAACTGTCGCCGACTTAACTGAGCCATATCAATCAACTGTTCGATCGGCTTGTTTATTATATGCTTTTTTTCTGTTGTGTTTGGCCTCTTATTCTATGGGGTTTGTATTTTGTAATGTGTTTGGTAAAGCTAATGGTCAGTGTGAGATTAAATTAAGACGTATCCAACTGCCTTTTATTCTCAACCCTTCTACTAAAAATCAACTATATTTGAAATTTGGTATATCATATGTCAAATCAAGGTCACGTGCCATTAATTGATTGGTTTGATGTGATTTACCGTTAATCATCATAATGACCCATTTGAAATAGGAGAAAAACCTAAAAACTTAATTGTCTAAATAAATAAAAAAGAATTAAATTAAAATTGCGTAACGACTAAACTTAATTTTTTCCCACATCACTACTTGGCGTTGTCTTTTTTATATTTATGTTATATTTTTTATAATTTTTATTATAAGTTACATGCATCACAATGTAATTGGTGCTAACATGACACTCTAATGATTTTCATCAAAGCTTTAGATGGTAATTAATTGCAAGAACCTATTTGTATTTTTGCTTGCTACAAAGAGTCTCTAGCCAATTTTTATACTCCCAAGAGCTAATTTCATTGTTTCAAATGGTTGAAGCCAATTTTATATTTTTCCTAGTCTTTAACCTCAAGTAAGTTATCCTAAAAATTACGGCCCAAACAGGATTAAGGCACAAATAAAGCCCAACAACCGACAGAGCGTTGAGTAATTTTTCAGGCCCACGACCAAAAGTCCTTTGTATTCTTCTAAGCCCACTCTGGTAAATTTCAAGCCCAAGAAACTCATCGAGCTCATCTTCTTCTTTCAAAATGCCGAAGCAGTGTATTCACTTCCTCTATGGACTACGTTGTTTCCCAGTGATTACTGTCACTGATCGCCCACATCTTCCGTAGCTACCAAAGATTCTCAAGATCCATGCACGTTCGAGTTGCCGCACCAGATCGGAACCGAAAACCCTAGAATGCGAAATTCTTTGTAGCAAAAACAATAGGTTCGAACGAAATTCGAGAATGGGGAAACAGAGCGCGTGGGCGGTGGCGATTCAGAAGAAGCGGTGGCTGCTGATGATTCTGGCATTGTTCTCGCTCTCCTCTGCAATGGTGTTCTTCATGAGAACGGCATTCGATTCCTGCCCCACCAATACTAGCAGTACTAGTAGTATTAATAAGCATTTTGGAGAGGAAAAAGATACAAACTCTCAGATTTACGCTTCGAATCCTCTCGATTTCATGAAGTCGAAGCTCGTCCTCATGGTTTCCCACGAGCTCTCTCTTTCCGGTACTCTTTATGTTTATTTTGCGTTTGGTTCTCACTTCTCAGGAAAGAATGATATATTTAAGGAATAAAAGAAAAGAAAAATGTTTATTTTCTTTTTCTTTTTTAATTTGTGTACAGGTGGGCCTTTGTTGTTAATGGAGCTAGCATTTCTATTGAGGGGTGTGGGCTCGGAGGTTGTTTGGATTACGAACCAGAAACCAGCGGAACCAGACGATGTCGTTTACAGTTTGGAGCATAAGATGTTGGACCGAGGGGTGCAGGTTATTAATTCAAGTTCTCAGTTTGCTTAATAAAATGCGGAGCTTCTGCTTACTTAAGAAATGTTTTCTCAATGTCTTTCCTTGTACTTAGTAGTTAATTTCATGGTTCTGATATCCCATTTTGAAGCAAAGAGGGTCTGTGGGTAATCTAGCATTTGTTAGTTTGCTAGAAGCTGTCAGGACTGAAGGCTTAGATTTGTTAATAATTGGTGGTGTTGAAGATGGTATAGAAGCTGTGTGGTTAATCTAGCATTATTAGCTCTTTTGTTTCGAAAAGAAAATAGATTTATCAATACAGAAAAGTTGTTAATAAGGGCCATCATTTGGTGCAATGGGTAATAGTCTCAGGTAGTTATGCATAAGTGCATGGGTTTGAATGTGGAGAGTGGGCGCATCTTGTAAGAATGCTGAAGAGAACTGGGTCCAACATTGGGTAATGGCCTTTAGAGAAAAGCTTTTAATATTAAGTGATAGAGTCAAGTTACAGTTCGAGCTAAAACAAGGGTCAAACATCGTCCTGAATCAAAAATATCATTTTCTGCGATGATGTTAGAGATTGAAGTTTAGAGAAGCTTGTTTGTCAGATAAAATGAATGGTGCTGCACAGAGTTATGCTATATGGGCTTAAGGCTTGTTATATCAATTCATTAATTTTTGACATTGACCTGCCTTCAATTTTATTTCAGAGGATAAAACTTCAGGTTAAGAATCTTTTTATATGGGACTTAGGCTTCAGTGCATTGTTTTATGGTCGTGCTTTTGATCTATTTGGGTACCTGATAAAGCTTTTGTTCATTAATCATAAACGTGACATAATTGTCCTATGAACCAACCCTTTGTAATGATAATGCTTGAGTGATGAGCTTTTAGATTATTTTCAAGAAAAGGCTTAACTCATGCCCTAGACTGCATTCTGGCTTATTTGTCCTTAATTGGGCTTGCATATCTGTTGGCTTGTTTCATTTCTTCTAACTTGAGACAGAGAAAGTGGCATTTGTTGTGCCCGCTAAAATGTTGGCCTTCTAATTTTGAATTCTCTAATACTGTTAGGTGTTATCTGCAAAGGGTCAAAAATCTATAGATACAGCTCTTAAAGCCGATTTGGTCATTTTAAATACTGCTGTTGCTGGGAAATGGCTGGATGTTGTTCTCAAGGAAAAAGTTCCTCATGTTCTTCCAAAGGTTTTGTGGTGGATTCATGAGATGAGAGGGCATTATTTCAAAGTGGAGTATGTTAAGCACCTCCCTTTTGTTGCAGGTGCCATGATTGATTCACATACAACTGCAGAATACTGGAAGAACAGGACTCGAGAGCGTTTAGGGTATGTTACTAACATCAATCTGCATGCGGTTCTGTTTTTCATTTTCATTTAATTCTTGATGTTTTTCTATATCACAACAGAATAATAATCTTCTGTGCATTGAATGTTTTGTCTGCCTTCAGTTTCTTGATTTAAGATGTCTTGAACTGATTGCTTTTTGATGCACCCTCTTGCATCAATTTTTTCTCTAGCATCTGGATGGTCATCCTTGATCGAACTATAACGATATGTTTCAATTTTTCACATGTTTTGGTGGGCTTTTTTTTTCTTTTTTTTTTTTTGGTGGGGGGGGTGTGTTAAGTTATTAGACATGCAAAGTGCCAACATTTCAGGAATTTGGCAGCTGGCATGGCGCTTTATGTAATGCATCTGTGACGTTTCACAGAGCAAGAAGCGCTAAATTCCCTTTTGCATGGGCCTCTGTGAGGTATAGGGTGCATTTCTGGAGAATCAGACCATTGCTGGTCAGCATTGTGTTCTATTAATTTTCCTTGCTAGATCCTCTCTTTCCATGCAAGAAGTTAAAAAGAAATGGGACTAGAAAAGACACAATGGGGTGAGCAAGGAGAAACATGGCTTAATGGTTGGGATTGCATTAAAAATCTTAAAGAGACAACAAGGTGTGTGTTGTGTGCCAAAGAACTGTAGAAGTACTTTTTTGTTGACGTAGTATGTCACATAGAATTGATATATGCTTTTTGTTACCTAATAGTCTTGATTCTGTAGATATAATTGAGAACACTTTAATATGTGTTCTGCTATTTACCTTTTCTCATATATGTACCCCCTTCTATGCTTCACAGGATTAAAATGCCTGAAACCTATGTCGTACACCTTGGGAATAGCAAGGAACTAATGGAGGTTGCTGAAGATAGTGTAGCCAAGAGAATTCTCCGTGAGCATGTCCGAGAGTCTCTTGGAGTGCGGAATGAAGATTTAATTTTTGCCATCATAAACAGTATGCTCTCCTTGTTGATGAGATAAAACATTCTCCTGGGTCAGTCTGATTGGTGAATAGTTGTCTTGTATATTAACTTGTTTGCAACTACAAAAGATTCCACTTTTTCTTCGAAGAAATATGACTATATGGCATGAATGTGTGGGTTCTAACCAACTAAACTGACACTGTTTTGAGACTTTGTGTGAATTTTTATATTTACTGCATCTTTAGCTGCATTGTTTACCATGCTTAGTCTTGCATATCCTCGTGCATTTTATCACTTCATGCATGCCTGCAATCTGCTAGAGTCTGTCCATCAATGCTTTCACATCTTTTCTTTTGGAAGGTCCTATTTTTCTTTTCCTTTTGTGTGTGAGTGTGTGTTTTGTGGGGATGGGGTGTTGGGTTGAGGCAAACTAGTAAGCTCTAAACAGGATGTGTGTCTCCCAAGAACTAAGATTTTCTTGAGAACATTCTCGATTCTCAATAGCAGTACATGAACCTCAATGTGCATGGTTTTACATTTTCTAAGTAAAGTGGTAATTTGTGTTCTCTTCCACGTTTTCTTAACATTATGGTGTTGTAAAGAAGTCAACCCTACTTTCCAAATTGTTATCATATTTCCCGTCTTTCCATTCTAGGATGGCACCTTTTGCAGCTTGGTATTATCTTTCTAGGATATATAGCATTCAATTTGTTGCATTATGTTGCCAAAGTAGTTCTTTGTCTCTGTACTATCCTAGAGATCCATATGTGATAGTACTTGAAATAAAATATCTTCTGAGCAACATCATGATATAACAGGTGTTTCACGTGGGAAGGGTCAGGATCTATTTCTTCGTTCCTTTTATGAAAGTATGCAACTTATCAAAGAGAAGAAACTGCAGGTGCCACCAATTCATGCAGTAATAGTGGGAAGTGACATGAATACTCAGACAAAGTATGAGATGGAACTGCGGAACTTTGTACTAGAGAACAAGATTCAGGATCATGTTCACTTTGTCAACAAAACCCTGACAGTAGCTCCTTATCTGGCTTCCATTGATGTTCTTGTTCAGAACTCACAGGTGGTTTCTGCTAATATATCATGTGAATTTGTGTAGAAACAGTTCTTATATTATATAATTTACTCTTTCTGCTATTAATGTGTGTGAATGATATGACAACCTTGGCCTTTGTTTTCATCCATAATCATTATAACTGCTTCCTCTATTCATGGTCCCCCCGCCCTGCCCTCTTGATAAGGGCAATTTGCTAATGCAATAATGGTCCTTGAACTAACTGCCATCCCCTACCCCATAAGTAAGGGGTGGAGAGTAGTAAAGTTAGGGCTTCCATCCGAGGCAGATTAGGTGAGTTGTATATATCCCTATCAAAAACCAAGAATTAAAAAATAAAATAATAAAAGAAGAATTTGCTGGGTTGCCCTACCGTTGTGGTTTTTGTGCATGGTCACCTCTTGTCATTGCTAAGGAAATTAATTCAAAGAAGATGGTGATGATGAAAACAAACAAAAAACTATGTACTGTATAGTCTCTATCACAGTTCTCTTTTGGATCGTTTCTTGAGATTTGCTCTGAAAGGGACATATGATGCACAATTATGGCTGTTTAAGACTCCAGAGTGAGAGCATGACCTTTATGAAAATGACAAACCTCTTTGCAGCTTTTTCTTATTGTATACTTTTGTATTTCTAGTTGCAGTGCCTGTAATTCTTCATATCATTGCTGTTTGCTGTTTGAAAAGTAGAACTATCGGGCAGTATTCTCCTTGTTGGGATTGCTTGATCAACTCACAAAATCACGCCAAAAGCTGCTCCACAAACAAAGAAGGCGAGGCAGCTGCTGCCTTCATGTAGAAAAGCTAAACTGAAAATATGCAAGACTTTGTTGGGTCCAACATCTAATTACTGACTATTTGCATATAGTCAATTTTGTATATGAAGAAAAATTCTTGTTCATTTGAAACACGATAATATGATTAAAAAAAATGCTAATTGAGGTGATTCCCATGCTATATGATGTCTCTGTTATCTTGGCTGGCAAGTTCCTAACCAAAAGAGAATAAAAAAATTGGTGTTATATTAATTAAGCTGCACTATGAATATCACCACACGTGCCTTCCATTGTTTCATTGCTTCTGTTCTTTGGTTTAATTTTCATTTCATGGAATCTATGTCGTTTTTATTCGTTTTGTGCTCCATTCCAAGTGTTTGAACTTGCTCAATTCATGTGTAGGCCCGGGGAGAGTGCTTTGGGAGGATAACCATCGAAGCAATGGCCTTTCAGCTGCCTGTATTGGTAAGTCCTTCATTACATATCACTACAAAAAAATTTTTAAAAAAAAAGAGGATTTTTTGATGTGTTTACAGTAACACAATTAAATTTTGTTACCTAATTTTTTTTTAAAAACAAATAATTAATATTATTAATTAATTAATTAATTATTGACGTGGCAAATTCAACACGTCAATAAGGTTTTTCTTGACGTGGCAGTAATTACCACGTCAGTAATTAGTGACGTGGCAAAAAGTGTGTTACTGTAGACACGTTAAAAAATTGTTGTTCTTTCTTCTTCTTTTTTGTAGTGTTCAGTAGTTCATTTCTTGGGCTCAATTATTTTTGTTACTGACGTTATATTATTTACAGGGCACAGCAGCTGGAGGAACCTTGGAAATAGTGGTGAATGGGACAACTGGTTTTTTGCATCCTGTTGGGAAAGAAGGTGTGACACCTCTTGCAAATAACATTGTCAAATTGGCCACACATGTAGAAAGGAGGCTAACAATGGGAAAGAAAGGATATGAGAGAGTGAAGGAGAGGTTTCTGGAGCACCACATGTCACAGAGAATAGCTCTGGTTTTGAAGGAAGTTCTTCAGAGGGCAAAGACCCACTCTAGTTCTTGACTTCGACCGGCACTCACTTCAATCGAATGAAAAATTACCCAAATCCAAATGTAATGGCGAATCTCATATGCCTCAAAGGTCGTTATACTTTATAGATAGCAAAAGTGGGTTGTGATATTGTAGTTAGTTTCCTCTGTTGTTTATAGGATGTTTGAAGACTCTGAAAAGGAGAGGAGTTATGGCAGTTTTTAATTGAAAATTCCCTTGCTCATGTATGTCCAACAATACAAGGATAGGCCTGGTAATTTTCCGTTGATCATGCTGGGTTAAGTATGCTGTGAGGTGGTCCAAACGACCACGTTTGATCTTCCCATGCCATAAAAGAAAAATTATCTTTTACCGGTGTCCTGTTGGCATTACCTTAGAGCATCAGCAACAACCTTCTTAAATCTCATTTCCTTTTCGAAAATGTATGGGAATCAAAGTTAAGTTCAAATGTTCTCACTCACATTTATTAGTATATCATTATACGATAACGTTTTGAAACGGTGGGTTATGAATCATGATGGGAGGTGGAGGACAAGGAAGCCAATTAATAGTTAAGGAGATGTTAACATAATTGATAGTTCAGAACTTCGAAGATTATGTGTTCTTTTATAATATTTTACTATAAGTTCTTTATAAATTGACACGACAGTATATGTGATACTTACCAAATCAGTAATTAAAATGTAAAATATTGAATAACAATGTAATTAACACCTATCACATTTACAAATTAATGTGATAGTCTATGAATTACTTATCACGTCATTAATAAAATATATACTATCACATAGCAGATTATGTGAAACTTATTTTCATAAAATTTGAACTTCTTCGTGAGTTTGTAAAAATCCCAGTTATTTTCATTTATGAAATAATGGAAGAAAAGGGTAAATTAGTAATACGCGAAAACGACGTAGCAGCAGCAATATCTATCCCTGGTATGGAGGTAGCTTGAATAAGAGGAACATCGAAGGCTGCTTCTTTCTCAAGTTAAAAAGCTTAACAATACTGTTCGATTTCGAAGACTGGCATTGCAATCACGACGATGAGCGACGCAGAAGAGGCTGTGCGACGTCGTACTGCGGTGGCGGAGTACCGCAAGAAACTCCTCCAGCACAAAGAACTCGAATCTCGAGTGCGATCTGGTCAGTCTCATAGCCCCAATTTTCCAAACCCTAGTACATAGTCCTTTAGTCCTCGAATCTTTTTCAGGAAATCCTTTTATTTTTTGAAGCATTAGCTTGATTTCATCTTCCTATTAGCTTGGAATGATTTGGGGAAGTAATTGCTCTTAGGGTTTGTGCTATTTCGTATTTTTCATTGTCGAGTTTTGTAAATTCTGTTCGTAGTTTTTGTTTGGATTAGAATGAACCGTTTGGAGTATGGATGTTGTAGTAGGAAAGACGGTTTTAAGATTAAATAGATACTTTTGATATGCTTATTCTGTAATTTCAAGCTTGTGCTTGGGACAAACCTTATTGCTTTGATGTAGAATATGTTCGAATGAATTCAAGGATCTATGATTTCAAGCAGTTGTGTTTGGAAGATGGAAAATAAAGTTTGTATATTCGCCTAGGTTTACAAGGACTGCATTGGAAGTTGGAAGTTAGAGATCTAATTTGAACTTATCATTATTGAAGTCCTTATAAGTCATACTTAATTTGAATATTCTCCCTAACACGCTCAAAAAAAGAACGTAAGCAAATTTGAACCTTTTGTTGACCGTGACCCGTTTGACGCGGCTTACATTTTTGTTCACATTTTGAAATTGTATTTTCTGTTTACCCTATTTGTAATTATATTACACAACTGTTATGTACTTTTAAGGCTTGCCTTTTCTGCTAATAGTTTCACAGCGGTAAGTAACACTGGTGAATCCTGAATTTTCAGTGAGGGAGAATTTGCGGGCTTCGAAGAAAGAGTTCAACAAAACAGAAGATGACTTGAAGTCACTTCAAAGTGTTGGGCAAATCATTGGGGAAGTTCTCAGGCCTCTCGACAATGAACGCTGTGAGTGCTCTTTCTGACTTTTATGTTCCATCTGCGCTGAAGTTTGTATGTGATATTAGTTTCTGGCCTTATTCATACGTGCAGTTTCATCCTTCACCCTGCTGCCATTTGGGTTCTCTTTTCAGCAATTGAGATTTGACACATGTAGCTGCATTGTATATGATTAGTTGTTGAGTTTAAGCTGTTCTATGAGATTCTTTTTAATGATTCTGACTAGACTACTGCACTGGTAAGCACCAGTTAGGATCCTTTTTTCTCCATGTTCAAGTATAAAATATTTTTGCTTGTACTGTTCCTTTTCACTTAGAAAAGCAGAATTTACTTGAGATGAAGAATGCATTATTGGTTGTTTTGGGAATTGGTTTATTTTTTCACATCTTTCTTATTACATTACTTTTTGGGTTCAGGTGTACTATGGAGTTGTTTAATAATTGTATAATGTGATTGCTTGTGTGATTTCAGTGATTGTTAAAGCAAGCAGTGGCCCCAGGTATGTGGTTGGCTGCCGGAGTAAAGTGGATAAGGAAAAACTGACCGCAGGAACAAGAGTGGTTCTTGATATGACAACACTCACTATCATGCGGGCTCTTCCACGTGAAGTAAGTTATCATGGCAGGTTGAATCATTGGATTACGATGCTTACTGAAAATGTTTGTGGTTGATGACATTGATTTTTGTTGGTTTGATTATCAGCTGATGTTATTTTTTTTATATAAATAATCCAATCTTTCCAATCTCATTAAGAAGCATAGACGGGCAAGCCAAATACACAGAGAGTATACAAGAGAAACACCCAGATAAGGAAAATAAGAACACAAAACAAGAAAATCGAAGAAATTAGAAAAAAAAAAAAAAAAAGTAGCAACAGTTGTGGACGCCATACAAACATAAAAAGATTTGGACATAATGGCTTTTTAGCTCTGTCACTATCCTCTCACAATCTTCAATGTTTCATGCATTGCTGTCTCTTCAAATACACCACATTAAACACAAAGGAATTATCATCCAAACTTCTCTACTACAGTGTCCTAACTGACCTCTCCAACAAGAATATAGGAGAGCCATAGGGTTGATTAGTGCACTATAATAAGACCCGACCTTAAAAACCCACCTTTTAGATGGAATCCAACAAATCTTATCCTCGCCACCTTGTCTCAACTTGAAAGAAATCAAAAGATTAAAGAACAAGGTAAATCAAATCCACCACTCAATAATGTACTGGTCAGTAAAAGGTGATTAACCTTTTCCACAAATCCCTCTGATTTTAACCGCATGTTCTTGAACTTGAAATACCATTTACTTTGATAACCTTTTCCACAATCAAGCAATATAGGAAAACTGTTATAATTTTTAAAAATGAATAGTTATCTTGAAATGCTCCTTATTCAGAACTATTGTTTTGAGTTGACAGGTTGATCCAGTTGTTTATAACATGTTGCATGAAGATCCTGGTAATATTAGCTACTCTGCTGTAGGCGGTTTATCTGATCAGATTAGAGAATTAAGAGAATCTATTGAACTACCTCTCATGAATCCTGAGCTCTTTGTTAGAGTTGGCATCAAACCTCCCAAGGTTAGTAAATTTTTTTCTTTCTTTGTTGATGGGCAGCATTTTCAAGCCCATCACATTACTGCAGAATAATCTTCTCTAGAGGCCTAGATGAATGAACTTTAATAAATAGGCTTTTGTTCCTTTATTTTTTCCAGGGTGTTCTTCTTTATGGGCCTCCTGGTACCGGCAAGACCTTGTTAGCTAGAGCTATTGCAAGTAACATAGACGCAAACTTCTTAAAGGTGAGAGTTTGTTACATGTGCCACGGTTTTGAGTAAATTAAGTTTAGAGATTTTTCCAATGATATATTTCAAATTTTTTTTGCCTTCACTTTTCATGTGAATATAGGTTGTTTCAAGTGCCATAATTGATAAATACATTGGGGAAAGTGCACGATTGATACGAGAAATGTTTGGGTATGCACGTGATCACCAGGTAAGATCATTCATATTAAGAAGTTTTCTTCCTCTAAGCTATGTATCCATTGGGTAGTAACTTCTCTATGTTGCTTTCTTTGTGAAGCCCTGCATCATTTTCATGGACGAGATTGATGCCATTGGTGGACGCCGTTTCAGTGAGGGAACAAGTGCTGACCGTGAAATTCAAAGAACACTGATGGAGTTGCTTAATCAGCTTGATGGATTTGATCAGCTTGGGAAGGTATGTCTTGTTTTAAGCATGTTCTTTTGGTAAGCTGAAATAATACATGATAATTATTTTTACATGTTTGTTATAGGTTAAAATGATAATGGCAACAAACCGTCCTGATGTTCTTGATCCCGCACTTCTTCGCCCAGGACGTCTGGACAGAAAAATAGAGATTCCATTGCCGAATGAGCAATCAAGAATGGAAATTCTTAAGATTCATGCTGCAGGAATTGCCAAACACGGTGAAATTGATTATGAAGCTGTTGTAAAGCTTGCTGAGGTAAGTCATTCTGGCTTGCATTTTTTTTCCCATCTAATTATTGCAGCTTCCTAATCTAGTTATTTGTCGCAAATTGTACCAGGGATTTAATGGGGCTGATCTTCGAAATGTTTGCACGGAAGCTGGAATGTCGGCAATCCGTGCAGAACGTGATTATGTCATTCATGAAGATTTCATGAAGGTAATTCTTTTCTTTTGTTGAAGACGTTTTATTCTGCTTCTGTTGAGCAACTTCTTGTGGTGTGTTGACCTGGATGAGGAGTCCTTTTCTCCTCTTCACCTTTTTTGGCAGATAACTTTATATTGTCTTTCATTTTGTGGTTGCCTTTTAAACAATTTAGAAGCCTTGATATACTCTCTCATCTTTTTATATTGTCACAGGCTGTGCGGAAACTGAACGAAGCAAAGAAACTCGAATCTAGTTCCCACTACAACACTGATTTTGGGAAAGACTAGCATTTCTGTCATTTCATTTTCAGAGCCACGGATGTTTGGGCAGTGCATCTTTTCAGAGCCACGGATGTATGGGCAGTGCATCTTTTCACAGCCATGGATGACTTGGGGCAGTGCATTTTGTTCCTTCCGCCTGGAAATGTGCGACCTAATATGCATACATTGGATGGACATCCCAGGAAATGTTCCTTTTTGGAGTCTGGTATATGGGCCTTGTATTGCATCATCTAAACATGGAAAACGATGAACCTACTTTGAATGAAGGATTTTCATGGCAGTGTTTGCTCTATTTATTTTATTATTGATTTTGGGCTTGAGAGGATGAACTTGTGCTCTATTTTATATAAGGTTGCCATGTTCACGTGAAATATATACAACTTTTGATATAGTCCTACATGTGGTACACAACCTTATCAAACTTCTCATTCCCAACCAAACTTCTCATTCCGAATGTCAACTAGATTGTGAGAATGGATTATCTATGATTGCTTTATTTTACGGCCGGCTCCCTCCCTATGTGTGGCTGCCAATGGCCAAACCCCAGATTACGAAATGAGTGGAGTTTAAGATGCACAAATTCATCACTTGAAAAGGGAAGCAAATTTTGCTGTATATAGATTAGCCAATACAGCAGTTATGGATAGAAGCGATCCCGAATCACAATTGTAATATTGTATTACGATAGCAATAGGAACTCTCTTTATGTTTTATTAATGAACATCGAATGTCTTGTTTCAAAAAAAAAAGTATACTCGCTATGCTTGTAGTTGTTGGTTTTTATCTACATTTGTTTCTCATTGTCACTGAAAGCAAATGCGAGTAATTTTTGTTATTTTCGTTTCTTTAATGGATAGATAAGGTTGGCTGTTGAGCATGCCAATACAGAGGCACGACTTTGACTTTCCTGCCCACTTCAATTTTTTGGTTCAACAGTTTAAGATGTCCTCTTGCTCAATTTGTACTTCACCATCCGAAGGATTTTGTAGAACCAGAAGACATTAACCAGAAGCATGCTCAATCCCATTGCCTTAAAAACAACGTGGAGAAGACACATTAATAAAAGGAAATTGCAGCTCAACATAGAAACAGAGTTGATAAAATATAGAGTAGATTACCTTTATCACAAACGGATTGTTAGCAGACAAAGTCACGTAAGCGAGATAAGGTCCACCAACCATCCTACCCAATGTAAATATCACTGCAAACAAAATCTGTAAAAATAGATGTTTTTAGGCTGCATTTGGAGTTCAATATTCAAAGGGTTGTATTTAGATACTAAATTAAGGTATTTTGCACGCCAAACACATGCACGTTTTTAAACAAAATCCAAATTTAAACTTAAGAAAATTTGAACTCACATCGGCTGCCAAATTAAGGTCAGTGTCCCTATATCCAAGCTCTTTCAGGAGCTCCCTCAGGTGGAGGAAAGGGGTGGAGATTTCTGTTATCCATAATGCAGCTACCACCTCCGATCCACACTACATACACACACAATATGGTGCGACATTACTTTGAGTTCTTTTTTTTTTTTTTTGTCTTAAAATAAATAAATTAATAAACAACTCAAAACACAAAACAGACAAGGATATTTAAGGATTAAAAATACCCTCCCATAGGCCAGGACTGCTCCAAATCCGACGATGCTGACCAGATGGTGGATCGAATTGTCGAGACCGACTTCCTTGTCAAAGGAGCTACATACTAAATCATACATCATATAAGACAGGCTCACTGCCAGAGTTTCCATCTGCTCATCATCAGTGTTCAACATCCACCATCAAACAAGAATTATACTAATTAACTAATATAATTATTATCATATATATATATATATATATACCTGCTTTGGGGAAGCCATTGAAGCCAGAGGACAAGCAGGGCAGCTCCAATCTTGAACAGAGAGAGAGGATAAGATTACAGCTAAAGTTGCATGAATCGTAGAAACAATTCGGCTGCAGAATCCAAACGACCGCTTTGGGAAGATCCACTTCCTTGTCAACAGAAAAGCTGTCGTCCATGAAATCACTCCAACCACAACTATATCCATAATATTGTCTTCCATTTTTATTTTTCTTCCCAAAACGAAACAAACAAGTCAAAATGGTTTTGTTTCGATTGACTCTTGTATTATAATTCTTCTTCAAAAGCAGAAGCAGGGCCTGTTCATTTCCAATCTCTCCAGCAGAAGTATATATATATATAAAAGTAGAGAACAATAAAACATATATAGATATACATATACCAAGGTTTCCCAGACCTTGATGTCTTTAGCATGCAGCAACAAAAGGTGTAGAAATCCGTTTCTAGTTGTACTTCATTTATTAGCTGTTACATTTAGGTGGAAGTAGGTTGTTGATCCGTGACAGTTCTAGCCCAAAGTTGTGCGTGTGCAGCGGTGTGCTGATAGGGCGATTATAGTTTCATATCGAGAATTACTTCAGCCTACCATGTGGCATGCATCCCGAGGCCATATTTAAGAGCTTTTCATGTTAAAAGGGTCACTCTATCGGACAATTTTTTTCTATTTTACAAATGGCCCATCACCATTCCGATAGTCAGAAATTGACTCAACGTAGGTATGCATGTCGATGGGAAATGCTAAGTGTTCTTCTAATGTTCTTCTAGTGTCCTCTCAATTATAATGTGACTTTTAAAATCACCAATAGATTAAAAATTAATAATGATAATCTTAAATTTAACGATAATTTTAAAAGCCACATCACAGTCGGAAGGACACTAGAAGAACATTAGAAGAACACCTAACATTTTTCCATGTCGATTGTCACATGGTTGAGATGTCTCCGCAATAAGGCATAATATTATTCCACAATCTAACTATGGCCCTCTCCTTTCTTTATTTTTTTTGTCAAAATCACCCACATTTTGAATAGTGTTCGAGCACAAAGCATTACCTTTATTTCTTCTTGGATTCTCTTATTCTTCCGTATATGCCCCTTGTGATCAACAATCTTGAAGACAGGTGCTTAACAGATAATTTAAGGTAAATAGAATATTTAAACATGCATTTTAATAATATTTAATGGTCTAGATTTAATTTCACCTTCTCTATTTTTCATAAAAATCTTAAAATTAAATTTGGACCGTTGAAAAATTACAAAAAATTCTCATGTAGTTTTTTTTATGACAACTAAGCCAAATCCTTTCGCTCAAATGTATGTTCATTTCATGCTTTCTAAAAATATAATTTAACAAGAAAAATAATAACTAAAAGAAGAAATAAAGGTATATATACCATGTGTTTGATTCTTCATTAATCCTCCATTAATGATCTAATATTCTTTTAAAAAAAACCACGTAATTAACAAAACGATTCTTTTAACTGTTCTGAATCTATTTTACTGTTGTATTGATTTTTTATTCGAATTTTATTTTTATTTTATTCCATTTTAATGAACACCCACATGTTCATTAAATCACGTATCATATTCAGGTCCCACGTAGATTGCATCTTAATCTAAGTTAGCCTAATAAATTAATGAGCAACTGCCTTTGAGGTCGATAGGCAGGCTACTTGCTAGTAATTTACTTGGCCTAATCTCCAACAACCTATAACGGTTTTGAAAGCTATAACTTTATGAGTGAAAGAAAAGAGCACACGGCGTGCCTTTCAAAGTGATAGTGAGAGATGCCTTCCGGAACAGGATCTGTCCACTAACAATAAAAAAAAAAATAATAATAATAATAAAATATTATTTTATATTAAAAAAATATATATAAAATAAAATAATAATAAAATAAGAGGTGATTGGCCACCCCATTGGAGGTGGCCAGACCACCCCAGTTGAGGGCCAAACGAAACCAATTTTTTTTTTTTTTTAAGATTTGGCCCCCAATTGGGGTGGTCCGGCTATCTCTAGTGGGGTGGCTAACTACCCCTTATTATTTTATTATTTTATTATATATATTTTTTTAATATGAAATAATATTTTATTATTATTTTTTGTTAGTAAAACAAGCGTTCCATTTGTAGTTCTAAGATTTCTAAGAAAAAATCTTAGCCATAAACTAGATATTTTTTAGTCCAAAATTGACTGAAGTGAATCCTATTCCATGACTTCTTGCCCACTTACTCGACCAAGATGTTCAGACAGAAAAATCATGCTCAGCTTGGGCAACAAAATCACTCTAAGAAGTCTTGTCTCCCCGAGTGGCCAAATGCCCCATGAAGAAAGATTGATCATCAAGAACAAATTAATTAGAACGGGAAGCAAGAACGAATTATAGAGCAGTCAGCAGTGAATATCCTGGAAAATTATTCGTCTGGGGCACACGTACAGCTAGCACATGTAAATAACCAATTAGTAAGAGGGGCCCACCTAATATAGATATATATTAATAAGAGGGGACAGGGGTGTTATTGTTGAGAGCTCGGATCCTCTCCCGTCCGAGCTGGAAGCCTGGAAATGGCTCAGTTAATGAATTTTTTTTTTTTTTTTTTCAACTATTTATATTTAATTTAAAAAATTTTACGAGAAAAAGAGAGAGTGAAATTAATTTTGAACCATTGAAAAACTACATAAAAAAATTTGGAATTTTTTTTTACGGTACTTGTTAATTAAGTAATTATTAAGTGATTAAATTTACCTCTTCCTATCAGCTAAATATGGTATCAAAGCCTACTACAGGGCGAATAGAGCTCACACTACTTACTCTGTGACAAGGACCAAGAAAAATAGTGGCCTGCACTTGAGGGAGTATGTTGAAGAATAATCCTCCCACATTGCATGTGGACAAAATCTTTAGCATGTTTATAAGGAATATTAATGTGCAACTTTTTTTTATTGAACTGGTTTTTTGAGATGAGTTAGATCCATAAATTTTTTCATGGTATTAGAGCCAAAGGTCATGGGTTCGAACCTTAAGTCTGTCAAATCAACCTCCATTTAAATTAAATATTTTACGTGTTGGGCCTCACCTATTAAAAATGAGTTTGAGCCCACACGTGAAAATATTAAAGTAATGATTAAGGCCTCGTTTGGTTCGCGAATTGTCTAGTCCATTGAAAAATGATCAGCTACTACTTGGAATAGAAAAGAGTGGAATAGATTAGTTATTCATATTCCTTTGTTTGGTTGTAACGCTGTAATAGACTAGATAATCATATTCTTTCGTTTGATACAATGCAATTTGTTGGTGAATGGAATCGTATTGTGATCTTATTTCCTAAAATACCCTTATAATACAAATACAATTTATATTATTAAGGACTTTTTTTTTTTTTTTTTGAAACATAAACAAAAAAAATATATAGTTGGAGAAAACATAATCAAATTCAATCTTGAATTCTAATGTCAATCAAACTCAATAAAAAAAAAAAGGTACAAAAATTAAAAAGAAAAAAAAACAGAGAAACGAAGCAACATAATCAAAGAGAAACATTACAAAAAAAAAAAAAAAAAAAAAAAAAAAAAAACTAAGAGAGAAGAAAATTAAAAAATCCAAGAAACAAAAAGAGAATGAAATAACCAAGAAAAGAGAGATGACAAGAGATGGGGAGAGAGATACCTTGCGCAGAGAAGAGAGATTGTTGCAATTTGCACTGAGAGTGTCGCTTTGAGAGATGGAGATCGTGAGAGCCTCATGGGTGTGAGAAGGGTAGGGGTTTTTTTTTTGGCAATTTTACACATTAATTTTAATCTCACAGTAATGGATTAGCTAAGCCACTCATTTTTTAGTGGCTTAGCTAACCTTGTGTGTTTGAGATTAGTAGTTCTATGGGAATAGACTATTCCCAAGAATCGAATGTTATCAAACAAAGAACTAGCTATACTTAGTGTTAGCTAGTTCAATCCAAGGGTTTAATCCGCGAACCAAATGCGGCCTAAGTAATTAAATTTATCTCTTCCTAGCTTAAGCTTATGAAAAAACTAATAATATAACAGTACTTAAGCCAAGTCCTAATTGAAAAATAGGTGTGCTCTATGAAAAATGCTAGATTGTAGGTTTTTTAGTGCATTGTTTACGATATTATGTTTTAGGTTATGTGACAGCTCAAACTCAACTCTTTTAAGAGTGTTGGTCACTCTCCCATTAATCATTTTTTAGTTAGATCCCGGAGTTGTTCTGATGTAATCTTATAGTTTTATATACCCATATTGTTTCCTTATATGTGCAAAATTTGTTTGTGTAGGCTCTCTGTTTTAGGTAGTCTTGTTTTTGAATGCTTCTTGTGTATCTTTCTTCTTCTTCTTTTTTTTTTTTTTCATTGTGAACTTTTTCTTCAACAAATTATTACTTACTGAAAAAAATCACTAACTTGAACGGCATGTCGTGAGTCCCATACTAGCAAATCGGATGCGAGATCATCCATAATGGCATAATTGGCTTATGTATGTCCTTTTTTAGCTTTTTTAAATGGATTAATTGCCAAATTGGTTTTATCTGCTTTTGGTGTATATAAAATCAGTCATTAGGTTTTAAAAAGTGAAAAAAATTAGTTTTTGTATTTTATGACAATGTAAAATCAATTATTCTGTCTATTTCTGTTAACAAACTATTTTTTGGGGCAATTGAAAAATGGTGATGCAAGAACAATAATGGTGAGTTATGTGTGAAAGAAA